>NC_032017.1:2922881-3099226 GCF_001865875.1 Lupinus angustifolius | reverse complement strand
TGTAACATGTTACTCAATTTAGTAACCTGGTACACACTATTTTTGAAAAATGTTTTAAGTCTTTTAAAAGTGTCTCACATTTTCTAAAAAATAGTTTGAGCAATTATACTTGTATATACTTAAGAGTTTAGGATAGAAGTACTTACAAAGACTTAATCTAATGTCTTGAAGCTTTATCTTCATTTGTCTTCATAAGTCATCTTCCTTTTCTTCTTTTTGGTGATGTTGGTGTCTTTATCAAAACCGTGGCAAGGTCAGGAGCAAGATTTTCTTCACAGTACATGTTTAATTCCTCTTAAGTAGGGTCTCAGGTTCGAGTATTGTAGATGAAAAAATACACGTTGGAAGAGTTAGCCTCACATACTTGTAGATTGTTCCCGAGTAAAACAAGATTGCCTCCAGTACGATGATACTTGTCGGAAACAAAATAAAAATAAATACCAAGTTGCATATCAAAATAAGTAGAAGAGGTGTTTTAGAACATTATGCATAATCACAATCCTCTATCATATCACATGAGCTCAATGTCAACCACCATCCCATATATAGTCATTGTCACTTGTAGTCCTTGATCACAACCAACCACCACCCATTAGTATTGATGCCATAATTGTCAAAAGAAGAATGTTGTTAGGATATATATATATATATATGCAAATTATTTGTTTCATTCTTATCATCTTGAATTGGACAAATTATAAAAATTCAAAACCACTCTTTCAACTTATGACAATATATGATTTACTTATTATATCCATATTTTAATGTTTATAGTATATTTGGATTATCTCTTGCCTAAAGTAGAGACACCTTTTTTTATATGTTTTTAAAATTTAAGACTGAATACCATCTAACCCAAGTTGATAAAGCATTTTTGGACTTGAATAAAAGAACATTTTTTTTTAAATATGACAAGAAGAGATCTGTATAAAAGCAAATGTTGGTAGCTTTTGAGAATACAAAAAATCACAATACACATAACCAATACTTTACTATAGTCACTAATGTTGCTTATTCAATTATACTTATTGTGAAAGTTAGACTCAATATGCCTCATGATCTTTGTATTTTATTTTCATTGATTGATTACATAGCCATATACTTCTTTATATAGAAAAGCTGCATTACTTGCAGCAGAAGCAATGTGATTAATAGGAAAATAAACCGAATTAAATAACCAACAAACTTGCCTAACTAACATAGGGTGAGCTATCTTCTAGAATATATGAGGTGTGCCCATATAAAATACACGTGCCAACTAAGTGCCCATGTGCATAGAACTTTGACCGAGCAAGCCTTGAGGTCTTGGTTGAAACCTGGTGCGCCAAGGTCAGTCAAGCCTTGGTAGAAATCTGGTGCGCATGCCTTGAGGCCTTGGTTGAAATCTGGTGCGCCAAGGCCAGTCAGGCCTTGGTAGAAACCTGGTTGTTGTGCGCCAATACTGGTGTATCAGCCTGAGCAAGTCTGGCGCGTCAATCTGACCGAGCCTGGTAAGCCTGGCACGAGCAACCTGACCGAGGGGACTACGCTTGATGCTTGGCGTGGCACGAGCATCCTGACCGAGATGACTATGCTTGATGCTTGGCGTGGCTTGAGCTATGTTGTCTCGGTCAAGGGCCTTACCCTGATGTGCTATGGCGCATAGGACTCTGACCGAGTTGTTTGAACCAGTGGCTTGTGCTGGAGCATGGGATGAGCCTTTGGTTTTGTTGGTGTGAGTATGGGGCACATATGCATGTGGCTTGGTTGGCAAGTTATTGTGGGCAGTATTTTGATGTTGAGTATGTTCCAATAATACTAAAATAACTCTCTTATTTTTTTCCCTTGAATTAATAGCAATTGCCTGAAACAAACTCAACCTGATGAAGGAAAAATGCCACCTTATCCTGGTGTAGACATTGTAAAGAGCATTATAAGTAACATGACAAAGCCAGTGAAATTGCTTGATATCACTTTACTTACACAATTGAGAAGAGATGGTCATCCTTCTATCTATGCAGGGAATGGTCCTTCTTTCAATGATTGTAGTCATTGGTGCCTTGCTGGTGTTCCTGATACTTGGAATGAAATCTTGTATGCTACTTTATTTGGAAATTAATATTGTGATGCAATTTATATGTATTTTTAATTTGTTATATGCCAATAAAGAGTGTTATTTTTCCTTTTATTTTTTTTATATTTAAGGTTGTTTGCTTAATTTAAGAAATTATTAAACGTGTAGTAAATCTATATGATATGTTTTTGGTACAATCAAGGCTATATCATCACTCTATGGATAAAGAATTAATTTCTTTCGGTGTGTGTGACTATCTTTCTCAACAAGTGTCGTTCGTAGAAATTGAACTCTTAACCTTTCGGTAATCCTTGAGATATAATATAACATTACATCATTATATCAATGTCTTATCGTAAATATGTATGATTTGATTATAGTAATCTTATTTAAATTCAGATTGAAAACTACATCAACGAAAAATAAAGGATGAAAAAAAGATGATGTATTATGATACAGTTGGAAAACAAAATATAAGTATGTGTTGGATTTCAAAAATATCAACAAAAAAATTGGAAAAATAAAACAAATTAAAATTTTGGCTTTTCTACAAAAAAAATTGCCAATCATATTGATTATTTTCTCATTCTTCCCTTCCTATTTCTCTTTACCCCGTACCACTTTACACCATAAAAGTGAGTATATGAAGAACATCCTCAGCAGTAAAAGGTAATCTCTAATGGGAAATACTACCCATTTTAACTTTAGATTAAGTATCAAGTTTGAGTTGACAACTAAGTTGATGTTAAAGTTAATATATAGTAGCACAACAATAATACATAAACAATTAATCCTTAATTTTATTAGTCATCTTCGACTATATGAATTAAACGATGTAATAACCTTCTATTATAAATTATATTTATTCACAAAATATTGACCTCTAAATTTTTCTTAAACGTTTTGTTTCTGATTTTTTGTTTCTTTTTTTCTCTAGAAACCTTCTAACAGTCTTCTCTAGACATGTCCAAATCACTTGAGACACGATTTTATTATCTTTTTTAGACTATAAGATATGTATGTTTATATAATTTATGTATGTTCACTTATCTATTGTAACATTCTCATCTTTATTGCATAAATAAACATTCTCATATTAATATTTTTTCAACCTAACATTCGGTTCATATAAATTTTTGGATCTTAACACATAAACATAAATTTGATGTTACTTCCAACGATTATAAACACAAATTCATAATCAACATAACATCTAACAAACTTTACATACTTTACATGTCAACACAAAAGATTAAGTCTAAAGTTCTAGCCACACAAAAATTAGATGATGGATTGTGATAACAAATTTATTTCATAAGAGTGATTTGACTATTTTATTATTCTTTTGATTTATTGTCAATATAGTGCACTTTTAAATAAATCTTAATTTGGATACATAGTTTCCATTTTTGTACTAGGGAATCATCATTGATACCCAGTTACCCACAATTTTACTTTTTTATTTTTATTTTTTTAAAATGGTGGTCCTTAACCAATCAAGAATTATATATAATCATGGATTTAGTTTTTAAGCTTCTGGTTAGGTTTTTATGCCTTCCTATAACTCTCGAGGTTTTATGATATACCACTTTTCCTTTGTAGTAATATAACTTCCCATTATTACAAATTCTATATTATTTAGTGTTGAAACTTGATTGTGAGTGTGAAATCTAAAAAACTTCCAAATCATACATAGAAGAGTTTTTAAAGAAAACAATTCCCAAGTCCCATATTGGAGAGACCAGGAATTTGGAAAAATCTCAAGTTGTAAATAAAGGTTTTCTCCCCTCATTATAATTTGCCCTAAGTTGAATGCGCTTTCATTCAACTTTTTCTTCCTCCCTCGTATTTTTTGCCGATACATTTCTGACAAACTTCTCCCCCCTCTTTCCGTGGTACTAAGAATTGGCATGGGTAGTCATATTGTGGGCATTTCGAGAACTGACACTAGTAGTCAGTATTGAGAGAAAAAATTTGGCACATATAGCCATATTTTGGGCATTTCGAGAACTGAGGTAGTCAATATTGTGGGAAAAGAATTGGCACATGTAGTCATATTATGAGAATTGACATTGTAAGCCATATTGTGGGAATTTCGAAAATTGGCACTCGTAGCCATATTGTGGGGGTGTATTCGAGATCGGTTCTTATAGTGTAGTAAGAATTCGATAATAGAGATCTGGACAGTTTTATCCTGGAGACGACATGGTTGATAGTCTCCTTGCACATTTTGGGCCATGCCACGAAACGTCTTAAAGAGAGCGACCTGGTTGTGACTCAGCCAGTAAGTATTATTTCGTGTCATTTATAATTGTTGCAAGCTACGGTAACAATTTTAAAACGTTTATACTGCAATGACATTTGTAGATAATATTACTGGACCGAACAACTTTGACCATAACAAACCATTTCGGTTTGATGGGACTAACTTCAAACGGTGGTAACATAAGTGAAATTTTTTCCTCATTATGAGAAATGTTGTCAATGTTCTCAAAACTAATATCCCAGTGGTGCCGAAAAAAGAGGATAAAGATAAACTAGTTATTGATACAACTCTCTGGAATGAAAATAATTACCGATGTAAGAATTTCATTCTGAATGAGTTATCTGATGATCTCTATGATTACTACAGCCCTATAAGTCTTCCAAATTAATTTGGTAAGCACTTGAGGAAAAAAAATATCATACTCACGAAGTTGAAAAAAAAAATAATATGATGTTAGCCACTACCTCAAGTATCACATGATTGATAATAAATCACTAGAGTCTCAGTCCTAAGAGATACATAGAATTGCCCATGAAATCATTTCTGATGGTATGCCCCTAGAGAGTTAAACTCACAGAGCCTATGAATGTGTATTCGTTGGGTATGCTGTAAGCAGGAAGGCGTACATGTTTTACGACCTTAACGCAAAACTGATCATTGAGTCTAACGATGTTGACTTCAATGAAGAGAATTTCCTTTTTAAATTGAGGAATAGTTGTGGCACATCAACTAGTCACATACTTGCGATTACAGATAATGATAAAAAATGAAAGGTTTGAAATAAAACCTAGGAGAAGTAAGAGAACAATAATTGTTAGAGAGTATATACCTGATTATATGATCTATATATTGGAGGATAATCCATCAACTCTTCAAGAAGTTTTGACTTCTTTGGATGTTGATTTGTGGCGAGAAGCCATAAATGATGAGATAAACTATCTAGAGTCTAACAAAAACGAACTATATTAGCTCAATACACTATGGAAGTTGAGATGATAACATTAGCAATAGCTAATGAAGAAGCAAGTTAGTTGAGAAGTTTGCTTGCAGAGATTTGCCTATGGGAAAAACATACCAGTTGTGTTGATCCATTGTGATAGTACCGCGATTATTGCAAAAAAATTGAGAACCGCTTTTATAATAGTAAGAAACGACAAATTCATCATAAGCATAATACTATTAAAGAGTTACTCTCTATATGAGCTGTTAGAGTGGATCATATACGCATTGAGAATAACTTAACAAATCCTTTGACGAAAGGACTAGCTAGAGGGAAAGTTCGTAATACTTCTAAGAGTATGGAATTATTGCCCTTAGAACGATGATCACTCATGATGGTAACCCGACCTAACTGACTGGAGATCCCAAGAAATAGGGTCAATGGGTAATAACAAGTAGTAAAGTGATATGAGAATGAACATGCTATAAAATTATGAGAAACATGATTCTTGTAACATATGTAAGGATGAATTAAACTCTTAATGAGATTTATACTTCAATTGGAGTGGAGTACCTAGGATACATGAGTACTCTTGATAGATTCCTTCATGGATGCTTACTCATACTACAACCAAATTCCGATGTATCCACCAGATCAAGAGAACACCGCCTTAATGACTAACCGAACAACTTACTCTTATAATGTCATGCCTTTCGGCCAGAAGAACGTTGGGGCAACATATCAAAGAATAATGAACAAGGTCTTTGGATGACAGATTGATCAGCACATGGAATTATATATGGATGACAAGATTGCCAAGAGCCTTCCAACTAAAAATCTTGTCTCTATCCTTTAGAACATTTTCCAGCAACTCTGCAAATACAACATGAAGCTCAATCCGTGGAAATGTACATTCGGTGTAAAGGGGAATAGAAGCCTCAGTTTTCTATTGATCAGTTGGGGAATAGAAGCCATCCCCACCAAGTGTCAAGCGGTTGTCAACATGAGTAGTCCTCATTCAGTAAAAGAGGTCCAATAGCTAAACAGACGTTTGGCCACTTTGTCCAGATTCCCCCTTCAGCTGCCAAACACTCTATCCCCTTGTTCTAGTTGCTAAAAAAGAGCCAGAAATTTGAATGGTCAGAGGATTTGCGAGAAGGCTTTCCAAACTTTCAAACAATACATGGTCTCTTTTCTAGTGTTGACCAAGCCAACACCTAGTTAGGTGTTATATGTTTACCTTGCAATAGCCAATGAAGCCGTGGCTGCCGCTCTAATCAGCAAAACTAAAGACAGTCAAAGTCTGGTATACTTCACAAGTAAGGCATTGCAAGGCCTAAAGACTAGAGACCAATGGTTGGAAAAAGTGGTTTATGCCCTCCTCGTGGCAACCAGACAACTACGACAATATTCCAATCTCATCCAATAGTAGTTCGAACAAATTAGCCCATCTTCTTCGCATACCAGAGCTAGTCGGTCAGATGATAGTATGGTCTATCGAACTGTCGCAATTTGATATTTTATATGTGCCTTGAACGACTATCAAAAGTCAAGTATTTTCAGACTTTGTGGCCGTGTTAACCGCACAGCTGGACAACCCATGACAAACCTTGACGATTTTCGTCGATGGATCTTCCAACCCCAAAGAGAGAGGGGTCGGGATCTTGCTAGAAAACGGTCACAAGATTACCATCGAACATTATCTGACTTTCACTTTCCCAACCTCTAACAACTAGACCGAGTATGAGGCCTGCATAGTAGGTTTGCAATTAGCAAGAGAGGTTAAAGCCAAAAAAGTCACCATCTATAGTGATTCCCTAATGGTGGTTTCACAGGTAAATGATGCTTACTAAACCAAAGACATTATTGGGTAAGTACTTGGCAAAAGTGAAGGAGCTGATGACTAAGTTCGAGGAAGCAACCATCCAACATGTTCCAAGAGAGCAAAATGCACGAGAAGATATCCTATCTAAATTAGCAAGCACACAGAGTGAGGGGAACAACCACTCCGTCATCTAGGGGACCATCCTTAAACCTAACATCATGACCATCAAGCAATTTTCAATCCTAGATGACTAGACGAGTTTATTCGTAAAATACCTCCTACATGGCACTCTGCCCATCGATCATAAATAGCGTAAGAGGTTCCTCCGATGCTGCTCTTGGTAAACCCTAACACGGGGGTCCTTATACCACCGAGACTTTTCTACTCCACTCCTCAAATGTCTCGGCCCTGATATGGTGCAGTACGTCCTCCAAGAAGGTCATGAAGGGAGTTGTGGACACCACCTCGGTGCAGTTTCCTTGACTAAGAAAGTACTACGGCCTGGGTATTATTGGCCCACCATGGAGAAAGATGCTTCAAATCTGACCAAGAGATGTACCCAATGCTAGTTGTTCACCGATTTCCACAAAGCCCCGCCCGTAGAGTTAACCACCACGTTGACCCCTTGGTCGTTCAACCGATGGGGCATGGACATTCTAAGATCCTTCCCTCAGGCAGTCGGTCAGCTGAAGTTTCTTATAGTGGTCGTGGACTATTTCACCAAGTGGATCGAGGCCGAAGCCTTGTCGAGCATCACATCGACCAACATCCAAAAATTCACTTGGAGAAATATCATTACCCATTTTGGCATTCGAGTGGTTATAGTGACTGACAATGGTACACAATTTTCCGACCATAAGTTTCAAGAATTGTTGTGTGGCTTACATATCAAACAACACTTCACATACATTGACTATCCTCAAACAAATGGACAAGCAAAGTCAGCCAACAAGTTCATCTTAAGGGGAATCAAGAAAATGCTAGATGAAGCAAATGGAATTTGGTCGGACCAATTTCACCATGTACTTTGAGCCTACCAAACCATTCCACATTCCACAACAGACGAATCCCCTTTCAACCTGACATATGGAGCTGAGGCCATGATTTTGGTGGAAATAGGAGAACCAACATGGAGAGCTCTACATTTCAATGAGGAGACCAATCCAACCTTGATGAGGCACGACTTGGATTGGATTGAGGAAAAAAGAAACCAAGACCAAATAAGGGAGGAAACCGTCAAAAGACGTACATCGAAAGAATATAACTCTTCGGTCATCCCTAGAAAATTAGAAGACTTGGCTAGGAATGAGGTCCCCGGACATGGAATGTGTAACACCCCACTTATGATATGCGACCCCTCGAGCCCATGAATATAGTGAGCGTATCATTAGTAACACCCCAGCCCTAACATGCGACCTCCCAAGCCCATGAATACGTTGAGCGTGCCAATAGCTTAATGGTAGCGACTCATGGGTAAAGTGACTATTTGTCCCTGGGATCACGGGTTCGAGTCGCAGAAGGCTCCCCTTTTTGGGGAATAAAATATTGTAGGGGTATTTAAGCTTGTGGGTGGCACACTCAGTGTATTCATGGGTTTGGGAGGTCGCATGTCAGAGCTGGAGTGTTATAGATTGCTACAAATCTCAGATTTTTTTATGCTTAAATATAGTGTCGACCCTTTGTTAGGCTGAACACCCATCAAGTTCAACGTTACTAATTCTATAAACTAGGCTTGTTTTATTATCTTAGAAGGTTTACGGTCAACTTCGTTGGTTTGTTTTATTATCTTAGAAGTGTTTACATTCAACTTTCTCATGGTTCTCCATAGCCATCTGGTGAGCAAACTCTTGGCGATAAGACATCTCCGACATTTGCCTACTAGCCGCCAAGACCTGGGCCTCAACCTCCTTTAACACTTGCACGTGAGCCTCTACCAACTTTTACATGTCGGCTGAATGCTGCACTTGAAGATTAGTGAGGATTTCATTCTCCACTCAGCTCAAGAGGACCCCCTCCTCTTCAAAGTATGTGGCCATCGATGCCGGAAGGAGAGAGGACAACCACAACTACCATAGAAGGTCGGTCATAGAAGCCCCCTCCACAAGCTCCATAACGGAAGCACTTAGGAGTTTTTCCTCCAACTCTGGGGTAGGTTGAAAGGTCGAGAATACCTATTTGAGACAAGCAACTAACCCTTTCTCCTTAGCAGCTGATTTCTTAGTCGAAGATCCAACCTCGATAACATCGACATCAACGGGATCCCCCAACTCTGAAGAATGCTCAGAAGTCGATCTTCTAGTCAAGTTGACCGACAGTTGGACTGGAGGCAAAACAGAAGCACGTCGGGCATCCCCACTTGCCCCCTGCTAAGTAGAAGGGGACTTCGTCCTTTGGCCAGAAATTGGAAGAGCCCTCGGAGGTGAGAAAATTTGGGCACGCTTGCTCGTCAGCATGCTACTCATAGACGCCCCATCTCACCCCATCCCAAGTGCCTTGATCAGCAGGCATGTCCGGTCAAGGTTATTGCTCATGTCGGCTGAAAAACAAAACATGAGTCAGCACACAATAAATATGACACTCAGGCATGTAAAGACACACCGACTAGCCTACCTATGAGATGGTCAAGGGCCACATCCCCTTTCTACAAAGGTGAGCGATGTACGAACGCAATTTCTGCCAACCAATGTAGTATTTCCTCGGCGGCCTTCATCTCCCGACCAGTTAAACTCGTGTCGATGGTCCAAAACCTCTTCGCAAACTTCTGATGAAACTCCTCATTCTAGGCGAAGGGGAACCTCTTCCTCCCGTCTAATTCCAGTTCTTTATCGACTGGTCAAAGGGGATGAACAAGGCTCACTATTTCCTCGCTTAAAGGCACACCCACCCATGACGGCCTTCTTTCTCCTCAACTGAATTAGTGTTGTGGGTAGCACGTGAGATCTAGAAGAAGAGATTAACGGAGCAAGGGTGCTCATTGACTCTGCACCAAATGGCAAATTCCCAAATAAAGCCCCACGCATCTGGGTGCACTTGGGAAGGAGAAACCTGAAGGTGTCCCAAGACGGCCTCACTATAGTCATCAAAAGGAAGTTGTAATATGAGCTTCCGTGAATAAATGTCATACAAATAGAAAGCATAACCAACTACCTTTTAGGCCTGGAGATCCTGGCAGAACCTTTCGTCGACTTGGGGGGACTTTAGTACGACCGCACCTAACAGACTTTCTAGACTATTTACTTTGGGGTGATCATCAGTTGGGAAACAACTACTCAACCCTAAGATCTCCGATCTTCCCACCAATACTGACCCCTAGGTCTATCCATACTAGGAGGAATGACTAGCTGGTCAATTTTCGCTGAAAACGTTCTCCCTATGAAAGACCTACGACTGGATGAAACATCAAACTTGGAACCAAAATCACTACTCACATCTTGTAGCCGTCTCCCGAGCTTTGTTGATCGGTCAATCAGTGTTTTCTCCCATGATGTCATTCTCTTTCTTCAACTAACCACCTCATTTGGTCTCCTCTCGAAGGCCGACCTCATACGCCGACGTGGTCGAGAAATGACAATGAAGATGTTGGAGGTTGAGACAAGACCTCCATACTACCTGAGCTAGGCCCGCGCTCGGAAGAAGACGACATTATCAAAGAAAAAGAATAAGGGAAGGAGAATAAGTTACCTAAGATGAAGTTTGATGGAGCTAAAGGAAAGAAAAGTTGATCGGTAGTATATTAAGACAATAGCAGAAGAATTCAGAAAGCAAAAGTGAAGAGCATTAAGAAAGAACATTTTCTTATTTATTGGCGAAGCAGGGCCATGGCTACCCCCAAGGCCTAATTCAAAATGCATGATATCTGTTTAAGAGAACACTCGAGTACGATCTAACGGTGACTCAATATCCAAGACAAAAGATGGCAAGAAACGAACCGATGAGTTGCACTCAAGTACTCCCTACTACGAAACGGTCTAATAACCAAAAAAGACATTATGACGATCTGCCACGTGCCACACTACCCATAAGTCTAAACGACACCTTACCAATTCACCTAAAGTCTACTAGCATGCTCACCTACCGAGCATACTACTAGATTGGGGGCAACTGTTCCATCCTAGATATATGGGCGTCCTAATTAGCAGGGATGGTCACATATACGACCGGTTAAAGAGCGTCTCATGGCCGACAATGATGGTCCACACGACCAACTATGCATTCCACAATAGTCAAGCTACCTTGTTCCATGGCTGACTAAGAACCAGGCATGGCCAGACAAGGAGCTTAACCACATGCCTTACAATTGTCCAGACATGGTGGACAACTTTTATGACCACTACCTTAACATCCCACCTGCCACGCCGCTTGCAAATCCCACCTACCCACTTGCCACACGACAAGCACAAACTGCAATATGACTGCTAGACCTGCCACAAGTTACAAGTCAACTATGAATTGAGTACGATCTTACCAAAGCCGCCTGACACGGGAAAAGCAGCCCCCGACAAGACAGGATGGTTGGCCATGCCAATAATACCCTCCAGGGACACGTCATCCTACTCAACCACTATAAATAGGGGTCTACCCCAACAGGAAGTATCACTTAACACACATTGAATTCCCTTATCACTTGTCATTATTATTCTCTACTTACTTCCTATATCTCATTTATTATTCATGGGTATTACCTCTACACTCTTACTGACTTAATCGTCGGATAATCCTTTTAGGTACTTCCACCAACGGGTCCAAGTCAACTCCATCCAGATCCGGTCTGGATACCAAAGAAGCACTACCCGGACTTCCAGTCCGACCAGACTTGTTCACTAAAAGAACATGTTTAAATAGTTAAATCGTTCGATTAGATTAAGTGATTTCATATATAATTTGACCGATTTAAAATAAAATATTATATATTAGAGTATTTTTTTCATTTTTTATTTTAAGTAAACCGTTTGATTCACTTTTCGGGTTATTCAAGTTTAACATGATCATACCGGAATTTCTCTGGTTCAACCCCTCATTCAGCTTAGATTACAAACTAACGTCATTTTCATATCCAGTCATGTCGGTCAAACCACTCTATCGAATCCTCACAACATTGAATAGAACAATTTGGATCTATAACCAAATTCATATTTAAAAATTAACTCAATAATATATCGAGTCTGTTTATGAATTACTATTCACATGGTTATAAGAATGAAAAATGCTTCTATATGTGAGATATGAAGCCTTTTATTTTTTTGTACATTTCATTTTATAAGTACAATATTTAAGCATTGTTAATATAAATATTTATAAACAGTCAATATTTAATATTTAAACAATGACGAATGATGCACCAATGTTATATCAAACTTATACACCATTTCCCAAGTGTTTTTTTTCTCATGCTTCCTTCACTTCTCTTCAAACTAGACTCCTTTTCATTACTAGAGACGATAATTAGATTTTTAATATATATTTAAGGGTAAAAATCTAATTCAATATAAGTTAAAGGAATAAAAATATTATTATCTTTTAATTTTCATATGTATTTTCAGCTCATTGTCCTCTCTACATAGAGGAGTCCCGTCCCGCTCCTTCTCTTTCTGTTCACCAAAAATGAAAAAATTAAATACTAAAAGTAAACCCCAAACAAGGCATATTCAACTCTTCACCCCATTTTGTATAAAAAAAAACTCTTCACCATCGCATTCCATTCCTTCTTCCCTCTTCAACCTAAACCCTCTCCATTCCCAAAACACCCTACTTTTCTTCTTCCTAACCCTCGCCGCAACCACCCCAAGATGCAGCAGCAGCTTCCACGTGTCACCGGCACCACCACCGGCACCGTCGTCCAAGATGCTTTCGGAGGAGCAATGACTCTGATCCAATCCTCTCCCGCCACGTGGAAATCTGCTCTTTTAAGCAACCTCTTCATCTTCATCGTTGGTTCTCCTATTCTGGTAACTGGGTTATCACTCAATGGGATCGCCTCTGCTTTTCTTCTTGGAACGCTCATTTGGCGCGCTTTTGGTCCTTCTGGGTTTCTCTTAGTTGCTACCTATTTTGTCATTGTAAGCATTGATTGTTATTTCATTTTTGTTTTATGCACTTTGAGTTATTTTAAAGTGGCATTGAAACTAAGAGCAAAATTTGTTTTTCATGGAGTTCTATGAAATTTGGGAGATGGGTATGTTTTTGTTTCTGTGGTTATAGAATGTGTTCATTGAAAGTTATGGAGTTTGAGAGAAAAAGTGGCTTTTTCATGGAATTCAGTGAGATTTGGGAAATGGGTATGTTTATGTTTCTGTAGTTGAGACTGCGTTCACTGATGTTGATGGATTTTAAGTGCGAAACTGGGTTTTATTCATGGAGTTCAGTGAGATTTGGCAAGAGGGTATGTTTATGTTTCAGCGGTTGAGACTGTTTTAATTGAAAGTGGTGGATTTTGAGTGCAAATTGATTTTTTTCATGGACCTCTGTGAAATTTAGGAATCGGGTGTTTTTTTTTTCCTGAGCTTGAGAGTGAGATGAGACTGTGTTTTATTGGAAGTTATGGATTCTGAGTGCAAATTGATTTTTTTCCATGAAGTTCTGTGAAATTTGGGAATTGGGTGTGCTTGTGTTTCTGATCTTGAGACTCTTTTTATTTGAAAGTGGTGGGTTTTGAGCGTAAAATCGAACATTTCATGGAGTTCTGTGAAATTTGGGAAATTGGTGGGTGTTTGTTTAAGTTTGTGACTGTATTGTATTTGAAAGTGATGGATTTCAGTGCAAAAATGGTTTATTTCAAGGAGTTCTGTGAAATTTGGGAATTGTATATGTTTTAGTTTGTGGATTTGAGACTGTTCTTGGAAAGTGATCATTTTTTTTTCTGCTAACTTGAGTTTTCTCATGGAGATATGTGCAATGCTGAAAATTTGTGTGAAGATTTTCCTTGTTTTTTGTTTCTGGGGTTGGGATTATATGCATTTCGGAAGCGATAAGTTTTGAGAGTGAAGTTGGTAATCTCTGAAATTAGGTTCTGGAATTTTCCATGTTTTTGTTTCCATGATTGACATTTTTGTATTCTTTGAATTCTATGCAATTCTCAAAATGGTATGGGAATTTTCCGTCTTTTTTATTTTGGTATTTAGGCTTCGTGTTCTTTGGAGTTGACTTGTTCGGCATTTGTTAGGGTACAGCTGCAACTAAGGTCAAAATGGCACAGAAAGTGGCTCAGGGGGTTGCTGAGAAAAGAGGAGGAAGAAGGGGTCCGGGCAGTGTAATTGGGTCCAGTGCTGCTGGTTGTGTTTGTGCTTTCCTCACCATTTTTGGAGTTGGGGGAGACGCATTTTCTCAGCTTTGGAGACTTGGGTTTGTTGCTAGTTTCTGTACCAAGTTGAGCGATACTGTCTCAAGTGAGATAGGGAAGGCATATGGAAAAACAACGTAAGTAGTGAAATCTTGTTTTGGACCTGGCTGTGTTCTGTTGTAATTAGTATTTACTTATGAAGAATTGTCCTGGTTTTCTTGCTTGTGAGCTATTTTGTAACACCCTCCCTCGTCCCCTTGTATTAGATTTACGCAATGCCCCTTACGGAAGTCTGTAAAAAATTTGATTAACATCCTTCATATGTGATATAAATATTCACAAAGATTTTCAGTCATAAAGAGATCTTAATTCTGTATTGAAAAGATAGGCTGTTCTGTAACTTCTGGTAATAAATTTTAAATTAGAGATCAAGGGTATGTTTATTAATCAATTGTAAATTATGCTATCCCTGGTGATTAAAGATATAAGTTGTTCCAAATAAATAAATATATCTTTAGCTTATACTTTCTTGCAACATTCCAGTACTAAAATTTCTCCTGCATAATCTCTAGGTACCTAGTTACAACATTCAAGGTAGTGCCAAGGGGGACAGAAGGTGCAGTTAGTGTGGAAGGAACCTTGGCTGGATTCTTCGCAGCTATAGTTCTTGCTGTTGTCGCTTGTCTCTTGGGTGAGGTACTTCACTCATTTCCGACTCTGAATATGTCTATATACTTAAGGATGAGTGGGAAGCAAGGGGGTGAGGGAATAAGAAGACATGACTTGCCTATATTATATTTGTGAGAGTTTATTGTTAGTTTTGATATAGAATTCTACAGTATTAACTATTAAGTTGCTATTGGGATCAAACAATGTGCTTCAAGGATGGTGATTGTCGAGAGAGAAAGGACCATGGAGAAATCCAAAAATGTGTCGATTATCTTTTCAGGAAATTACATTGCCCTATGCCCCTACCCCTCTAGTATTCTATTTATAACTAAGGAATGTGATAGTACAAGGTAGTACAATAGTACAACACTATTATACATAAAAGGGAACACGTTAAGAATAAAAGCATATCTCAACTCTCTTCCTCAAGTTGGAGCCTATAAGTTGTATGCATCAAGCTTGCTGAAAGTATGACGAAATCATAGGTCCCCTGATAGAGTTAGTGAGTACATCTGCTAATTGATCATTGTGAGTAACAATGTGTCAAGACTATATATTTTATACAATATAGTGGCAATCCACTTCTTTATGTTTGGTCCTATCATGGAACATCGGATTCAAGGCAATGTGCAAAGCAACTTGATCATCACATATTAGCTGCATCTTATCTCCAGATATCAATTCTTAGAGCAAATGTTCAAGCCGTACATCTACCCTTCTCGAACCCCACCAGATGGGAGCCTCGTGCATTAATCCACCATTAAGGCTTTAGGCTATGTTGGGGAGTTTTGGAGGGGATGAAATGGAAAGGGAAACTTTCCCATTCCATTTGTTCTATCCCAAATTGGAGGGGAAAGAAATTTGGGAGTTTGAAAGGGGGAATTCCATTCCATTAATGAAACAACTTGTTAGAACTGGTATTAATCACGAAAAGAAAGAGTAGAAAGATTGAAGAAAGAATGTATCCAAGATCAATTTGATCTTGAATCTATGAAATTGTATTGAAAGAAAGAGATACAAGAGTACAAGAATGAAATGGAAACTGCCAGCAGTTTCCCTCCTAACCGAATTGCTCCAATTCAGTTATTCCACATTTACAAAATGTCCCAAAAAACTTCCTTCTTACAAGCTTCCCCTTCTCTATTTATACAAATAATACCCTAGTCTAACTAATTAATAAGGGTATTCTAGGAATTCCCTCTTTATTTAATTCAAACAACTCCTAACAACTAACCTCTTTTCTACTACCCTATGCCAACCCTATCAATACCCCCTCCTAAAAGAACCACATTGTCCTCAAGGGGAAAATTAGGAAAGTTCTCCTGGATACATTCTCCATATAATGACCAAATACATGCACTATCTTCACTAGCAGAGCCAATGTATTTTCCACTTCTATCCCAACAGATGGAAAGAATGTCTTTAACGTGCCCCTTTAGATTGCGTAGAATGCTATCAACCTCAATTTCAACTATGTTGGTACCATTTCCTGTAGCAGTAGCAAGAAACTTCCCACTACGAGGCTGAAATCTGACTTGTTTACTACCTCCCTTAGTCATACGCATGCAGGCGCCTTTTTTAACATTCCAGGGCTGCCTCTGCAGGTGTTTATCCTGTTGGTTTTGATTTTTCAATAATATATCGAGTCTGTTTATGAATTACTATTCACATGGTTATAAGAATGAAAAATGCTTCTATATGTGAGATATGAAGCCTTTTATTTTTTTGTACATTTCATTTTATAAGTACAATATTTAAGCATTGTTAATATAAATATTTATAAACAGTCAATATTTAATATTTAAACAATGACGAATGATGCACCAATGTTATATCAAACTTATACACCATTTCCCAAGTGTTTTTTTTCTCATGCTTCCTTCACTTCTCTTCAAACTAGACTCCTTTTCATTACTAGAGACGATAATTAGATTTTTAATATATATTTAAGGGTAAAAATCTAATTCAATATAAGTTAAAGGAATAAAAATATTATTATCTTTTAATTTTCATATGTATTTTCAGCTCATTGTCCTCTCTACATAGAGGAGTCCCGTCCCGCTCCTTCTCTTTCTGTTCACCAAAAATGAAAAAATTAAATACTAAAAGTAAACCCCAAACAAGGCATATTCAACTCTTCACCCCATTTTGTATAAAAAAAAACTCTTCACCATCGCATTCCATTCCTTCTTCCCTCTTCAACCTAAACCCTCTCCATTCCCAAAACACCCTACTTTTCTTCTTCCTAACCCTCGCCGCAACCACCCCAAGATGCAGCAGCAGCTTCCACGTGTCACCGGCACCACCACCGGCACCGTCGTCCAAGATGCTTTCGGAGGAGCAATGACTCTGATCCAATCCTCTCCCGCCACGTGGAAATCTGCTCTTTTAAGCAACCTCTTCATCTTCATCGTTGGTTCTCCTATTCTGGTAACTGGGTTATCACTCAATGGGATCGCCTCTGCTTTTCTTCTTGGAACGCTCATTTGGCGCGCTTTTGGTCCTTCTGGGTTTCTCTTAGTTGCTACCTATTTTGTCATTGTAAGCATTGATTGTTATTTCATTTTTGTTTTATGCACTTTGAGTTATTTTAAAGTGGCATTGAAACTAAGAGCAAAATTTGTTTTTCATGGAGTTCTATGAAATTTGGGAGATGGGTATGTTTTTGTTTCTGTGGTTATAGAATGTGTTCATTGAAAGTTATGGAGTTTGAGAGAAAAAGTGGCTTTTTCATGGAATTCAGTGAGATTTGGGAAATGGGTATGTTTATGTTTCTGTAGTTGAGACTGCGTTCACTGATGTTGATGGATTTTAAGTGCGAAACTGGGTTTTATTCATGGAGTTCAGTGAGATTTGGCAAGAGGGTATGTTTATGTTTCAGCGGTTGAGACTGTTTTAATTGAAAGTGGTGGATTTTGAGTGCAAATTGATTTTTTTCATGGACCTCTGTGAAATTTAGGAATCGGGTGTTTTTTTTTTCCTGAGCTTGAGAGTGAGATGAGACTGTGTTTTATTGGAAGTTATGGATTCTGAGTGCAAATTGATTTTTTTCCATGAAGTTCTGTGAAATTTGGGAATTGGGTGTGCTTGTGTTTCTGATCTTGAGACTCTTTTTATTTGAAAGTGGTGGGTTTTGAGCGTAAAATCGAACATTTCATGGAGTTCTGTGAAATTTGGGAAATTGGTGGGTGTTTGTTTAAGTTTGTGACTGTATTGTATTTGAAAGTGATGGATTTCAGTGCAAAAATGGTTTATTTCAAGGAGTTCTGTGAAATTTGGGAATTGTATATGTTTTAGTTTGTGGATTTGAGACTGTTCTTGGAAAGTGATCATTTTTTTTTCTGCTAACTTGAGTTTTCTCATGGAGATATGTGCAATGCTGAAAATTTGTGTGAAGATTTTCCTTGTTTTTTGTTTCTGGGGTTGGGATTATATGCATTTCGGAAGCGATAAGTTTTGAGAGTGAAGTTGGTAATCTCTGAAATTAGGTTCTGGAATTTTCCATGTTTTTGTTTCCATGATTGACATTTTTGTATTCTTTGAATTCTATGCAATTCTCAAAATGGTATGGGAATTTTCCGTCTTTTTTATTTTGGTATTTAGGCTTCGTGTTCTTTGGAGTTGACTTGTTCGGCATTTGTTAGGGTACAGCTGCAACTAAGGTCAAAATGGCACAGAAAGTGGCTCAGGGGGTTGCTGAGAAAAGAGGAGGAAGAAGGGGTCCGGGCAGTGTAATTGGGTCCAGTGCTGCTGGTTGTGTTTGTGCTTTCCTCACCATTTTTGGAGTTGGGGGAGACGCATTTTCTCAGCTTTGGAGACTTGGGTTTGTTGCTAGTTTCTGTACCAAGTTGAGCGATACTGTCTCAAGTGAGATAGGGAAGGCATATGGAAAAACAACGTAAGTAGTGAAATCTTGTTTTGGACCTGGCTGTGTTCTGTTGTAATTAGTATTTACTTATGAAGAATTGTCCTGGTTTTCTTGCTTGTGAGCTATTTTGTAACACCCTCCCTCGTCCCCTTGTATTAGATTTACGCAATGCCCCTTACGGAAGTCTGTAAAAAATTTGATTAACATCCTTCATATGTGATATAAATATTCACAAAGATTTTCAGTCATAAAGAGATCTTAATTCTGTATTGAAAAGATAGGCTGTTCTGTAACTTCTGGTAATAAATTTTAAATTAGAGATCAAGGGTATGTTTATTAATCAATTGTAAATTATGCTATCCCTGGTGATTAAAGATATAAGTTGTTCCAAATAAATAAATATATCTTTAGCTTATACTTTCTTGCAACATTCCAGTACTAAAATTTCTCCTGCATAATCTCTAGGTACCTAGTTACAACATTCAAGGTAGTGCCAAGGGGGACAGAAGGTGCAGTTAGTGTGGAAGGAACCTTGGCTGGATTCTTCGCAGCTATAGTTCTTGCTGTTGTCGCTTGTCTCTTGGGTGAGGTACTTCACTCATTTCCGACTCTGAATATGTCTATATACTTAAGGATGAGTGGGAAGCAAGGGGGTGAGGGAATAAGAAGACATGACTTGCCTATATTATATTTGTGAGAGTTTATTGTTAGTTTTGATATAGAATTCTACAGTATTAACTATTAAGTTGCTATTGGGATCAAACAATGTGCTTCAAGGATGGTGATTGTCGAGAGAGAAAGGACCATGGAGAAATCCAAAAATGTGTCGATTATCTTTTCAGGAAATTACATTGCCCTATGCCCCTACCCCTCTAGTATTCTATTTATAACTAAGGAATGTGATAGTACAAGGTAGTACAATAGTACAACACTATTATACATAAAAGGGAACACGTTAAGAATAAAAGCATATCTCAACTCTCTTCCTCAAGTTGGAGCCTATAAGTTGTATGCATCAAGCTTGCTGAAAGTATGACGAAATCATAGGTCCCCTGATAGAGTTAGTGAGTACATCTGCTAATTGATCATTGTGAGTAACAATGTGTCAAGACTATATATTTTATACAATATAGTGGCAATCCACTTCTTTATGTTTGGTCCTATCATGGAACATCGGATTCAAGGCAATGTGCAAAGCAACTTGATCATCACATATTAGCTGCATCTTATCTCCAGATATCAATTCTTAGAGCAAATGTTCAAGCCGTACATCTACCCTTCTCGAACCCCACCAGATGGGAGCCTCGTGCATTAATCCACCATTAAGGCTTTAGGCTATGTTGGGGAGTTTTGGAGGGGATGAAATGGAAAGGGAAACTTTCCCATTCCATTTGTTCTATCCCAAATTGGAGGGGAAAGAAATTTGGGAGTTTGAAAGGGGGAATTCCATTCCATTAATGAAACAACTTGTTAGAACTGGTATTAATCACGAAAAGAAAGAGTAGAAAGATTGAAGAAAGAATGTATCCAAGATCAATTTGATCTTGAATCTATGAAATTGTATTGAAAGAAAGAGATACAAGAGTACAAGAATGAAATGGAAACTGCCAGCAGTTTCCCTCCTAACCGAATTGCTCCAATTCAGTTATTCCACATTTACAAAATGTCCCAAAAAACTTCCTTCTTACAAGCTTCCCCTTCTCTATTTATACAAATAATACCCTAGTCTAACTAATTAATAAGGGTATTCTAGGAATTCCCTCTTTATTTAATTCAAACAACTCCTAACAACTAACCTCTTTTCTACTACCCTATGCCAACCCTATCAATACCCCCTCCTAAAAGAACCACATTGTCCTCAAGGGGAAAATTAGGAAAGTTCTCCTGGATACATTCTCCATATAATGACCAAATACATGCACTATCTTCACTAGCAGAGCCAATGTATTTTCCACTTCTATCCCAACAGATGGAAAGAATGTCTTTAACGTGCCCCTTTAGATTGCGTAGAATGCTATCAACCTCAATTTCAACTATGTTGGTACCATTTCCTGTAGCAGTAGCAAGAAACTTCCCACTACGAGGCTGAAATCTGACTTGTTTACTACCTCCCTTAGTCATACGCATGCAGGCGCCTTTTTTAACATTCCAGGGCTGCCTCTGCAGGTGTTTATCCTGTTGGTTTTGATTTTCCATAATTTTTATCACTTGGTCTGTTATTTTGTCTCCTACATTTACTGGTCGGCCATCACCACCAGAAACTTCTGCGTTTACCGAATCATCTTCCTCTATATTTCTGTGATGATACCCAGAATTATCCCCCATTATTGATGAACTAACAGATTGTACACAAGTAACAACAACTGAAAGACTTTCCTCCTCCTTTGCATGAACAGAACTGCATGAACAAAAGGAGAGTTTATTTGCAGATGATAATTTCAAAGGGATGCTCTGATTCGCAGCTTCTTCCAAACTCTTATTCTCCATTTGATTTTTCTGTTCTATCAGCAAGACTTTTTGGTTAATTTCAGATAAGGAATGTAAATCATACATTTTTACCTCTGCTTGTAGTTCCTTCTTGAGCCCATTCAAGAATACTCCTTTCACAAGTTCTTGATCTAGAATCCTCAAGGTCCCACCGTACTTCTCGAATTCCTCCACAAACTCCTTTACGGTTCCCCTTTGTTTCAAAGACAGCAGTATCTCGAAAGGATTCTACATCATCGAAGGTTGAAATCTCCGGATTACCGCCACCTTGAACCCTTCCTAAGAAGGCCTAGGACTACATCTTTCCCACCATTGGAACCATTTTAAAGCCTTCCCTTCCAAGGCCAACAGTGTCGTCTGCATCCTTTTAGCATCGGAGACCCCCTTCCACACGAAATACCTTTCCAACTGGCGGGTCCAGTCGTAAGCATCGTCTCCCGCGAAAACAGGGAGCTCGAATTTTCGCCACTGTTTCTGCATCTATTTTTTGTGTCGCAGCAGAAGTTTTTCAGGCACCAGGTCGGTGCTCTGATACCAGTGTTAGAACTGGTATTAATCACGAAAAGAAAGAGTAGAAAGATTGAAGAAAGAATGTATCCAAGATCAATTAGATCTTGAATCTATGAAATTGTATTGAAAGAAAGAGATACAAGAGTACCAGAATGAAATGGAAACTGCCAGCAGTTTCCCTCCCAACCGAATTGCTCCAATTCAGTTAATCCACATTTACAAAATATCAAAAGCTCCCTTCTTACAAGCTTCCCCTTCTCTATTTATACAAATAATACCCTAGTCTAACTAACTAATAAGGGTATTCTAGGAATTCCCTCTTTATTTAATTCAAACAACTCCTAACAACTAACCTCTTTTCTACTACCCTATGCCAACCCTATCAATACCGGTGCCCAAGATTTTTCCTTTGTTGTTGTCTCCAAAAGTGATGAATCCCTTTTCTTTCAACGACAAGTCTAGGAATTTTGACTTGTCCCTAGTCATATGTCTCGAATAGCCGCTATCAAGATACCAATTTTGTCCGTGTGTTCGAAGACATACCTGTAATATGGATCACCTGCTAGACTCAGGTACCCAAATTATGTTGGGTCGTTTTTTGTTAATGACTAAGGAGTTATCTCCTTTTCTTACCCAAGCGTAAACACCATTGGGTATCCTATATCTCCTGATATAACATGAATGAGAAGTATGACCATAAGTGTGATAAGTGCCAAACATACCTAAAAATCATACACTTTTATGGCACTTATCTTAAGCATAATTGAGAAAAACTAACTTAAAACAATATTTTTTGTATAAAATATCACCACCCAGTTCAGTTATTCCACATTTACTTTTTGCCAGCAGTTTCCCTCCCAGCCGAATTGCTCCAATTCAGTTATTCCACATTTACAAAATGTCCCAAAAAACTTCATTCTTACAAGCTTCCCCTTCTCTATTTATACAAATAATACCCTAGTCTAACTAACTAATAAGGGTATTCTAGGAATTCCCTCTTTATTTAATTCAAACAACTCCTAACAACTAACCTCCTTTCTACTACCCTATGCCAACCCTATCACAACTCTCAAACAATCATTTTTTAACTGTTTCTATTCCATTCCGAGTCCTGCCTTCTATATCCTAACCATCCAAACATACCACTAGTACTATGTTTTGTATCATATAGAAGATAATGAAGGGAATTATGTAATATGCAAAGGACTGGAAGGAAAACAAAGGAGTTCATTGATATTCGAGTTCCATGTTTTAGTTTCGTGAAGGCTAGAATGTAAAGGATTTCAAAAGGCAGTGAACAACCTGAGTTTGTGTTTCAAAGTCGTAGTTGTGAGATAGCGAAATTTAATGCAAGTTATACAACTAAATTTGACTTCTGATTTTGTAATTTTCCAATTCATGTGGAAGTTGATTGATGGTGAATACCATGTAGTGCTGAAAAGTCGATGAAGAAGCATCCCTATTCCCTGCATATTTAGTTTAGTGTCGATAGTGTTTCACTTTCTGAATAATGATACGAATCAAAGGATGTTACCCTTACACAACCAACTTTTCTTCCTCTTCCACTTAAATCCCCTCAACTTAGAAGTCTGTTAAAAAAGTATTGCTATGCACATAGTTCTTTTATTTTATGGTAGTTGCTTAAGAGTTCAAGAATGAAAGATGTGCTAGTGATTTATTTATTTCTTATTTTGTTAAACAGGTTGGTCGATATGAAGCGGTTATATGTGTATTAGCTTCTCAGATTGCGAATCTCGGTGAGAGCATAATTGGCGCTGCACTTCAAGAGAAGGAAGGATTTCGATGGGTAGGTTCACCAAAACATTGATAATTTGTTATCGGAACTATCATAACTCTATCTGATCTTGCTTATTTAAGTTGTGCACTTTTGTTCATGGTATTCAAATTTCATTAAGATGCTTCAAAGATGACCATGATTTATGATAGAGCATAATGATGTCGTTCAATCCATATAGCCGACCCCACCTACCTAATGAGATTAAGAATTGGTTGTTATTGTTGGTTCAAAGATCAAGTACTTATGTGCCAAATTGCCTATAAAATCAGATATCATTGTCAGCCCATATCATGAATAATTTGTGATATATGGCAAATTCCGATGGCATGCTTGAATACTTCTTTAAGCATATGTTCTACCAATCTACATGAGTTAGTTACGATGGATTTTTATTAAGCAAATCATACTTTTTGATGTATGTTATCATTTCTGCTTAATGCTGAAAATGAAAAGTGAGCTGCACTATATTTTGCCGAAGACATCAGCATTTAATTCACCACCTTAACATGTATATCTGTTGGTAGTATGAACTTTTCTACTAGTTATTTATGATTATTTTACCCTTTTCTGCAGCTTAATAATGATGCAGTTAATATCATTAACATATCAATGGGAAGTGTCATAGCAGTTTTGATGCAGCAAGCACTTCAGAGCTGGCATATCTAAATTTGCTGCAAGATTTACTAGTAGCTCATTCTTCACAAACTCACAATCTTGTGGCCATTCTTTCAAGTGCTTATCTAAACTTTGTTAGAATAGAGCTTTGGAGCTATGTATTACTTACTCCATCCGAAACTGACTCGGATATTTATACTTCTCGGGTATTTTCCAGGTGTCAACATGAAGCAGTCTTTCCTAGCATGAGATTAATGTGGATCAAAGCCTTCTTACTGATCAAACGCGAGCGTATCGCACTTGATATAACCCACAACCATGATTCAAGTCGCTTGGTTCGAAGGCAACGGTTCTTTCAAATCGCAGATGTAAATTTTGTTTTCCTGATTCAGTTTCTTGTCAAGAAATATAACAGTTTCTCATAAGTATCCCTTTTCTTTGAGACCCTTTTTTTTTTTCTCTTGTATCTTTGGAGTTGAGAGGGCAAAGATACACTCATTGAAGAGCTTTTAAGATGTAGAATGTAGATCTTGAAACTATAGTTGAAGGGTAGGTGCAGGTTTTCATTTTTCAATGATGTGTAGTTAAGTTTTTCATTTATGCATTGCATTGTATATACTCTTCTGTATAATTCCTATTCTAATGCTGACATAAAAGCTTAGTGTTATTTTATTTTCCCAATAACTTTGGCATTTAAGAGAGAAAATATCAAATTGTCTATTGATTTATTGAATAATATTTCTGACGTATAACATATTCATATGACTGGAGATGTTAATCTCTTGTTAATTGTGTATTTGTGTGAAAAGAAAGTTTGGGAAACTAATATTATATATAGGGTGTTATTATCTTACGAGCTAAAATTACTGAAAAATAAATTTATATTGTTGAAAATGTTGTATTTAAATAAATAAAAAGTATTATAATTATAGTGGTTTTACTAATTATTACTCTCGATTTTTATGAGTATCATTCTACATCCTTTACACAACTAAAAGAAATTATTAATTTTTTAACAAAAAAAATTGTTTTGTTTTACCCATTTTGCCTTTCTTAATCTATCTCCTCAATTTACTCCACTGTAAAAAAATTCAAGTAAGGAATATAATTCTTTACTTTTTTAGAATATTAATGATGATATTCTAAATACTTAAAGAATCATTATTAAAGATTCAAATAACTTCGTATGGGAAACTTTTTAACCTTTTAATTTCAGCACTTTCCCTTAAAACAAGTTTCTTATGCTTCCTTAAGGAATGTCTTATACCTTTGAGGATTAAAGATAACAATGAAAACCGAATTCATGGATACATGCCTGAACTCAACCTGAATTTAATAGGAAAATCCCGATGTGATTGGGTTCAGTTTTATTCATGTTCAACTTTCGAGTTTGATACTCTACCCTGAATCCTACCTAAATTAGAAACACAAACATTGAAATTAAATGAGTAAATAAAAGATTAGGGTTTATTGTTTTAGGTTTGATACTTTGAAGTCTTTGCTTCTTTGTTTTCGTCTCTCCAAATTAGAAACAATGTTCGTCTTTGGCGGTTCTCATCTTCGTTCTTCTTTGATAATTCTCATCTTTGTCTTCTTCGACAATTTTTATCTCCTCTTCGTCTTCTCTGACTGAATTGCCACATAATGTAGTGGCCACATAATGCAGCATGTGGGGAAATTGAGTTGCAAGTTGAAATCCCCTTTGAATTGGCATATAATCCTCATTACTTTTTCGGTCGGGTTTTTCAAAGGGTTTGGGATACCTGAAACTTGACAAATTTAGAGATGATATTATTAATTTCAATCTTGCTAAGTTTGGATTATGAATTTCGATTACAGAGTTGGGTAAGTATAAATTCGACCTTAATCTACCCATTTGTCATTCCTATTGAGGATGTTCATCAACAATATTATTATTAGGGATGGGTAGGACCATACTATACCCTATTCGCTCACTCATTTTGGTCTGATTATGATTGGACTCGAATATGATTAGGTTTCATAAGATCTAAGATCGAGTTCATATTGAAAAATTAAAATACAGAGTAATGACGTCTTTTTTAATAAAGTTGATAGTATATTTGATGTGAAACCTCTTTCGAAAGTTCTTTGTAACGATCTATCTTGTTTTGTGACCTGACTTTGTCCATATTTGTTTGGGCTTTTTGATGATTGAAATGACAGCGAAATTATATTTGTAAAGATAAAAAAAGATGGGTGAGAAATGGGATGGTAGGCACCATAACACTTGAGGTGTTGATAAGCCAAGGTGATGTTTGCCACAAGAACCTGTTTCTTGATAAGAACTTTGAATCTTAGTTCAACCAAGAAATTTGGAGAAGACAATATGCTCTCAGAAGGAAATATTCCTCAAAATAAACTCAAATTCCACTTTTTGGCCATTTTTCAAAGTAACACAATGAATGAACTTAGAATCCCTTGGTCTAGTCTTGGAACACTATCCTTGAAGTTTTCCATGAGTTGTCCCAATGCGTTTTGTGTTCTTTTGGTTCTTGCCCTTGTCATGGGACCACCAATATCTTCTAGCCCATCATGATACAACTTAGGCTCACTTGAGTTTATATCAATATTTTGTTGAATAATTTATCTATTATATAATTTCATATTTTTTATTTTATTTTTTCAATTGATTTTGTTAGTTATTGAGGACACTCTCATGGAAATGATTTTATCATCCCAATATGTACATCATTTCACATTTATTGACCCTCTAATCTTTTTTCATATATATAATAAATAATTAGTAAAATATATCTATATATACTAGCGCGTCAAACGACATGGAGTGCTGATCGACCCACATTCTTATTTTTCTGATATATAATGTAATATTTTTATGTTATATTATTTAATAAAAAATAATTTAAATATATGAAATGTAACATATGAACTCAACAGATAGTGAAGATATAAATAAAAGAATTTGTGAAATATTAATGATATATTAATATAAAAAATGAAAGGAGTGGAAGTAATGTGTAGAAGTTTATAGTAGTTATTAATGAGAGATGTTGTAAATGATAAATTTGGAATATAAAAATTAAACAATGGTGGTTATTTCTTGTCTTGGTTTTATTAATAACTAGCGTGTCGACAGACACTTCATGTCTGTCGACCCGCATTCTTATTTCCTAATATTAAATATTTAAGAAAATCATATTATATTTTTGTGATAAAAGAAATATGAAAATAAATTGTAATTCTTTTAAAAAACTACATTGATATATGATATTTTTATGTATGTAACTTTCTCTAACTCCTATTAATATTTTTTAGAGTAAATTACACTGACACCCCCTGAGTTTTAGTAAAATTACACAAACCACCCCTCACTTTTCTACACTTACACAAACCTCCCCTAGTTTTTATATTTTCATTAGACTGACAACCCCTGCATAAGAAATAAGTGTAATTTTTAAACAAAATATGTGATAAATGTAATTAAGTTAAACAAAACATGATCTATTGTGTAGACAAATCCAAATAATATACAAATCAATGTATCATTATTATTTTTGGTTCGTTACACTATATTATAAGAGCGATTTAAACAATATTTCTTTAGAATTGTTAATGCATTTTGTAACAAAAATAATAAAGATACATTGATTTATATATTATTTAGACTTGTCTACACAATATATCATATTTTATTTAACTTAATCGCATTTATTACATTTTTTGTTTAAAAATTACACTTATTTCTTATGCAGGGGTGATCAATGTAATGAAAGTATAAAAACTAGGGGAGGTTTGTGTAGGGGTAGAAAAGTGAGGGGTGATTTGTGTAATTTCACTAAAACTCAGGGGGTGTCAGTGTAATTTACTCTATTTTTTATTATATATAAAATCATTGTAATAATAGTCAACTAGAAGGTAAAATAGGCAATAAAAAATTACACCATATTAGGTAATTATATGATGTTTTGGCTTTATATATAGTATAGATATAAAAGTATATATATATATATATTTTAACATGTCAAATCACATATTTATAATAATAAATAATATTAAAAATATTATATCTAAAAAGAAATAGATAATATTTAATATAGTTTATGATTGAATTCGAATTCAAAAACTAGTTCAATCAATATACCCGATATTCACCCTAATAAATATTCATTCTTAAATAGTATGAACTAATAAGAAAGCTGTCAATTCTCACTTTATGCTGAAAAGTGACACTTGTACCCATTCCGTAAGATTTTTGTCCTACAATGAAAGCCAAGCATTTCAAGATATTATCATATTTAATTCAAAGACCAAAAAAATGACTTCAGCATTATTTTTTTAAGGTCAATTTTCTTACAGGGAGACTACAGCGGCCTACCACATTGGTTGCCTTGGTGTTCCATTCTCATTCACTTGATATAAGGAAAAATAATACTTCAAAAAGTTATTTATACGTGTTTAACCATAAACAAGATGTTGGTCTAGTAGTTTTTATTAGATTTCCCTAAAGATAAAAATATTAGGATTTGATTTTTGGGATTATACTTATTGAGAGTAACAACTATATACTCTGAAATGTATTAATTACTTATCAAAAAATAAGGGGATACTCATGGTGTTACAAAAAAACAAGATTGACCCATTCTTTTTAAGATTTTTTTCAAAATACTGTTGAGAATTTTTTGTCCAAGGATGATATTCAGTTAAATGCAAAATATATGAATTATTAAGCCCAAATGTTATTATTAACTAGCTAATCAACTAGTTTTATCGAGATCTTTGAAGAATTTATAAGGCATTTCACAAATTTATTCGATAAAAATTAAGTTAATGCCCCTAAAAAATATATATAAGTCCTAATTTGATATTATGATAAATCAATTGTGATAACTTATTACTTATTAGGAAAGGTTTATAAACTAATTTTCATTTACCACCTAGTTGGTCAACTAATTTGACTAAAAAATTCTAATTAAATTAATTATCTTATCATTATGGACCAACAACGTGTTGGTTTAGTGGGGTAAAACCCCATTAAATTTTTAAGATGATCAAAAGGTGAAGAGTTCAATTATTAGAATGAACATTTTTATGGTTTCCAAGAATATCCTTCTTGTAGGTCATGTAGAATGGGATAAACCATTGTTCAATAAATTTATGGGGTCATCCTAGCTTCTTTTTTGTTTGTTTGTGTTACCCTCTTAATATATCATTCTTTCCAACATCCTCAAAGGAAACCCAATTGGAGGAAAAAATTAGTAATATATTATGTCTACAATTTAAATTTTATTTCTTATAGTAAATGAATTTATTATGTATTACTGATTTTAATTTTTTTTGTATGGATATAAAAACACAAAAATCAAAGAACCAACTTTTTTTTGTCACGTACATAAAACATTTCTCAAAAATAGTAGGCTAGCATAAATATCATTCTGCATTAATGAACTTCCACTTCATTATTTTGTCCAAAGGAAAAACCAATTGAAGAGACTAAAGATTAATAATATCTGGGCCACTTGGTCCCTCCTCTACTAAAAGCTCTAAACATAGAAGTTCCAACAATCAAAAGCCAAATTTGCTATCTAGTCACTAGTGAGCCACCAAACAGGAACTTGGATACTCTCCGATAATAGAGATACAGGTTCTTGTTTTTACACTTGTAGTGAAGGATAAAAGTATATATAATTATATTTAAAGAATAAAAATGTCACATCCTTATATTTTTTCATGTTGTTTGTGATGTATTTGTCTTTCGATTATTGGAGACAATCCTGACTCGCCCTAGAGTGCTTACCAATCAAATGATGAGTTATGTCCCTCACTTCCATCAGCAGTTATTTAGCAATATAACTTAGATATGCAATCATCTTGGTTATGGACAAGACATCACTTTCTACATAAATTTCTATCTATTTTAACCATGCGTCTTCTAAAAATTATACTAACTTATATTTGAGATTTTTGTTTATAATTGGTAATTTTTATGTTATAAGAGAGGTGTTTATAATGACATTACAAACATTAACATCGAGGCATTTAATGATTTATACTCATACGCTAATCTATTTTAAAATATAAAGATCACTATAATAAAGTAAAGTTTTTTCTTAAACCTATCTACGTTTGTTTAATATTATATATAGTCAATCCTAAACCTAAATAAAAGATGGATATTATGTTAAGTAGTCGACATCTAATATAAAACTTTGTTGAATCTCCATAATATAATCATCGATATTAAAGCTTTTCCTTAGCTATTATCTATAGCCCCTTTTTTAATCTTTTATGAACCTTCCAATGATTAAAGAAGAAATTTTTGTTATTAACTATAAAGACAAAAAAAAGTTTGATTGATAGCCTTGATAGGGTCCATTAATATCTCTTAGTGCCCATGATTTATCCAAGGATATTAATAACATTATCTCTTTCATCTATCTGAATTTGGTTGAGACTAAAATTAGTATGATTAAATGGGAAAAGATTTATCTCTAGTATTAAAGAGTCGAATTTTCACTTTCCATTTTACGCTTAAGGTTAAACACTTCATCATATTATATTTAAAGTGCAAAGTGTGTTAGATCATATCATTTTTTCCTTATATTTGACCGAAGAAATTTGGAGTCATTATGATATTGCTGTGTGAAAGAGCAAAACAATTGACAGAAACAAAACCAATATTGAACATCTCTATGATAACCAAACAAGTGCATTCTACCTTGACCAAAACTAAAATAAAGAGCTTTTTTTTTACATTACCATTATTTGTTGCTGCCTCATTTATCAAATTTTCAACAAGTGGAGAAAAATCAGAGATTCATTCCAAAGAATAAACTGAGACAACCATGAATAGAAGAAACATGTAGCTATTGACTCTTAAATTATTAAGATAGGAATAAGAGAGATTAAGTTAAAAATGCTTCCTCCTTCTTGAAAAAATAGCACTATTTTGAGGCTGTTGCATGTTGTGAGAAAAGCATATTTCTGGAACAAATGCTTTTGGCCAATATAGCCCTGAAGCTGTAGGAGGTGAAGGAATTTGAGGAACTATCCATGATGAATCTGGAACATGTTCCAAGTAATCTTCTTCTTCCATGTCTTCTTCATTGGATCTTAAAACTGGAGAATCAGAATCCTCAAGTTTACCACTATCAGCCTGCACAAGCTCATCAAGAAAAGATGCATGATCACTAGTTAAGGTTAGAATATAGATACATATTGGGGTAGCGTATGGTAGACATGTCAGAATAGACAAAACATACAAGTGTGTTTTATAAGTAGAAAAGAGTAAAAATGAGATTAAAAAGCAAAAAATATTTAGTAGAGTGAATATCCGTTTTGGTCTTTAAAAAATTTCATGTGTAATAATTTGATCCCGAAAAGATAAAATTCCAAACTATTACTCAAAGATCATGAATACGAGTCAAAATAGTCTCTGTTAGGGGTCATAAAAATACGAAAAAGATAAATTTGACTCACATTTGATATTATGGGACCATTTCGGAGTTTTTAAATTTTGAAGGATGAAATTGGTACACGCAAAATTTTTTAGGGACCAAAGTATTTACCCTGTTTAGTCGAAAACTATGAACATACCTTTGATGATCCTTCCATGTAATCATAGTTCTGGCTGAAATCATTCAGGCCGAGGAATTCGTCGAAGGACCACTGCGACATGTTTCCAGCAGTAGAACCACCACCATAAGACACCTTAGCTGGTGGAAACTCCTCAATTCTTCCAACTTCAATAGGTACTACTTCATTGTAATCTGATGAATGAGGCATTGTGGAAACCTTTCGACAGACGGAAGAAGACTTTGTATCCGAAACTTTCTCCCCGGAGTCCGATTTCAATGAACTTGATGAAGCACCAGGGCCAGGGTCAGTAGCTTCAAGGCCTACTCTTACACCAGTGAGAAGAAACCTTTGATGACCAGAGACATAAGCATTTGCAGTGTGTATTGCTAAATCACACTTTCTGCATAGTAAAGCTCGATCCTCTAGACAGAAGAAATAGCCAAATGCTTCCTGTAAGGAATAGTAGCAAACTCTATCACCATCACAACAACAACAATCAAGCCTTTATCACATTAGGTAGAGTCGGCTACATAGAGCAAATGACTCCATAATGCTATATCAGCATTGAGCTCTAAGTTCTTCTTTATAATTTAACTAACACGATGATCCAAAATGACTAACACTTCTAACTCACTTAGAGTGAACCATGGCAAATAACAAATTAGTAAGGTTCTCTAACTCAATAAAAATGCCAACAATGGATTCAGTCACATAAAGATATTGAAGAACTCATGTAAAAGCAAAATTGGAAGCAACAACTTTTCATGTCAAAATAAATATGGGAATTAGAATAATGCACAAAGGATATATTAGACACAAGAATAAAAGTATAGGTTGCAACTTGTTATCAACATGATTCCAAATGTTACAACTGTTCCTAATACTAAATATCCATCTAGATATTTCTGTTCTAATAAGATGCCTCAAAATCTTAGAAAGGTTCCACATCCATCCAATTGCATCAATGTTATATAGGTTGTAAGGACAAAGCTGATATTAAATTATGAGTAGATTGAGTATACAAGGCTCTCCAAAAAGAGTGAATATTCACTTTAGTCCTTACAATTTTTTGGGTGTACTAATTTGATTCCAAAAAAATAAAATTCAAATTAGTACTTAATGATCGCGAATGTAAATCAAAATAGTCCCTAATGGGTGTCATAAAACATGTTAAAAAAGACTAATTTGATACAGTTTAATATTTTTGGAGATCATTTTGAGTTTTTCGATTTTTAACAGACCAAACTGATACATGTAAAAATAATATCTATCTAGAGTAACTTAACAGCTAAATGATGATGGTTGGAAGCCACTCAACAGCTTATAATTATGATTTGTCATTGAATTTGATTTAATTCTCTTTCAAGTATTTGGAGTTTGATACTAAATAATAGATCTAGAGTTTTATGTGATTAAAGAAATGAGTGAGGGACACAAAGGTAATAATTAGAAGAAAGTGTAAGACACTTTGTTTTGTCCCTTTTTCCAATAATCATTGATTTGGGGCCTCAGAAAGTGAGAGTACATGAAAAAAGTGATGGCTCAATATAGATCTCCTTAATCTGAATGAGATGGGACTTCTCCACTGAAAACACCAAATTTTGTTCTGAAAAATTCTCCATATATAATGACAAGGAGAATTTCAAGATGAAGATAATTTTATCATTGAAATCCAAAAATTGAAAATATGAATAAAATATAACAGAAATGCTGGAAGCTCTTTTTAATTCTACCAGATAATACAAAGAATAAGCTGCCAAATTTTTGTAGATTGGTATTTACATATAATGAAAGCAAAATCAGCTGCATAAATTGTCCTAGTTACCGGAAGATGTTAGTCTAGTGATGTAAAACCCCACTGAATCCTCATGATAACCAAAAGGTTAAGAGTTTCATTATTAGTAGCTACATTTGTTGGGAAGGACAATCATGCACCCAAAAGGGATTCGTTATTTACTCAAAGGTAAGGAGAAAGGATTGTCCTTATCTAAAATAGAAGTGCCTTTGTGCAGGACAAACAAGTCTAACATGATGTCTTTTAATCCAACCCCAAATTTTTTTCAATGCTTAACAGATAGTAATAGTTGAAAAACATTATGGGAAAATCTCTTTTTTGCAGCACCCTATTAAACAAAAACAACATAAAATCAAAAAATTTAATATGGAAAATACAAAATACCTGACAAATATCACATTTTGGCATATGAGAAGAAGACATAGAAAGAGAAACTCTTTGATGCTTGCTAGCAAGTTTATTAGCAGCATGAACTTTCTCATCACATTCCCAACACAGTGCTGCTTCATCAGCACAACACAGAACCTTGGCCTCTGCAACTTCACACACATTGCACTGAATCTTCATCCTTATTTTTATGAACCCCACAAACCCAATTCAAATTTCTCTCTAAAAATTCAAACTTTATATGGAAAAAATGAAATTAAGAGAATTTTGGAGGAACCCAATTGGAATTAAGGCATATGAAAAAAGGGATTTTTTTTTGAGGAAGTTAGAACCTGAGGAAGAGGGTTTAAGAAGTGAGAGAATATAGGATATTTTTTGCGGCCACGAAGCAACATGTACACGTGGAAACAAACGAGTAGTGTCATTGCAGAGGAGACAGTGTTTGCTGGATTTGTTGTAAGAAAATCAAAATCTTAAAAATAACAAAAAATCTAAGATGTTTTTATTTTTATTTTTAACTAACTTATTATTTCACACTTTGTGTTGGGAGATTTTTTTGGTAAAAGTAAAAGCAATTAAATTAAATGGAATTATGAATTAGACAAGTAATTATGGTAATTCATAATTACTTAATTATAATTGTTGAAGAATTAATTAATCTACTTGGTTTAAATGTTTTATAAGGTTTGTAGAAGTATTTTTCCATTCTAAAACATTTTTTAATTAGATAATCCATTTATAGGAACTTAATCTCTTTTTATTGAAGGTTTCTTTTTACTATACTTGAAGACTTATATCTTTTTCAAAGTGTAAAGATCATTGAAATCAATTTTGTCTCTACCATTAGAATAATTTACTCTTGAAGAGAACAATATTTAGGAATTTATTGACTATATTTTTTAATTTTAGAATGTTATAATACTTCTTAATATTTGCATAGAAAATATGTTGATTAAATTTTATATTTCATTTTAATTTATAAATTACTAATTATTTGTTAAAGAACATTAAAGGTCGCATAAATTAACAAACTTTCTCTTCAACTTTGTTTCTTCAATAAATAAAAAAACATGGGTTTGCTACTCATATTTTATAAGTCAAGTTTCTTGAACTTCATGTATTGGCTACTAACATGTTACTAGCATGATTGTAAATTTTATTTATGTTTTTTTCCTTTGGTTAATTCCTTCTTTGTTATTATTTAACGAAAGATTATCTATCATTCATTTATATTCTTTTTTGAAGAGTTAATCATGATTAAACAATAATGATAAAATGTAGTAACAATGTATAAAACTTATACGTTGTCAGTACATACTTTTTTTCTTTTTTAAAATCTATTCCCCAAAACCACAATTTATTTTTTGATATATAATCAAATTGCTCACATTTTTTATTTAATATTTTTCCACCAAGAGTATAATTATTTGTTCGCTATTTTAGTTTGACAGGTGAGTAAATTTAACCAACTCGCATCTTTTTAAGTTAAAATTTTCTGATTACATTAACTACATTTATTTATTTTTCGGCCATATTGTCTTTAGAAAATATAATATAAATTAATAACCAAACCAATGATTATGATAATAGTGTGCTTAATATGTCTCGACATATTGATGGATTTTTTTTATTACAAAAGAAGAGAATATTACAATCAGAGTTTGAATCTAAAAGCTTACATTTAGTGTTTCACTACTCTATAAATTGATCTAATAAGTTGAATTGCAACTATTAATATTTTAATCAATTGGCATAAGATAACTAAAGATTTATACACAGTTATTTTTTTTAGTGCATCATCTATTATTCATTTGTATTGCTTAAGAATTAATAATAATAAAATATAAATGATAGATGGTATATTGACAGTATAAAAATCTCTAACACTGTCAATGTATATATATTTTCTCTTGGATAAGAGTGTAATAAACATATACTAACAATGTAAAAATTTATAGTACATTATAATTTTGATGCTCATAAGTCATATCTTCTAACCTACTATTACATGTTGTGCCTTTATTTTTAAAATAGACTATTAGTAAATTAGTTTAAAAAATGAATTATTAATGCATATTTAAGGTGAAAGCCAATGTTAGTTAAAAATTATCTATAGCTTCAACATCATTCCTTAAAAACCATAATGTTAATGTCAAAGTTCAATAATTGAACATGAGAAATAACAACTTTTAAAATTGATTTTAACACTTAATTTATTTTATATTAGTTAACTTGTTTGTCACCCTGTAACAATGATTCAATACCCACCACTGCAAATATCTTACAATTCATGTTCATATTTTGAAACATTGCCAACAACTTTTTATCTTTATTTATCATTTTTGGTGAGTGATTGAGAATATATATCCACTTATTTTGCATGATGTTTTCATTTATGTACGCAAAATGAGAAGGCATAGTGTTAGGTCACAAACCCTTTGTCCCAAAGACAAAGGAATATGTCTTGGATAGGGCTTCCCCAACATTAATGGGGAGAATATGTTTTGTCCCATAAAATGTATTATTTCATGTGTTACTACTTGTGATTGGTCAGAAAAATACTTACTTATTAAATTTTCAACTTAAATATATTTTTTCAATCAATCATAATAAGTAGTCTATAAAGTAACATACTTTTTAGGATAAAAGATATATTCCCGACCCTTATGTTTAGAAACAAAAGGAGAGAAAATGAAAGTGAGTTGAAAAGGTAGGGATCTCTTATGGGTGTGTACCAAGTCCATAGTGAGGAACAAGTATGATATTTTGTAGCATGAAAAGTGATACACCATGCAAAAGTGGGTAAAAGGATGGAAAAGCAATAGTTCAAAACTTGGACCTCAACGGGTGGTGTAGACTAAAGTATGAGTAGGATATTTTCCTACATTGATATGGTCTCATATGGAAAATTTCATCTTTAGATAGTTAAATCAAACTAAATTTGTATTGTACCCAGAAAATTTTGGCTATGTAAAATGTTTTCAAGAAATGCTAGTATTATTAACATTTAATTTTAATCATCATGTTTTGTCACATTCTATTATTTTATTTACAAAATATTTTATCTATATAAATATTAGAATTTTATCTTAATCCGAGTTTTTTTGGAGGATTTATCTCAAATACAGACAACTGTCAAAATCTTTTATCTTTAACCATTTCTTAGTAGTGTAACTTTACCTTATACATGGGAAATATATTTATTATCCCACAAAAATATGTCACTCCATGTGACACTGATCGTAATTGATTGAAAAATATATTTAAGTTAAAAGATTTAACAATCAATTATTTTGTTAGAAAATGTCCATCCCTTATATATATGGCCTCTCCTCCATCCCTTATATATATGGCCTCTCCTCTATGAATTTTATTTTTAAAATTTTTAAAAATTAAATTAACATCTAACTTTAATGATTTCGGAAGTTATTATTTTATGTTCACAATAGAGTCCTTGACTTCTGGAAATGCTTCCATTCATGATATGAAACTACCATTTCAGCGCCAATTTTTATTATTTATTAAAAATATTTTAAATAAAAAATTAAATTTATAAGGTCAATTTTTTTCATTTAAATTATTTAATTGTAGGGAAGAGTTAAAAAAATAATCTTTTTCTTTTATTTATTTTCCTTCACAACATATATATTCCCAAAACGAGATTCTTGATCGAATAGTAATTTCAGATTTTTCATTATTTTTTTCGTGTCTTTTATAGAGAAAATTGAAAAGCATGAGTAAGTAAAAGAGAAAAAGAAAAAATATCAACAGACAGAATATTTTTTACGCCCGTCATGTACCTAGCTTGGACAAGGCCTTCAATTTTCCTGAGCCCAAGTTTGATCTAGACTATGTATAAGCCCACTAATTTGGTTCCTGCCTTGCTTAGTTTAGTGTGGAGTTGGTGGAAAATTTTAATAATTAAATATTTTTTTTGATTAATCACAAGTAGTGATATATGAAGTGATACATTCTTTTGGGATAGAAGATGTTCTTCCGTTTATGTTGTGTAGGGATGACAACGAGCACGGGCGGGTACGGGTAGTAGTTACCCACTACCCGTTTCAAAGTAGGAGAACATTACCCATACTCACTCGTACCCGTACGGGTACCCGTGTGGGGTACCCACGGGTACAACAAGTACCCGCGAGTTTCCTATATTATAAATGAATTTTTAATTTTTTATTTCTATTATATTTCAAATGAGATAAAACTTAATTATTATTTTTACCTTTTGATTGAATATTTGACAAAAATGCTAAATTTATTGGTGTTTTCTATTTGTGTGATTTTTTGTTTTCATTTCCTTAACAAAAAGTATATATTTTCTTTGTAAAATATGTGCGTTCTACACATGTAATAATATTTGTAGGGTGTTTTACCACCAAACTCAATAAAATATGTAAACAAAGTAAAAATATACATAATGTAATGAATGTTAGAATAATGTATTTTTTATTTTAATTAAATATAATATATTAATTATATAAATAACGGGTACCGCTAGCACGAGTACCATAATACCCGTACCCGCCCGTATGTACTACAAGTATTTTTAAAAACCCGTTTATAATACCCATAGGTACCCATTTGTGACCCGTACCCGTGTCCCTACGGGTTTTACCCACGAGTACCCATGGGTTTTTCGCCATCCCTAATGTTGTGTTTGATGCTATGAGGAGCACATATACGGTCCCACTTTTTTGTATCACTTCAACTCTGATTAGTTGAAAAAATTTATTTAAATTAAAATTGTAATTATTAAATAATTTAAATAATTTTTTTAGTCAATCAAAAATTGATGACATATGACGTAACATAAAATAGTAGGATAGTAGATGTGCTCTTGATATTATCATAGTTGATTTAAAGCTCAGATAAAAGGTAGACTATATTAGGCAACTACAAATATAAAACTTTTTCCAATCTCAAGAAAATGAATTCATAATACAATGTTATTTATGTATGGTAAGTTATACTCTATATCCTAATATAACCTCCAACGTTTTGAATGTCAACTAACTTCATTTCCCTTAAGTTTGAGTTATGTGGAAAAATAAGTGCAAGAGTTTTACTCCCTTTAATTAATGAATCTTTTCGAGCCTACTTGGATAAAGTTAGATTAGTTGGAATGTAACCTATGTTTTAGATAATGAGAGTTTCAGACTACAAAAATATATTCTCTTATCTTTTCATTATCATAACCAATAATAAATGTATATATGATTTCTAAAACAACAATGTTCTTCCCTATAATTTAAAGTCTCAATAAGACTACTATTTTGTTATTATTCATATATTTATGATTTGTTACTACACTGTAAAATAATGGCACATTGTATTATGCTCTCACTTAGTGTTACTTCACCAATTTGTGTAACTTTTCCTTTTTATCTAATCTAAATAGCCAATATTTTTAAGCTGAATGTTAACCAATACCCTTTAGGCTTTAGGACATTGATTAAAGTAGTAAAAAAGGTTTCTTTTTGAATTTTTTTGAATTTAAAATAGAAAGAGAATAAACTTAACTTTTAAATTTTTCTTTGTTATTTTCCTTAATAAGCAGCCAGAGCATTAATTAACAATATCATATTTTAAACTTCTAAAAAAACGTTCTAGAAGGAAAATAGTTTTAAAAAATTAAAATAAAAAAATAAGAGATTCCATGACTTCACCTAACCAGAAAAGATAAACTTACATAATTTTTTATTCTTAAAATTGCAAAAAAATTAATCAGCAAATGAAAAAGATATAATCAATTATGTATATTATGACTATCAAAGAATTTTTTGTACGAATATATATTTACGTAGATACAATCAATAAAGTCAAACATTAAATATTAAAGTCTAATTAAAATTTAGTCATAAATGATATATCAAAAAATATAAATAAACCGGAAAAACCTAAGGCAACTTCACTCTATCCAGTTCTGACCCAATAAACCGGATCCTGAAACGGACCCAATCTTGACCCACCCGTCTCTCTCTCTCTCTACTCGAATCGGACCCAACCCACATTTATTCCACACAATTGCATCGGGTTTTGTTTCTCTTCCAAAAATCCCAATTCATAACCCTAATTTTCCCGGATCAAACGGACTCTGCAATAATCCCAACACCACAACCCTTCTTCTATAATTTTGTTGGTGAGCCTAATCAAATTCAAAATTCCAATTTCCCAATTTTCCCTCCTTTGAAATGATCACTCTATAGCAAGTTTCTTAAATTCATGCATTTAAATAAGTGTGTTTTGTTCAAATTGTTCAATTAAAAAATATGTCTGGTCATGTGCTGTGTGGTGCACCATGCTTGGTTTTTATGTCTCCAATTGTATTATTTATTGGTTTGTTTGGTTTGACATTGGGTATTTGGATTAATCCAAGTTGAGCTGGGAAGAAGTATTTATTATTTATTGGTTAAATTTGTTTAAATATCAAAATTTTGATATGGATGTTTCTTAATTGATGGATTTTTCAAGGTTGGTATGCTTTCAGCATTTGATTATTAAGAGGGATTTGTTTCATTTTGGAATGAACCTTTTCTCAAATTTTTTCTTTTTTAATGTTTGAGAAATGAAGTTTTTCTCTGAATTAAGGGACCTTTGTGTTCAAATTTTAATGTGTGGACCAACAAGATGGTAATCTAGTGTGCAAGGCCCCACTGGATCCCAAGTATTGCATTAGGCCAAAGGTCAAATGTTCGAGATTCCCGGAAGCGAGGGCAACCAAACACCTTGAAAGGAGTTAGTCTATTGCTATGTAATGAATATATCATCCTACTAAAGTATAGTTGGAAATGACCTCATGGAAGATTCGTATCAGTTTTCACTGGCCAAGGTTTTTTGTCCATGCATATTATATGACAAAGTTTATTGCATTTCTCTAGTGGTATGTTTAAATGTTAGAAGTAGGAGGTAAAAGGAGGAGAAGTGAGGAAATTCAAGGAAAATGGAAGAAAGAGGAAGGGAAGGGCATGAAAGAGAATGGAGCTTATGTAGTGGTTTCCATTATGCTTGTTTGGAGAATCAAATGAAAACCATTCATTTTCTTCGGATGTTTGTATAATACTCCCCCCAAAAAAGAGAAAGTTTGCCCAAAATCCAAACATACCGTAAGGATGCTGTAATTTAACTGAATAAAAGTGTACAAGCTACATGCCTCTACATCTTTGTTCTTTTATTTCTCCCTCATTCTTCCACATGAGGGTAGCAGTGACTTCATCTGTATATATTCTACCTATATTTTCCTTTAATGCTTTGTTGATGCTTTATAATTTTTGAGGTTTTGCTCTTCCCCTTATTTACAATTTTAGTGGTTTTTTTTGTAAGCTATTGAGTTAATATTACTCCGTATACTTAGTTGTTTACATACTAATGTTGTGTGCCAAACAGACTATTCGTAGTTCAAAGCCTATTTGATGGAAATATCGAATGAGTCCGTCATTAAGAAACCAAAAAGACTGACTTCTGTTGTATGGAATCACTTTGAAAGAGTTAGGAAGGCTGACACATGTTATGTTATTTGTGTGCATTGTAACAAGAAACTTAGTAAATCAAGTAATAGCGGAACTACTCATCTGAGGAATCACTTGATGCGATGTCTGAAATAGATGATACCCTCGCTGTTGCAAATATTGGTTTTGATGAAGGTCATGCCAAAGAAGAATACATAAAGCCAACAATCATCAAGTATGAACTGGATCACAAGAAAGATGAAATCGTTAACTTTGGGGGTCGGAAGTTTGATCAGGAGAAGAGTCGACTTGATCTCGCACGCATGGTCATATTACATGGATACCCATTAAACATGGTTGAGCATGTGGGGTTCAAGGTCTTTGTGAAGAACCTCCAGCCACTCTTTGAGTTTGTGCCAAATGGCGCTATAGAGATTTCTTGTATGGAAATCTACAGGAGGGAGAAGGAGAAAGTGTATAACAATATAAAGAAATCACAGCGTAGGATTAATCTGTCAATTGAAAGGTGGTCTTCAGCAGAAAATTCTTCATATTTGTGTATAGTTGCACATTATATTGATGAGGAATGGACATTACAGAAGAAGATCCTAAACTTTGTCACACTTGATTCTTCCCATACTGAAGACTTGCTTCCGGAAGTGATAATTAAATGTCTGAATGAGTGGGATATAGACTATAAGTTGTTTGCCTTAACATTAGATGATTTTTTTGTTGATAGTGATATCACACTTAGAATCCAACAGCGAGTTTCTTTGAAGACTATAATGATATAGACTATAATGATTTGTGACATTCATATCCAATTAAGTGACTGGTGCACAAGTTCAGATAGCTTTCTTAGTTCAGTGTCGTTGAAGACGAAAGCCAGGTTTGATACGTACTGGAGCAAGTGCAGTACAGATTTAGCAGTAGCAGCTATATTAGACCCCCGGTTTAAAATGAAGTTGGTTGAATACTATTACTCCCAGATTTATGGCAGCACTGCTTTGGATCATATCAAAGAAGTTTCTGATGCAGTCAAAGAACTTTTCAATGCATATTCTATCTGTTCAACTATGGTTGATCAAGGGTTATCTTTGCCTGGCAATAGCTTACCTAGTACAAGTTATGATGCTAGGGATAGACTGAAGGGCTTTGACAAATTCCTTCATGAGACATCACAGAGTCAGAGAATAGCATCCGACTTAGACAAGTACTTGGAGGAACCAATCTTTCCTCGTAGTTCCGATTTTAACATATTAAACTGGTGGAAAGTCCACATGCCAAGGTACCCTATCTTGTCTATGATGGCACGTGATGTTCTTGGCACTCCAATGTCAACATTGACCCAACAATTGGCATTTAGCACTGGAGAGAGATTGCTAGATCCTACTCATGTTTCATTAAACTCCGATACACGACAGGCTTTAATATGCACACAAGATTGGCTCCGAAATGAATTGGGAGGTATATATAATGTACTTATTTTTATCTCTCACTTCGCCATGAATAGTCATGGTTGTTTTGGCCTAACTCTGATTCATTCTTTTACTATGGTACTTGATGCAGATTTAAATCCATCTTCAAGCCATTTTGCACTACCCCTTATCATTGAATAAAATTAACTTTTCCATGGTATGATTCTGTACAACTTGTATCATATGTTCCTAACCCTTTGTTGAACATTTTGCTTTCTACTTAATTGTGTTCCATGTTGCAAGGTTATTGGATCTGCCAGCTCATAAGATATCTTTATCACTGTGTTTTACTATATCAGGTCTTATCCAAGACTCAGAAATCTACATCAGAGTTAGCAAGTAGGCCTTTGTTTCTCATGTGCTTTTCTATCAAAAAGCAATGTATATTACCAGAACAATGAAGTAGATGTTTGTGTATATATTTTTTTGGTACTACCAACAATATATCCTCACCCTATGATAAGGAACTAATCCCTTTCGGGATGCGTGGTTGTCTCTCCCAACAAGTTTACAGGGCTTTTGCCTATATCATCGGCTCAGCCATAAGCTGTTATTTGGACTATTGGTTTAGATGAATCTTAGTTTGTACGGTGGGTTTGAATGGCTTAATATATTTTTACATTTTTTAAGGACTCTTTCTTATTTATCAACAAACTGCACAGTGACAGTAGAAGAATCAGGATGGGCACCAGAACTTACAAATCTTGCAATACAATTTGGCCATCATATCTACCAAGGAATTTTGAGACCTACTCTTATAATACACAACTCAAAATGATGAAATTGGTTTCTTTATCAAGGCAGTCTTTGATTCTTTCATCAAAGTAGACATGCGTCTAAACCACATTGAATCGGGCTTGAACCTGTTAAGATTCATCTCAAAATCAATTGGCAATGAGAAGAGTAACTTAATAAGTATTTAAATCATGCATAAGAGAATGAAGCAGGTGATATGTGACTTACAACAGACCTACCAGACCGTAGGAGAGTCATTGCCGCTGCTATTTCTGCTTCAGCCACGACACTAAAGTATAGCACGAGATATAGAAATTACATGTTTAGTCCCATTTGCATTCTCTGCCCCTGATTTGCATGCCTTAATATTTATGAAATCACCCCTTGCATAATATATTTTTTACCCCATTTTTGTTAATTGTCACGTTTAGCACAATCAATTTTGCACATAGAGAATGGTCTATCACCATCTGCCAAGAGAAATTATGTATTCTAGTGTATCATGACTGGAGAGTAAAGACAGTAACGTATATTGCCATATTGATTTAAAGTGACTTTGTAGGCAAATTTACGGAATAGATGTTTTTTGACTTTGTAATTATCATAGTAGTGTAACTTTTTTGTTTATTACTAAAGTAGTGTAAAATTGTAGAAATCGTCAACAGCCAAGGCGTTTTTCCTTTTTTTGTCTCACCCTCACCTAAATCGTCACCCACATAGGAGGTTTATTTTTTATTGATTTTGTACAGAAATCGTCTACCATGTAGGTGTTTTTGTTTTTTATTTTATTTCCAGGAGCAAAATGGTTGGTGATGTAGGAGTTTTATTTTTTTAATCAGAAAGTACATAAATCGTTGATCACATTGGAGTTTTTGGTATTTTTTTTAATTTCCATGGCAAAGTCGTTGGTGCCATTGGAGTTTTTGATATTTATTTTAATTTCCATGGCAAAATCGTTGGTGCCATATAAAAATCATATTTGTCAATGAAGATTTTCCTTTGTTTTTAGATTGTTTAAAAAATAGTAGATCGTTTAGGTATCATCAGTGCTGTTGACGATTTATAGTTAGGCTACATTTGCATGATTTAAATTTTAGATATACAAATTTTAAAATTTATTTGATTGGAACGTAAAAAGAGGAAATCATTTTTTGACAGTGAATGAGAGAATATTATATTGTGAGATTGTTGGAATGTTGTGTTTACTATATAAGTTGATTTAGGATTAACTAATATGAAATGTGGTAAATTCTTTATTTAATGTTATTATTTCAAATTATACATTAAATTCTTTATTTAATGTTATTGAGTCTATTATAAACAATTAAATACTACTAATATTAAGGTTATGTATTTAAATTATACATTAAATTCATTCTTTAATATTTCTTTATTTAATGTTATTATTATTATAATACTATCAATACCGACTTTATTAAAATAAATTGTAGTAAATTACCAAAAATTTAACAGGGTTATTAAAAGAAATTGTAGTAAATTACCAAAAATTTAACTTTGCCATGGAAATTAAAAAAAATAATATCAAAAACTCTAATGTATCGATTTAGATGAGGGTTAGACAAAAAACAGGGAAAATACCTTGACTATTGACGATTTTTACAATTTTACACTATTTTAGTGATAAACAAAAAAGTTACACTATTATAATAATTACAAAGTCAAAGTCACACTACTAAATCACTAGAATATGGCAATGTATGTATCGAGAAGAAATTTAACTGAATCAATGAAGTGAAGGTAAATCACAAGAACTATGATGTTTATAATTATTTGATGTGACTTGTTTATTGATTTCACCTGTAGAGTAAACAACTATTAATCACTCCAAGTCAGGAAAGGCTATTTTGTTCTTTGACTAAGATATCTCTATTCCCCACAATTGTTGTTGTGAAACTAACCCTTCCACCTGCAATGCTAGTTTGATAAAGCTCTTGAAGAAAACATTTGCTCCTATAGCTTCTGTTAATTATTCATTAAAAGGGTTAAATAGTTGGTCCCTTTGTTGCATTACTGCATCAACCAATGTGCTCCACAACCATTATTATCCTACACAATACAACCATATCAAACCATATATATTTTCTACTATTGCAAATAGTTATATCTCACTTTGTCTCACCCCCTCGTTAAACATCCAAAATCGTGATCATAACACTCGGTTAAACTATCCCTTTTTATGCAAATAAAATAAATGGAATAAGAACAAATATAGGCAAAATGATTAGGAAAAAGGTAGAATATTTTGTTTGAACATAATTTATGATGAAATATTATGATATCATTTGATTCATATATCGGGTTTCACCTAGTAGGATTAATGTTTCATAGTTGTTTTGTAAAATACAATAAAGGGAAGCAAATTTGTATATGAATGTAATTTACGATAAAACATTATGACATTATTCGATTCATATTTCATACTAGTAGGATTAATGTTTCATAATTGTTTTGTAAAATAAAGGGAAGCAAATTGTTATATGATGGAGGATTGGGTGATTCATGAAATCATGCTTGTCTTTATCAATGTACCTTAAGGATCCTAAAAAAAGTGCTCCCTTTCAACATCTCTATGCTCTTTAGTCTCCCTACCTAAGGAATCCCCCTAACCCTAAGAATGGAAAAAGGGTCCTTCAAACAAGGTAGGCCCATGTGAAAACAAATAAGGGCCTGATAGTGCTAAATGGGTGTAAGACAGAACAATTGAACATTTGAAATATAGAATGCTCTTTATAGAATTTTATAGCAACATTTTTAATTGTGTTTGGATGAACTTAATTACTATCCAAAAAAAGTTTAAATAAAAATTTGTGAAATAGCTTTTGAAAAATGAGCAATTATTCCAACAAAAACATGATTTATTTGTTTTAGCTTTTTAAAAATAGATATGTTTTTTGATAATAAAAAAACTAGTCAAGAAAGGTTTGAAGGGATTGGTAAATAAGACATTGCAGATACCACATTCCTACTTTAAATTCATTCTTACCAGAAATTAGTGGCGAAATTGATTGGCAAATCAATTAAACTCCATTCTAAATTTAAAAAAAAAACCATGGAAAACATGTTTCCATAGTCAGAGACTATAGATAAATTTGAAGAAAATGTAACAAATTAAAAGGCCCTCTCTAAATGGCCCCTTTTACTAGGGCATATCTTTTGTCCTAAAATATGCCATTTTATATACCAATTACTGTAATTGATTAAAAAAATATTTAAATTAAAAGTGTAATAAATAAGTATACTTTGTGGAATAAAAGATATATTCTCAGTTTTACTCTACAAGTCTACCTACATAGAAAGATTAACCATCTCTTTCTTCTCCTACCTGCTATAGTGGTCGACATTGTAACTTATCATGTGCCATTATTTTGTTCAAAGGCTCCACTAGAACCTTATCCACATGCCTAACAATGGAAGGTCCAATTGATAGTGATGCACTTCCTTTAATTGGGAAAATGAAGAGAAAATTTTCTTTCTTCAATTTAGTTAGGCACTACTTTAACTGAACATAATTTATACAAACTTTCTTTTTGCTATTTCTGAAAAACTTAACATGCCTTGTCACAAAAAATAAAATAAAAACTTACATCTCTTTTTAAGTAAATTAATGTATATAAATCTCTCTTACTTAAAAACACTCACATCTCTAATTTTGTATTTGCCTGAAAATTAATATTGCATTATGGGTACTTAAATGATTAAGTTTGACGCAACAATAATATTGTTATTTAATAATCATGAGTTTATGAGTTCAAATTCTGGAAATAGTCTCTCCGCTTACAGGAGTAAGATTGCAAATATCCATCTTTCTCGGACTTTACTATATGGAAGTTTTGCACACTGAATCGCCGGATATGTGAGTGCCTATAGTGATACACAAAATCCATGGTCAAAATTGGTCATGTACAATCATGTTTGTTGGTGGGGCACAACAATCCAAAGTTTTGGCAAATGGTTCCTTATTGCAAGCAGATCTAAGAACCCAAAATTACTTTGGTATTAGACATGATCATTCTCATTGTTGACTTTGTCAAATAATCTCTACAACCATAAGCACATGTATTTGCTTTTCAAAGGGTTAGTTTATGTCAATCATGTAATATTGAATTTGTAAAGCTGCCACAGTTTTCTGTGTCATGCATTCTTCTCACAAATATCTACTTTGCATAAAACATATCTTACATTTATTAGCGTATTAATGAATTTGATATATGAAAATAGCACAAGTCCTTTTCTTATTTTAAAAAATATATTCATATATGAAAAAAAGGAATTATACAAGATAGAAGATCTATTATAGGAGAACTTGTCATCATGATGTCAACTAATTTTTTTAGGATTAAATAAGTTTCATGTCAATATAAATATGAGTTGTTTTGTCTTAAGCTTATATAAATTTTATTATGATATGACTCATCACAATTTCAAAATATTTATTAAAGGTCCTCCCACCCAAATAAAATTGTTACTTGCGAACATGACTCACAAATTTATGTCAACAACTCTAACTCCACAAATGCTCACATATGAAGTCATTTTGGAATATGTTTTAAAATTATCTTAGCAATATAAGTTCTTACATAATTTCTAAATTTAAAAATAAAAATATCCAAGTCATGCTAAATGTAAGCGTATTTATAAATATAACAATTTTAACTAAAAATTGTAAATATATCATTAGATAACGACCATACTTTGCTGAAAGAACATATAACAACTATTTTAATATTGTGAAAACTCAAACTATAGAAAAGTTAAGGAGTTTTAAGACAAAATAATCATTAATTTTATTTATCACCTATATATAAGTCTCCTATGTTAGTGAGTGAGCAATTTGTACAATGACTTATATCTCTAGATAACAACAATACAAATTATGAGTTTAGGCTGATGTAAAGGGGTTGGGGTAGAGGGCTATATATTTATGTTATGTAAACCTAATGTAAAAAAGAGAAGAATAGTCAAACATTAATCATAATTCTCTAATAATATATAGTGGTAGCCGCTCAACGCTCCCGAGGACGTAGACACAATTGGCCGAACCTCGTTATTAAATCTCTTGTGTTTATACTCTTTACTATTTGATTGTTCACTTGTTCCCAACAATTGGTATCAGATGGCTCTTAACCCATGTGCCAAATTCGAGGTGAGGAAGTTCGATGGAACTCATAATTTCGGATTGTGGCAAAGGAGGGTTAAAGATATGTTGGCTCAACAAGGTCTATCAAAGGTGCTGCGTGAGAATAAACTAGAGTATGGATCAACTAGATTGGGAAGAGTTGAAGGAGAAGGCTGCGGGAACCATACGACTTTGTCTATCAGATGAGGTGATGTATCATATTATGGATCTAACGTCACCAACAGAGGTATGAGAGACATTAGAGAAGCGGTTCATGTCCAAGTCTCTAACAAATAAGTTGTATTTGAAACAGAGACTCTATGACCTGAAGATATATTTATTGTTGTTTGAAGTAGGAAAAGGTCCCATATAGTCAACTCCACATACATCAAATATCTCCACCTCAAGGATGGGGTTCAGGCATTTCATGCCTTTTCGATATGTTCCCCACCCTTTGACAAGAATCACATATGGGAATAAAACTCCTTGCATATCTGAATATGTGTGGCCTAAAGAAACCATATTGGAATACCTTTGCTATTGTTTTTGAATTACTGGCATGGCCTTCATAAGAGGCAGAGTGACAATAACTCAGGATCTTTGACACTTCTTCTTCTGGAACACATCTTTTGTAAATACCATTAGTACAGAGTCGGTAAAGGTAAGAAGGATCCGAAATATACTTCTTCAGATTCGAGAAGAATTTCTTTTTCTGTTGTGGTTTCACTTCAGGTGGAAGAATCTTGCTGACCAATTAGTTTACAAAGTCAACATACCAAGGTGCCTCTACAATGTCAAGGAGGAGGAGTTTCTCATTAGGAAATGAATCATCAATAGGTATGTCCTCCTCCCCTCCACTTGGATTTTCAAGCCGAGATAAGTGATCTGCAACTGGATTATCTGCCTTCTTTCTGTCAACAATCTCGAGATCAAATTCTTGCAGAAAGAGAATCCATCGGATGAGACGTGGCTTGACTTATTTCTTTCTCATCAAGTATCTCAGGGCTGAGTGATCAGTATGGACTATAACTTTAGAACCTACTAGGTAGGACCTAAATTTTTCGAAGGCAAACACAACAGCTAGTAGCTCCTTCTCTGTGGTGGCATAGTTGGCTTGAGCCCCATCAAGTGTTTTGCTTGCATAATAGATTGAATGCATCTTCTTATCATTCTTTTGGTCCAACACTGCTCCCACAACATAGTCACTAGCATCACACATCACTTCAAAGGGAAGATTCTAATATGGTGATTTGAATATTAGTGCAGTAACCAATGTCTCCTTCAAATTGCAAAACGATTCTAGACCAGTAACACTAAAATTAAATGCAGTATCTTTCATTGAAAGGTTAGAAAGGGTTTCACAATTTTTGAAAAATATTTTATGAATGTGCGGTAAAATCCCGCATGGCCTAAGAAACTCCTAACACCTTTTATGTTAATTGGCGGTGACATATTTTCTATTACTACAATTTTCCCCCTGTCCACCTCTATCCATTTTCCTGAAATTAAATGTACCAACATAATACCCTCGCGCACCATGAAGTTACATTTTTCCTAATTTAGTATAAGATTCATTTCCTCACCTCTCTATAATATTTTTATCAAATTTGTTAAACAATCATCAAATGAAAGTCGATAAACAAAAAAAGCATCCATAAAAACTTCCATTATGTTTTCTATAAAATCAGAAAATATTGTAGTCATGTATCTTTGAAAAGTGGGTGGGGCATTACATAGCCCAAAATGCATTCTCCTATAGGAAAAGGTGCCATAAGGACATATGAAAGTAGTTTTTTGTTGGTCTTCTGGGTGGATTTGATGAAATCCCGAGTACTCATCTAAATAGCAGAAATATTCATGTGTAGCAAGCCTTTCAAGCATTTGATCAATGAATGAGAGAGGGAAGTGATCTTTCCTAGTGGTTGTGTTTAATTTTCTATAATCCATACACATTCTCCAACCCGTGACTGTTCTAGTTGATATTAATTCATTTTTCTCATTTTTTCACAACAGTCAATCCTCCCTTTTTAGGAACCACATGAACTAGGCTCACCCATTCACTATCAGATATATGATATATTACCTCAACATCTAAAAGTTTCAGCACTTCTTTCCTAACCATTTCTTTCATATTAGGATTTAGTCTCCTCTGGTTTTCAATTGAAGTTTTGTGGTTAGGTTTCATGAAAATTCTATGCATACAAAAAGAAGGGTTTATGCCCTTTATATCATCCAATGTGTATCCTATTACCTACTTGTGCATTCTAAGGACCCTTAGCAAGTTTTCAGTTTTCAATTTATTTAATTTAGCATTAACAACAACTAGATAAGATGAATTAGGTCCAAGAAATTCATATTTGAGGGTGGAGAGGAGTGTTTTTAATTCAATTTTAGGTGTTTTCCCTTCCTCCCAATCTTCATATTTGGGCATTACCTTGAAGGTCTCATCTTGCAGGCTGTGAGGAAGTGCTGGACTTGCATTCAGAAATTCAATAACCTCAACCACTTTCTCATCAACTTCTGAAGTGTCACCATCTACCATGCATCTCTCTAAGGAATCCTTAAGTTGCACTTTAGCTGCTTCCTCTTTCACAACCTTGAAACATGAATCCTCTAGAGAATGTTGTTTAATAGATTTAGCAATATCAAATTCAACTTTTTTATCCCCTATTCTTAGGGAAAGTTTTCCATTCTTTACATCAATTATAGCATCAACAGTAGCCAAAAAGGGTCTACCTAGTATGATTGGGATTTGTGAATTCTCTTCCATCTCTAGTATTACAAAATCTGCTGGAATGAAAAATTTCCCAAACTTTGATAGGAACATCCTCCAAGATGCCTATAGGTAATTTAACTGACCTATCCGCTAATTGAAGTGATATAGTAGTGGGTTTTAGTTCACCCACATCCAATTTTTTTCACACGGATAAAAGCATGATATTCACACTTGCCTCTAAGTCACATAAAGCATGATCAAAACTAGTATTTCCAATTAAACATGGGATAGAAAAACTACCAGGATATTTTAATTTAGGAGGTAATTTATTTTGAATTAAAGCACTACACTCCTCAATTAAAGCAATTGTTTCATAATCCTCTAGTCTTCTTTTTTAGATAAAACATCCTTAAGAAATTTTGTGTACGCGAGCATCTCTTGCAGTACCTTAGTGAAGGATAATCTGATATATAATTTCTTAAGAATATAAATTTTTTTCCAAATTTCTTTTCTAATTTTGCCTTTTCTAATCTTTGGGGAAAAGGAACTGGTGGTACATATGGTGGTGGAGCTACATACTTAGACACATTTTCAAAATTTTACTCCCCTTTAGGGGGTTGTGTCTTAGTATGTTCCTTTTCCACTTGTGTCTTTTTTCTAATTTGAGGAATATCACTTAGTTCATTTCCACTCCTTAATTTGACATCTTTATAATGTTCATTATTTGGATTTTTCTTTGGCTGTCCTAGAAACATTCCCGTTTGCCTGTTAGGATTATTAACTTGTTGGGTAATTTGTGTTTCCAGCATTTTACCATGGATGGCCAGGTTTTCTATTTTAGAATTCAAGTCATTGAGCATGTTTGAATTTTTTTTATTAATCATGACTTGATCTTAATGGAATTTATTTTGGTTAGGAAGCAATTTTTCTTGACCTTCCATTAATGTTTTAAGAGTAGGGTCAATAGGATAAGATTGTACATGTGGGAACCTTGTTGGAGGTTTCTTGTTATTTGGCCCATCCTGGTATTGATGATTCAGAATGATTGTTGCTTATCCAAGAAAATTTGGGATTCTTCTGCGTGTATGGTGGGTTAAACTGTTGTCCGCTCCTCTCCTTGTAGTCATAGTAGTTGCACAATTCATGTTTTTCATTGACCAATGCTCCATGTTCAGGTTCAGTGAAGTGTTTGCATTCAAACCACTCATGACCTTTTGCTTCACATCCCTCACATGTTGCAATAGACCCAATAACATTAGCATGATATTTTTCTAGCTTTCCAAACCTTTGAGAAATGTTCTTTAACGTGGAAATTACCTTCTCCATCTGATTGCCTGAATATTGTGAACCAGAGTATTTTATTGGATGATGTCTCCTATCATTTTCCCATTGGTAATGATTGGAAACTACATTCTCTATGATCTTTGAAGCAACATCAATTCCTTTGCACGTAAAGGCACCACCTGCTGAAGAGTCCAACAATTGTTGTGATGGAAAGTCTGGCCCACTATAGAAGTTCTGAACCAACATCCAAGGTTAAATACCATGATGATGGAAAACTTTAGTCAATTCATTTAATCTTTCCCATGCTTCAGCAATTGACTCCTCATTCTTTTGACTAAAGTTCTGGATGAAGTGCCTAGAGTGCACAATTTTGGAAGGAGGAAAATATTTGTTGAGAAAAGCCTCCTCCAAATTTCGCCATGTTGCTTGAATTTCAGCATTTTGATTCCTTAGCCATGTCTTAGCTCTGTCTCTAAGGGAATATGGAAACATGCGGAGACAAATGACATCTTTAGAAGCCCCATGAATCCTTAATGTCTGACAGAATTCCAAGAAGGGCATTCAGATCTTGATGAGCTCCTCCTCCAAATTGGTTTTGCATCACCATTTGGATCAGAGCAGATGGCAAAGAAAAGTTCGCTGCCTCAATAGCTGGGCGAATTATTCCAGGACGTGAACTATGAGTATTAGGACTGCATAGTGGCAAAGTGGTTTTTCATCCCATTGTTTGTATACACATACATATTTCTCTTGATCTTTCTCTTTGTTGTCTTCTTCTTCTACGAAAAGTCCTTTCTGGTGTTGAGTAATAATTTGAATTTTGCATAAACCAAATGGGCAACCTGTAGAGGTACCAAGAAAAAGGAAAACGCGTAATACACTAGAGTAAAGTAATGAATTAACTGAAAATTAAAGAAATTTTGACAAAATCCCCGGCAACGACACCAAAAACTTGATAGGGCAAATCACAAGTGCATGATTATGTCGTCAAGTAATAAAATATCGATCCCACAAGGACTGGAAAGTTCCTTGAATTATAACAATTAATTTATACTTAACTCAAATAAGGAAATAAAAGTGAATTTAGAACAATTAAGAAATTGACAATAATAATTATGAAAATATTAAAAATGATTAAAATCTAATTTAGGAATAGTTCGTAGGATAAGGGTTACCGCCTTTACACTCGCAAATCCTTGTTTTTCTCCTTTTCATGAACTTTAAGTTGCGAGGGTGAATTGATCTCCGATATGTGTCATCCTCTCTTGAGCTCCGACACGTATACTCAATTGAAGTCGCACCTACTCTCATGGTACTATTATCAATCAAATCCTTTACTTTGATCTTTTTATCCAATCACTTCGTAGCAACTCAAAGTGAATTCAAAAAACCCCATAAAATCATAATACTACTCTCGTGAATTAGGATTCAAGTTTGAATAACTGAATGAACAAATAGTTGGGTTCACCTCTCGGTCCTTCCCCAACGTATCTAAGAGGTATAATTTGTTGGTCAGACAACCCACACGAATAAAACTCAGTTTAATGATTCAAATCACAACACTCAATGAAATAGAAGTAAGAATAAGTATTTATTGAAAATAAAGGGCATAGCCCCAATCCTATAAACAAAGGGAATTACTCACTCATGATGGAGAAGAGAATACCAAATTCTAAATTAGAGAATTATAATATAAAGTGTAAAGTTGTAAAGTGTTTTCATCCTTAAGGGAGAAGCCTTATTTATCATAATTACAAAATATTGGGCTAAACCCAACAAAACAAATATAAAAAAAATAGGAATATAATATAACATCTATGACTTCTTTTGGCCCTTCATTTGGTCTTCGCATAGCCTAACACTGAATTTCATCCTCTTGCACTCAATCTCTACTCTTTTTGGCTTTAATCCATCCAAAGTGCATAACATAGCAAAAAATATTCGCTCAACCCGAACAAAGAGAAATAAAAGCTAAAAGCAATCCTAAAGTCATAGTTATGTCCTAAAATGCAATGCAAATACAGCATAATTTCACACTCATCAGTTCCCACCACATGACGCCAAACAGAGAATGGTTCACCACATACAGGGCATACACTTTTGGTTTCGTGTATCTCAGAAATAATAAAGCATGTGGAATTATTGGTATTGGAGAAATAAGAATTATGATGGATGATGGTGTAGTGAAGACATTATATGAGGTTAGACACATACCAGATTTGAAGAAGAATTTGGTTTCTTTAGGGACATTGCAGGCCAAAGGATTTAGCTATATAGCTGATGGGGATAGTGATATTCTTCGAGTATGCAAATATGCTATGACTGTGATGAAGGGTAAAAGGACTACATGGAACACTTACAAGTTATTAGGGAGAACAGTTGTAGGTGGAGTTGCTGGAGTGGCTGAAAAAATCTTAGTAGATTCAGACCATGGTGCTACAAAATTATGGCACATGCATTTGGGACATATGAGTGTGCGTGGCATGACAGAACTATGCAAAAGAGGACTGTTAAGGGGGGGGGGGTCAACAAATGCAAGCTAGATTTGTGCAAGTATTGTGTGCTTGGGAAACAGACACAAGTTAGTTTCAAGGTTGGCCACCACAAGACTCGGGGCATTCTAGACTATGTCCACACTGATGTATGGGGACCCACTCAGGAACCATCCCTAGGAGGTTCTAGGTATTTTGTTACCTTCATTGATGACTTTTCTCGCAAGGTCTGAGTATATTTTATGAAGCATAAGTCAGAAGTCTTTGCCAAGTTCAAGGTTTGGAAGGCAGAGGTAGAGAACCAGACTGGTAGGAAAATCAAATACATGAGGTCAGATAATAGTATGGAGTACAAAAACTCATATTTTCAGAAATTCTATGAGGAACATGGCATTCAGAGACACTTTTCAGTGAAGAAGACTCCCCAACAGAATGCTGTTGTAGAGAGGATAAATAGAACCCTTACAGAGATGACCAAATGTATGAGACTGAATACTGGACTTTCCAAAGGATTTTGGGAAGAGGCACTTAGTATGGCATGCTATGTCATTAATAGATCACCACAGGTTTCATTGGATGGTAAAGTTACAGAAGAAGTATGTACACGTAACCCAATCAATTATAATATGTTACGCATATTTGGTTGTTCTACTTATGTACATGTACCCAGTGATGAACAATCTAAACTTGATACTAAGTCAAAGATGTGTATCTTCATTGGATATACCAAAGGTGTGAAAGGGTTCAAGTTCTGGGATCTAGTTTCCAGAAAGGTGGTGTTCAGCAAAAATGTAGTGTTTAATGAAGATTTCATGATGAAACAATCAGTTTTGACAAAGGTACCCATGCCAAATGGAGAGACTTTGGGATCAAAATATGATTCTAGTGAGCAATGAAATGGTTCAGGTGAATAAAGGCAAGGAACCATGCACTAGTTCAAATCAAGAACATGATGATTCTCAGGCGGAGAGTTCAGGCGTGCATGAGTATCTACTTGCTAGAGACAGGGATAGGTACCTCTAGAAAGATATGACTTTGAGGATATGGCTTCAATTGCTCTTCATATTAGTTCAGGAGATCCATGTAGCTTTCAAGAGGCTATAAACAACTAGAAGAAAGAACAATGGAACTTGGGAGCTTGTCTCATTTCCCACAGACAAGCGTGCATTTGGGTACAAGTGGGTGTACAAGAGGAACCCATCAATATCAGAAAAATAAGGGGAAAAGTTTGAGGCTCGTCTTGTAGCAAAAGGGTATTCATAGTAGAAGGGGATCGACTACAATGAGATTTTCTCCCCAATGGTGAGACACACTTCTATCAGGGCAGTGCTTTCCTTGGTAGCCAGCCAGGATATGCACTTAGAACAGATGGATGTGAAGACTTCCTTTCTCCATGGTGAATTAGAGGAGAAAATTTACACGACACAACCAGAGGGGTTCAGTGCAGTTGGACAGAGTCACTTGGTTTGCAAGTTAAAGACGTTTCTATATGGGTTGAAGCAGTCTTCCAGACAGTGGTACAAGCGGTTTGACATTTATATGTTGAAGTTTGGTTATAAGCGTTGTGAGTATGATTGATGTGTCTATGTCAAAAGCCTTGACGATGGTTCTTTTATTTTTATGCTACTTTATGTTGATGATATGTTGATTCCTGCTAATCATTTGAGTGATATGTTGATGATATGTTGATTTAGGGGCTGCTAGAAATATTCTTGGGATGAAGATTCACTGGGATATGGGAGCTAGAAAACTATGACTCTCCCAACAAAGCTATGTTGAAAAGATCTTAGAGAGATTTGATATGAGCAATGCTAAAGTAGTGAGCACTCCATTGGCAAATCACTTCAAGCTTTCCTTAGATCAGTGTCCAAAGACAGATGAAGATAAGAAATACATGTCAAAGGTTTCATATGTCAGTGTAGTGAGTTGCTTGATGTATGTTATGGTTTGTACTAGATCGGTCTTGACACAAGCAGTTAGTCAAGTATGCAAGTACATGTAAAAACCAGGGAAGCAACATTGGGAAGCAGTCAAATGGATTTTCATACATTTGAAGGGGACTACAAGTCTCAGTATCATGTTTGGCAGCCAACAGAGTAAGCCTTTAGTTATTGTTTATGTTGATTCAGACTATGCACGAGACTCAAATGCTAGAAGGTCCACAACAGGGTTTGTCTTCACCCTTGCAGGTGGACCAATTATGTGGAGATCATCAGTTCAGTATGTTGTTGCTATGTCCACAACTGAAGCAGAGTACATAGCAGTTGGTGAAGCTTCTAAGAAAGTCATATGGCTTATGAGGCTGGTAAATGAGTTAGGCATTGAGCAAGGTGGAGTTCTGCTGCAAAGTGACAGTCAGATTGCTATCTTCTTGGCAAAGAACCAGATGTATCATGCTAGGACCAAACATATTGATGTGCAATTTCACAAGATCAGAGACTTGGTAGCTTGTGGGCAGATACTATTGCAGAAGGTTTTCACACTTCAGAAAATGCAGCTGATATGCTAACCAAACCGGTTACTGTGGACAAGTTCAAGCATTGCCTGAGCTTGCTGAACATTCAATGATGCTGGACTATAGTGCGCCACCAATCCAATGACCGAAGATAGAGATTGATGATATTCGCCAAGGTGGAGATTGTTGTGCAATGACTCATATCTCTAGATAACAGCAATACAAGTTACGAATTTGGGCTGATATAAAGGGGTTAGGATAGAGGAATATATATTTATGTTATGTAAACCTAATGTAAAAAGGAGAAGAATAGTCAAACATTAATCATAATTCTCTAATAATATATAGTGGTAGCTGCTCGACGCTCCCGAGGACGTAGACATAATTAACCGAACCTCGTTACAAAATCTCTTATGTTATTCTATTGTCTCTATATTCTTTACTATTTGATTGTTCGCTTGTTCCTAATTGGACATAAGTAATAAAATTAACATTCCATTTTGCATATAAATTGTATCCAAATTTTATTCTGTTACTACTTACTTCTTTCGAGTTCGTTTAGAGCATCTTCAATAGAATCAGATGCAAGTTTATCTGTTTACACTTGAAAAATAAAAGTGTCAACTAATTATACTTAAAGGATAAAAATGTCACTAACTTTTATTTTTTCATTACATTTATTTAAAATGTTCAATATTATTATATTAAAAGTAACATGGGGAGAGGGATAGATTTTGTTTTATATTCCATTCACGTAGTGATCCATTATACTTTTTTCAGATTCCATGCAATTGATGCACACATTAACCTACAATTCTCACTATTATTGTTCATCACTATTCACTGTTTTCTTTTAATCTTCACATGCTAAATCAATCATCATAGTTCCTATTTACAGTGATGCTATATGGCTATATGCCTATTTTTGGATCCAACACTTTTTTTAAGGCACAGGACCTAGGTAGAAACGAGGAATGAAATTATTAATAATTTAATTGTATGTTTATAATTTTATCTTTGAATAACTTCTGCAGTTTAAATTATAACTATCAAACATTTTACGAGAATTTTAAAAGTTAAAAAATATATATTACTATGACATTTAAATAGTTCCGAAAATTAATATATGCCATGTAAGTGTAACAGCTCTAGTTTTGAAAAAAAAAACTCCTTAAAATCTAGAAAATAATATATATAACACCACAGCCTCACATGAGACCATGAGACCTCCCATGTCCATGAATGCACTAAACATATCACCCACAAACTTAAATATCCCTGCAGTATTTTATTTCTTTAAAGGGAGCTTCCTGCGACTCGAACTCATGACTTCATGAACAAATAATTATTATTCATATGAGTCGCTATCATTAAGTCATTATAGCTTTGTGATAGCAACTCATTGAAACAATACTTATTTGTCTCTAAATTCATAAATTCGAGTTGAAAGAGACTCCCTTTTAGAAAATAAAATAAAATTCTACAGGTTATACAGAGGCGTATTCATGGGCCCATGATTATATGTCAGAGGTGTGATGTTATAATATAGGTTGTTGGTTAATTTGCAAGAAAAAAAAAACTTCCAATTGATGTACAAATTTGAACATATATTTGTGCATCATCATCAAAAGTGAAAAAATAATCTATTTCAAGACATAAAGATTACCTAAGGGAACTTAGCTTTGTGGATTAGACTACGACCAGAGATCCAATTACCAGGGAGTTTTATTGTTATATGGATATAAGAAGAGTGAAGAATCATAAGTAAGATACCATGTCTTGAACCAAAACCATAAGATATTAATTTCATGGGTCTTTCATACTTATAAACTCTTTCACTATATCCAATATGAGACTTCACACTTGAATAAACCCAACAAAATTAATAAAATATTTTTCATACATCTAACATAGACTTCAACATGTCCCATTTCTAATAGGTGGTCGGAATTTTTTTTGTTCATACTTATTAGGGTAACTTGTTTGACTATTGTGTTTATCATGTGATGACTTTTTTATATAATTATTTGCTTAATAAAGCAATCCCCACGTGGATAATTAAATATCATGTGACACCTATAAACAATATTCGAAAGTTGTAAGCACTATATGTTTTACATGCACAACCTCTCAATAAAAAATAAATAGTGCAATTTCTTTCTGCTTTTGACTCATCGTCCATTCAAATAAAGAAAAAAAAACCACATTTCAACTTTGTGTTTTTAATAAATATGTTGTAAAACACAATATATGGGTATAAAACTATTTCTTTTTAAGAAATTTTGGCCGTTAAAAGAGTACATAATAAAACAGATTTCTTAGAATATTTTTTCCCTCGACTAACCTTTAAATTAAAGGTTATAATCATGTAAAGTATTTTATAAAATGAGAACTTAAAGTTCATCTAAGTTCACATCTATTTTCACCACGATCGAGCATGGTTGGGTAAAATGTTCTTTACCTAGAATCAAAGTAAAGTTTTAATCAAAAGTAAATAATAGTTTATATCTACAGAAAGTTTGCTACTAAAAGTTTTATGATAAAAATATACTTACAGGGAAATGTGTGTTAACTTTGTACTAGTAGTATATAATCATTGATTATATTATAATTTTATATTTTGCCCTACTCAGTATAATTTATCATTCTGATTCCGAATCTTAAATATTTTGCACTACTCAATACAATTTATCATCATGATTACGGGTTCTAGATCCGCTACTTAAAATCTGTTTGCGAGTTGAGTTTTGAAAGGAAATAAAAGGAAATGAAAAATTTTAGAATCATCTCACACATATATTTCATGATCCTAAAACCTTCCATTTTTATTGATTCATCTCCAAAATTCAACTCGTAAACAAAAAGTGAGACAGAGGCATGCAAGAGGGAAGGGACAATCACATCCTTGTGATACTATCATGATGCTTTGCCACAAAAGCTGCCTCCACCATACACATGTAGACAAGCTTAAAAGTTGGACCCTTTTGAAATCAATGTGGCTTCCATAAATAAATATCTTGTTCCTGGAATATCGAGGTGGATTCCAGACACAGTCTTCAATGGTGCAAGAGGGGCCTCACCAAATAGATTTCACAAATTTTGAGCTGAACACAATTATATATTAAGGATCCAACTTTTGTGTGCAGTGGTAGGTAAACTTTTCTATTAAAAATTTATATACAGTCAGTATATTATTCATTTGTATTATTTTTTGAAAAGTTAATAATATTTAAATATTGAATAGTACAATGACAATGTATAAAATGTTAGTTTGTAATTCAAAAGTTAGTTAATTGTGATTTGTGTACTAACTATATAAGGAAAGGTGCACCCAACTAACAACTACTTGAAATTTCAGAAATAGAAAGTGGTTATTCCCTCATTCATTTGCTTCTCATTCTTCACAATTCTTTCTCATTTTCTTTCACCTTTACTTCTTTAATCTCTCATGTTCTAACAAAATTGGTATCAAGAGCTAGGTTTGATTTTTCTTCTTTATCTTATTCTTCTTCTCACTTAATTCCGCGAATTCTTCTTCAACACCAATGGGACAAACTGGTTTTCCATCAAATTTGCCAATACTCGATGGAAAGAACTGGAATCGATGGAGAATCCAAATGACAACTATTATGAGATTCCAAGATGTAAATGAAATTGTGGAAGAAGGACTTCCAAAGTTGACAAAGGCTTCAACTGAAGCACAAAAAATAGTATACAAAGAGTGCAAAAAGAAAGACTGCAAGACTATGTTCTTGCTACATCAATGTGTTGATGAAGCACACTTTGAGAAGATATCAGAGGCAAGGTCAGCAAAGGAAGCATGGCAAATTCTTGAGAAGAACAATGAAGGAGCTGAACAATTAAAGAAGGTAAGGTTACAAACCATGAGAATACAATATGAGCTCATGCAAATGAACTCGGGTGAAAGGATTGCAAAATTTTTCAATAAAGTAATCAACCATTCCAATGCGATGAAAGCAAGTGGTGAGAAGATCACAGATCAGACTATAGTTGAGAAGATATTGAGAACCCTCAACCCCAGATTTGATCATATTGTTGTTGCAATTGAGGAATCTAAGAAGATAGAGGAATTGCAGATAGGGGATCTTCAATGATCACTTGAAGCTCATGAACAAAGACTAATAGAAAGGTCAATGGAGAAGCCAGCTGAACAGGCTCTACAGGCTTACACCTCAAGAAGAGGAGGATATGGAAACAAGGGAGGTCAAAGGGGCAGAAACAGAGGAAAAGATCAAAGAAAAGGGAATTTCAAGAATTCTCAATACACTGACCAAGAAAGGTTCGAGTCTGATCATGGAGAACAATCATCAAGAAGAGGAGAATACCAGAGGTGGCAAGGGAACAAGAAAAAGGTGGATAAGAAGAAGCTGGAATGTTTCAACTGTGATAAAATTGGACATTTCAGCAGTGAATGTCAATAAATTCCAAGCCATGGTAGGAATCTTGGCAAGTCTCAAAATGAAGCTCACTTGGCCAAGAATGAGAGCACTGAAAGTCTAGATGATGAACGAGTATTGTTGATGATGACTACAGATTGTGAGCCAAGCAATGATGATATGTGGTACATTGACTCAGGTTGCTCAAACCACATGACTGGGAATAGGAATTGGTTGGGTAATTTTGATGACAACAGAAAGAACAATGTGAGATTAGCAGATAGCAGGCTTATCCAAGCAGAAGGGACAACTGATGTCTTGATCAGTAGGAATGATGAGAGGAATGTACTGATAGCTGATGTTCTCTATGTCCCCAACATGAAGAGTAATCTATTGAGCTTGGGACAATTGGTGGAAAAAGGGTTCTCATTACAAATGCATCAAGGCATTCTAGAAATTTTTTATGCTGAAAACAAGAAGATTCTAAGGGTACCTCTAGCACAAAACATGACCTTCCAAGTGAGTCTAAGAGCATTCGAAACATATTGCCTATCAGCTACTTCTCAAACAGAGGAATCATAATTTTGGCACCTGAGGTTTGGTCACTTGAACTTCAGAGACTTGAGCACACTGAGAAATAAAGACATGGTCAAAGGACTACCACAAATTCATGTTCCTAACAAGGTATGTGCAAAGTGTCAAATAAGCAAGCAACCCAGATCCTCATTTAGTGCATACACCCCCTCAAGAGAAAATGAATTACTACATGTTGTATACTCTGATGTGTGTGGTCCATTTGACACACCCTCATTAGGGGGAAGTAGATACATTGTAACATTTGTGGATGAACTGAGCAGGAAATTGTGGTTGTATCTCATAAAGGCAAAAAGTGATGTATTTTCAGTGTTCAAGATGTTCAAGAACTTGGTAGAAAAACAATTTGAAAAATACATAAAGATTCTGAGAAGTGATGGTGGAGGGGAATTCACGTCAAGTGAATTTGATGATTTCTGCAAAGAACAAGGGATTGTGCATGAGGTAACAACTGCATACACACCTCAACACAATGGCATAACAGAAAGGAGAAATAGAACCATATTGAATATGATCAGAAGCATGCTAAAATAGGAACTGCCACATGAATATTGGGGTGAGGCAGCATCCACTGCAGCTTATATCCTCAACAGGTGCCCAACCAAAAGACTTGCTGGTCAAGTACCTGAAGAAGCCTGGTCAAGAGTAAGACCCTCTGTGAAACATCTGAGAATTTTTGGATCTCTTTGCTACAAACACATACCAGATCAAAAAAGGAAGAAGCTTGACAACAAAGTTGAATCTATGATTCTAATGGGATATAACTCTACAGGGTCATACAAACTATACAATCCTGATACAAAACAAGTTATGTTTAGTAGGGATGTGTACTTTGATGAGTCAAGCTCATGGAAAGGTCTAAAGGAAAATCCAAATTCTCTTACTAAATTGCATCTAGATTGGGATCATAATGAATCAGTGATAGATGAAAGAGGACAGGAAACAACCCCATCACTCCAACAAGAAAGCTCTAGGCCAACAAGAATAAGGAACCCACCTATGTGGCTATCAGACTATGTCTTGAGCACTAATGATACAGTAAATCAAGAAGGAGAAATGGTACAACATTTAGCATTGTTTGATGATGCTGAATCTATCAGTTTCGAAGAGGCAGTGTCAAATAGAACTTGGAAGGCAGCAATGATAGAATAAATCAAGTCAATAGAAAAGAATGACACTTGGGAATTAGTGGACTTGCCAACTAAAAAGAAGCCAATCTCTGTGAAATGGATCTTCAAAGTAAAATTGAAGCCCGATGGGACAATAGCCAAGCATAAAGCTAGATTAGTTGCAAGAGGATTTATGCAGAAGGAAGGACTTGATTACTCTGAGGTGTTTTCAATAGTGGCTAGATTGGAGACAATAAGACTAATAATAGCTTTGGCCAGTTGGAATAAATGGAGCTTATGACAACTAGATGTGAAATCAGCTTTCTTAAATGGTCCATTGGAAGAAGTAGTGTACATCACACAACCTCCAGGATTCATCACTAAAGGAAGTGAGCACAAAGTGTTCAGATTAAAGAAGGCACTCTACGGATTAAAGCAAGCACCTAGAGCATGGAACAAGAGGATTGACAAGTTCTTGTTCAACTGTAGTTTTCATAAATGTGAAGTGGAATATGGTGTGTACACCAAATCAACAAACCAGAACAGAGATGTGCTGCTTATTTGTCTATATGTTGATGATCTCCTTATCACTGGAAGCTGTCCAAAGGGAATTGAAGAGTTGAAGGTAAGCTTGAAAGGAGAGTTTGAGATGACAGACCTAGGAACACTGTCATACTTCCTTGGTCTGGAATTTCATCACACAAAATGGGGCTTGTTTATGCATCAGAGGAAGTATCTATTTGAAGTGATGAGCAAATTCAATATGATGAATTGTAACTCAACTGAAACTCCAACAGAAACTAATTTAAAGCTAGGAAAGTGTGAGGAAGAAGAGGATGCAAATGCCACTGCATTCAGGCAGATAGTGGGTAGTCTCAGATATATTTGTCACACAAGACTTAAAATCTCCTTTAGTGTAGGACTAGCAAGCAGATTTATGAGCAATCCAAAGAACTCTCATGTACTTGCAGCCAAGAGAGTTCTTAGATACTTAAAAGGAACTATTGATTTTGGGATTGTCTTTCCTCATCAAACAAAATCTATCAAACCTCAACTAAGAGCTTATTCAGACTCTGATTGGTGTGGTGATATTTTGGATAGGAAAAGCACAATGAGATATGTCTTCTTTATTTCAAGAGCTCCAATCTCATGGTGCTCCAAGAAGCAAAAGGTAGTGACTTTATCAACATGTGAGGCAGAATATATTGCAGCTTGTGCAGCAGCATGTCAAGCTTCATGGCTTTCTGCAGTATTAGATCAGCTTGGTGCTAAAGATGGAGAAAGGGTTAAACTGAATGTGGATAGCAAATCAGCCATAGACTTAGCAAGAAATCCAGTCTCACATGGAAAGAGCAAACATATATAAACTAAATACCACTATCTAAGGCAACAAGTGGCAGAATGGAAGATCAACTTGTTACATTGCAAAACTGAAATGCAGGTGGCTAACACATTCTAACTAAAGCTATGAAGATTCAAAGATTCAAAGAATTGAGAAGAATGATGGGAGTTTGCAGCCTCGAGGAGGCTGAATTGGTAAGCTAAAAGGGATTATGTAGCTTGTAATAGATTAGCTAAAGGAAATTTAAAGTAGTTTTTGAATCATGGGGGGGGGGGTTAGTTTGTAATTCAAAAGTTAGTTAATTGTGATTTGTGTACTTACTGTATAAGGAAAGGTGCACCTAACTAACAACTACTTGAAATTTCAGAAATAGAAAGTGGTTATTCCCTCATTCATTTGCTTCTCATTCTGCATAATTCTTTCTCATTTTCTTTCACCTTTACTTCTTTAATCTCTCATGTTATAATATAAAATTCATACACTATCAATGCATACATTTTTCCTCTAAAATTTTCTTGTTTTTCTCTCAATGTTTTTTGTTGAATAATGGAAGATTCTTTTAAAATGTAAAAATTAGTGAAGTAAGTTTTATTTTTAACGATTAAATCTATGATGGATATCTAACATACTTAAAAAACTACATCATCTACTAGATATATTGGGTTTTATTTTAGTTTTTCTTTGTTTATGGGGAGATCTAGTCTTTCATTGGTTGCTTTTGTGTCTAAACCTTTTTAGTGTATGGTCCCATTGTGTCATTTATGACCATTTCCTTGTAATTTGGTGTCTCAACCTTTTTTTAAGGAAACACTTTCTTGGAAATGAATTTATTCTTAATCTGTTCTTTTAGAATATTTAGTTAGTTGAAATTATGATATACATTCATAAAGATATTAATTGTATACTTTGGTGTATATTTTTTTATTTTGTAAAATGTGAGACTGAATAGTGATTTATATCTCTTACTTCCTACAAAATAGAGATGATTTCCTTTTCTCATATAGTTGTTTTTATCTTCCTTTTGTTTTTGAGAATAGTGGGGCCCTGTCAAAATTTCAAAATTCTCATATTTTTTATTTGGACAAGGGTATCTAGGACTTGACAATCTCCACAATTGCATCCTAGTCATCTTGATCTTATTTTCAATCGATCATTATTATGTATTTCCAAGATCGACGACTGCCTGATTCTACCAAAAGCCTAAACTCCGACAACTCTTCAAGACCGACTATTGCTCATATCAAACAAGACACCTCAGATTTAGACAACCTTCTTCATAATAGAAGAACAAGATAATTTCAACATAATAAGTTTTATAGAGTGGGGCATCTCTCAACACTTATTTTGTTGGTGAGAGATACATATACATGAAGAAGGAAGAATTGTAAGCTTGTAGTAGGGAAAATACAATTGGTGCTTCGGAAGGTTCTAGGTGTTTTTAATTTGTACAATAACTCAAAAAAGATCATTGGAAAATGAGTTTGTCTTGAAAGAAGTGTTTTTATCTATTCTAATACCTACAATTGAAAACAACTATACATATTAAATTTGAAAGTCATAAATTATAAGTAAAACTAGTAAGTTACCAGTTCACTCGCACGAGATGATATTTTTGTAACATGATTAAAAACACATGTTATTCATGCATTCACATGGTTAAGAGCGCACATATTATGCGTGCATTCACATGGTTAAGAGCACACATATTATGTGTGCATTCACATGGTTAATAACATATATTTTACCCCGCATATTCACATGGTTAATAAGATGCTTGTTACTCACGCATTCGCAGGATCAAACATGTTTGTATATATAAGGAAAATAAATGACAATGATGTTGTGAAACTTCCTATTAAAAATATTACAAAGAAAACATCAAAAAAAAAATTGTCATAAAGTCCCTTGTGATTTATTCGGAAAGCCATATACTTGCAATGGCTGTTGAAAGAAGATTTCACCACCAAGAACTCCCCCCCTCAACAACAAAATGTATCACTTGTTGAAAAGGTTTTTCTAGTATGCAAGTTATCTTATTTAATTAGAGTGATGAGTAATGAACAATTTATTTAGTGACTTTGTTTATTTACTCCCTTTTCGGCTTCCTTTTAACCATATCATAAAGGTCAGTCTCGTTTTATTAAGATAACCATATCATTTCTTACAAAAGGTTGGTATCAAAGAATAATAAAAATAACAAAAGAATAAAGTTAGTAATTAACCATACCACTTCTTTCGAAGGGTTGTTATAAAGAATAAAATAATAAAGTAATAAATAAATGTTAGCTGCAGAAAACTGAATGGCTAAAAGTAAATGTTAGTTGCATAAAGTAAATGACTGAAAGTAAATGTTAGTTGCGGAAAGTAAATGACATAAATTAAATGTTAGCAGTTAGATTATTATTCATCTCTCTTTTATTGTCAAGTGACAATCCATTGATTGTATTGCACTTTTTGCATATTATTCACATGTACAAAGTTACAAACCATGAATTGGTTTGAACTTATGTTTTTTGAAATCTTTAATCCACAAATAAAATTTATAAAGTTTAACACTTTATTATTTCACACTTGCATCTCTTTCAAGATTCAATTGTAGTATAGTATAGGGTTATGTCGAACCAAAGGGAATTGCATTAGAAGAGAATCATATAGGCATATTATAGCAAAAATAATGATTAACAACTTTTTGATGATTTTGTGTTATGTTGCATAAAATTTAACTAAGCATACATAAACTAATATTCACAAATTCTTGAGGAGAAGATTGATTTGAAATATGGATTTATTTCTAGACGCAAATGATTTTTGAAAACTTTAACAAGTTATGTGTTATATTTTTTTTTTAATTCCAAACATCATTTCTAAATCCTCATACCATAAAGGTCGGTCTCATTTTATTAAGTTAACCATACCATTTCTTACGAAAGGTTGGTATCAAAGAATAATAAAAAGAACAAAAGAATAAAGTTAGTAATTAACTATATCACTTCTTTCGAAGGATTGGTATAAAGAATAAAGCAATAAATAAACGTTAGTTGCAGAAAAGTAAATGACTGAAAGTAAATGTTAGTTGTGGAAAGTAAATGACAGAAATTAAATGTTAGCGGTTAGATTATTATTCATTACTCTTTTATTGTTAAATGACAATCCATTGATTAGATTACACTTTTTGCATATTATTCCTATATACAAAGTTACAAACCATGAATTGGTTTGAATTTATATTTTTGGAATCTTTAATCAACAAATAAAATTTATAAAGTTTAACATTTTACTATTTTACACTTGCATGTCTTTCAAGATTCAATTGGAATCTTTAATCAAAAAATAAAAATAATGTTTAACAACTTTTTTGATGATTTTGTGTTATGTTGCATAAAATTTAACTGAGAATACATAAACTAATATTCACAAATTCTTGAATAGAAGATTGATTTGAAATATAGAATTATTTCTAGACTCAAATGATTTTTTAAAACATTAGCAATGTGTTATACTTTTTGATTAATTCCAAATATCATTTCTAAATCCTCATCTAGTGTCCTAGTATGACACTAAACAATAGTTAACTATCACTCGTCGGAGCAGGTTGTCACACCCTACTTCAGGCTCGTTAATATTGCTTAGCCTTGAATACAAGTTGCTTTAAATAGATGCTTTGAATTGGAAAGTGAACTAAGACTTTTTAGTTCACTTGTCAACACTTTAAGAAGAAGCATTTTTTGATTTTTAAATCAAGTTTTAGGTGATCAAGCTAAAACCACATTAAGAACTTCTTAAAGAATATGATACAAATGAAGAAAAAAATAACATTACACCATAATCCAAATCAACGTGTAGGAGCATGAGTCATCTATCCAAGGATGAGATGCTTTTGGACCCAAATGAAATTACAAAATTAACTTTTGCATCACATTTGTCAACTCTTTTCTCCTCTTGAATTCTAAGATAAAATTACAAGATTTTGCTTAAAGGCTAGCTTGGAATCGTGGCCCCAAAGTGTTAGAATTATGAAAAGAAGTGTTTAGAGAGAAGAAGTGAAGAATGTAAGTCTTTTTGAATGGTGAAAGAGGGTCTCTATTTATAGGCAACCAGGTAACTGCTTGGCCCTGGCGCACCAAACCCTTCAGCATGAGTGTGGTCTTTAGCCAAGTAGCTTAGTCAACAACTTGGTGTTGACTCAGCAAAGCTACTTGACCAAGCTATTGTGGGCTACTTAAAAAGTGCTCATACGCCTTGTCAAGTGAGGTCATGCATGATGTAATTGTTGCTTGGTGGCTAAGTCAAGTTGACCGCTTTGCTGGTCTAGCTCGCCTGGCTGCTTGGTTGGCACCGTTGAGCTGCCTGCTTGAGCAGCTTGTCCTGCTCTGGCCAGGTGTGTGGTTCTAGGAAGGGCGGTCCAGGTGCACGCTGAGCTACATGCTTCAGCATGTTGGCTTGAGTCTGACTGTTCCATGCTAGCGTCTGACCGAGCCAAGTTGGTGTCAAGTCAGTGGGCGGTCCTATTATCCACGCCAGGCTGCTTATTGAGAAGCTTCATGTGTTTGGTCCATGCTTAAGGCTAAGCACTTAGCTTGCCATGTGTGCATCAAAAGTGGCTTATGTGACACCTCCTTGCTTGACTATTGTTCATAATTTTTCTTCTCTTGATTTTTCCCTAAAACTTCACACAAAGATATGGAAAAGAGGTGGACAAAAAATATAATCAAAGTATGACATTTTACCTAAAAAGTGCTGAATTAAGTTGGTTATTCATGATTTACATATGATAAGTGTCATGAAAAGTGTATGAAATTTAAATATTTTTGGCACTTATCAATGTCAACGTCATTAAGAACCATATAACAAAACAATGAACTTCATATCCACTCTTTCGATGTCAAATTTCATGTAATTGATTTCCCAATATATTATTACACCCCTACTTTCTTAATGTATATCCTCCCACACGTGATAAAATTACACCTCTAACCATTGTTCCTTACCCAATATATTATTTAATAATAACATTTAATAATGTAATAATAATAATATTTAATCATTTTATAAAATTGTACTTGTATTGACAATACGAGTAACACATGTATTTTAAGAATGCGAATGTACGGGTAAAAAAGGTTTTGTCACGTCATCCCATGATAAGTGTCATAAGTCACAACCTCAACGAAAATTTTCTCTCCTAAAACAGCTTACTTTCTTAATGTACATTCTTCCACACAGGATAAAAGTAACTTGTTTTATATGAAACGTGATTTTAAATTAATCTCAATTCATATGTTTGATTATTATGGAGTGTGGTACGTACATAGTGGTACCATAGAACTTTTTAGGAGGGGAAAATTAAGGAGGAAGTGACATGTGGCAAATGATGATGTGGAAGAAGTTTATTTTATTTTATTATATAGTTAATTGATTATTAAATTATATTTAAATATATACATTGTAAAAATGTGATTATGTTGTATGGGTATATACATAGTAGTACCCTGAAGCCTTTTAAGAGGGGAAATTAAGAATGAAGTGACATGTGACAAGTGATGATGTGAAAGAAGATTATTTCATTTTATTTTATTGTGTAGTTAATTGATTATTAAAATATATACATTATAAAAATGTGATTGTATAGTGTGAGTACCATAATAGTACTATGAAATTTTTTAGGAGAAAAAAATTTAAGGAAAATATAACATGTGACAAACGATAATGTAAAAAGAAAGTTTATTTTATTACATAGTCAATAAAAGTCTCTCAATTGGTTCATTTTTTTCAATTTAGGACTATCCAATCCCTTGAATTTATAATTTTAAACCAATAAGGTGTTCTATAATAATTTCGACAACACTAGTAGATGTGATGACATGTTTCCATCATTGATAATGTGCCCTATGACATGAGGATATTATGACTTGTTTCATATGTCTAATCATGTTTTATTATGTAAGTATTTAAAACATTAGATTTGCAATAAATAATAATGGAAATATATACCATATAATATTAACTGATTTATAATGGTGTGTCTTGGAAGACGTGGTTTTCACCATCTCCTAGTCTTCTGCATCTCAAATGTGGAAGAGATATTATTTGTGTCACTTTTGATATCTCATTTATATATCAATCCAATTAAAAAATAATATCTAAATAAAATTAAAAATCATAAAAATAAAAAATATTTTTTTGTATTACTTAGTGTAATGTGATTAGCAAAAGACATGGAAATAAATATGAATTTTTTCTGGACACATTGTAACACCTCAGTTATGTTATGCGACCTCCAAGGCTCATACATATACTGAGTGTGTCACTGGTAACACCCAGTCCTGATAGAGTTCCTATTATCCCTATAGGCCAACCGTTTGAGTATCGACTCATTAAGCCATATCCGTTATCTGTTTCAGAAGTTTAATAGGTTATCAGTAATTAGATCACTTGTTTTGTAACCCAAAATAAATAACTAATATAATTATATTAAATATATGATGCACACCTTAATTAGAAATTATGAATTTCTAACATGCTCTTCTCTTAGACTCCTATCCAAATCGCTTATATAGCATCAACATCTATTATTTGGAAATGATTTTCAAAACCCTGATTAATCTTAGTATGATAATAAGAGATTTAGATATTTTTTAGAAAATTAAATGGCTAAATACTTGAATATTAGTCATTCTAAGGACATGATATTTGTATACACTTTGGATGAATTATAATAATGATAGTGCAATTCGCTAATTACATGAATCGCATTTTCTGAGGTAGATGAATGATATATCCTAGAATTAGGAATGATACAACATCACCTTCCAAAAAAGAGGAATGATACAACATAGGTACAATAATCTAGCTATAAGTGATCCTAAGATTTAATAACTCTAGTTCCTATACTTCATATATATCCTCAACACTATTGAGGTGAAAAAATTGTTGGGGAAGACCATATTGATTAATATTTCAAAGTTAAACCATATAAAATTTTAAAGCATCAACTACTATACATTGAATTTTGCATGTGATGAGGCGTGACGAAAAACTCTATTCAAATGATGAAGATGATGTACATCAAATTGACAAAAGAAGAGTGCAACAACAAATTCTTTTAGGAAAGAACAAATTCCATTAAGACATTTTATTTGATGCCATAATATACGGCTAGGTTTACTTTGAGGAGTGAGTTTTGTATGAGAATCAATTTGACCAAAAAGATATTTCCAAATGTTATTAAAAAAAGTTATTTCCTTATAAGTGAGACTATAATATTTTAGCTTTGATTAATTAATTGTAAATGTAATTGCACGTCAAATATGATAGATTAGTAAATTCATCTTAAAGTTACACCTTTAAGATTTGATATGTTGATTTTATAGTCACAACTAACTTCCATTAGAATTTAAACTATTAAGTTGATATCAAAATAAATTTGAAGTAGAGATGATTAGTTATAATAAAAATATAGATTCGAATTCTAGCTGAATTATCTCACAACCTTTTCTCCTCACAAATTAATAAAGAGACTAATATTCTTTTAGCACAATCAAACATTTAAGTTGTGATTTATACAAACACATAGTTACTAACATGTCACAATTCACATGAATCCAAAAATCGAACATAAGAAATCGCATTAGACTCATCTCTAGTGAATCCTTAAGTATTGAATTATATAAAAGAAAGATAGTTTTTATATTATTACATTATTATTTATTTTAAAAAATAATAAAAATTTAAACTCTTGATTTTATTCTGCCATGTGTCAACATATCTATCTAGTACTGAATTATCCATTATGGGAGAGGATCTCAACTCATAAGACATCATGCTTAAGTAATCTAAATCCCTTCACTTATAATGGCACACATTATTATTCTACATTTTTTATACAATTTATCTCACTACTTTGATATATATAGAATCTTTATCAAAAAAACACATGATGAAAGATCACTTCTCCCAACTAGGGCAGCGCCATAGCCATGGAGGAATCCTAACTCACACAAGCTAAAAAGGCACAAGCTAAAAAAGGATGCCGAAGTTGTAAAGCAAAAGAATATAATGTCATAAGCAAATTGGTAAATTGTTGCATAGCACCCCATAGTCCCTTATGAATTTCCATCTATAGCATGGCATAGTAATGACCCTATATAGAGAATATAAACTTTGTGGGAAGGCACTTTATAGCTACAACACATGGCTTTGTGACTTTAAACCTAATAATTAATTAACAATTAATAAATAGTCCTTCATCAATGTGATATTGTATCAAAACCATAGATGTGAAAATGGTACTATACCCACTGGTTAAACTGAAAAACTCATAAATTGACCATCATACTGATACGATACAACAATTATATAAATTATATAATCATATTGAATAAAATTGGTTAAAATTAATCATATCAATCAGTTTTCAATTGAAATTACAGTTTTTTTTAAAGTGACTATATTTTTTAGCAAAATGATGTTATGGAGAATCAAACACACAACCACTATTTATGTTTATACTTCTAAAATATGGTCTATCACAAAAGTACACATTTTTTAACAAATGGTGTAATTAAAATTATATATATACATATATAATTTTACCGGTATATGGTTTAATTAGTTAATCATCAGATGAATCACTATACTATTATATTAATACACTAATCAATTTGATGATTCATATAATATTAATAACCATGGTGAAAACTACCATTATTAAGTTCTTACACTTTTTCTCTTTATAATAAATAATTTGTTTAGTTTCCAAATGACTTTTCTCATATAATTATGGTCTAGATATCAATAGGGTGTAATTTAGTATTGTAATATTTTTCGAATGATTTTTAGATAATTATATGATTTTCTTAAAAAAGTTTGTATAACTATTTTTAACGATATCATATCTTTTATCTCATAAATATATCATTCTATATGTCATAAACTATGGTTATTCAGAAAATAATTAATAAAAAAAAAATTAAATATATTAATTTCCATAGTTATAAAAACCGTACCGGCCGGTTCAACCGGAAAACCGGTGAACCGGCCCTCTAACCGGTACGGTACAGGTGTTGAACCGGCCAAGTATCAAAACCGGTCAAAATCGGTCAAAAACCGATCAAAACCGGTAAAAACTTAAAAATTCATTACAAGGGGACCCATCTTTCCAACTCTTCTTCACTTCAAGGCACATGCTACCAAAGCATATTTAGATTACATATTTTGGTTCATAACATTCGTGTGTAATCTCAGTGACATTTGTGTAATTTCGGAGTACTGTCTGAAGATAGGATTCGGTAGAAAATATAATATTCATATAAGATAACTTTGACTCCTTAATATTAAATGTTAAAACTCTAAATTTATTTGTTTTATAGAGTGAGTTGTGAAGTTATGTCATTTATTTATATTTTGTAGTTGTTAAGTGATACTTTTGGATTGATATATGTTTTTTAATTTAGACTTTGAATTTGTTAAAGACTTAAAGTTGTTTATTTATGTGAATTTTGAGTAGATTATAAATATGGATTATAAATTTGAGTATCTACCTATTTGAAATTTTTTTGTTATAGGTCTATATATATAAAAATATAAGTAGTATGTCCGGTTTAACCGGCATGCGGTTTAATTACTGAACCACTGTATCACTATACCAGTACTCTGACCGGTTTGATAATTGGTACAGTTTTAAATATTGTTAATTTCAATCAATCACAACTCATTATATGGGACATTCCTTCGATTTTTAACTTATATAAAACTAAGTATGATAAAGAAATAAAGTTCAAACACTTAAAAAAGAAATAATAAAAAAGGTAGAACAAATTCCCTCCAAGTGATTGGCATAAACAAAAGAAAGGCTTTCGTCACGATACAATGTCTGCCAAATACGCCTTAATTTCCTTTCCTATTTAAACCTCCTTCGGTTTCTCTTTCTCTTACACATTAACTTCCACTCATCTTTCTCTCTTCCTTTCTTTTTTCTCTGCAAATTTCAAAACCATACCGTGTTGTCCAGGTTAGTTTTTTCCCCTCACTCATCTAACATTTATGTTTACTGTCCCCCACAAACAAATGCAGTCAACAAAGCTACCGTGATTTAAATTGCTGACCTCATCATCTAATTTGGATACAATATTGTGGTTGTGATAATTTCAAATTACATCGTGCAATTGTAGAGTGACTATGAATTATAGTGATACGGCTGCAAAACAACCACGTCAAACTGCATCAAGCCATATCAAACTCAAATATCATTTATTACAAAATAATTTATACCATAATACCATAATCATAATCGCAATTTAAAACATTGTAAATATAGTCAATGTATCAATGTTTTCTCTCTCTTTTAATTTTCTCTGCAAATTCCATAACCTTCATTTTTGGTCACTCTCAGAAAATCGAACGGAGAAGAAGCTCTAGCACTTCCAAGAATCTCTCATTGTTCAGGTTAGCTTTCTCACTCACTCATAGTCATATCTTTATCAACATATCTATGCATGTATCATTGTTTTTGCTGATTGTGAGGTTTGAATTCTAGAATCTCTATATTCAGTTATTCACTCAATCTCAACGTAGAAGAAGAGGATTTAAGCACTAGCACTTCGCAGAATCTCGCACCGTTCAGGTTAGCGCGCTTTTTCACTCACTCGTCATATCTATTAATATGTATGTATTAATGTTTTGCTTCTATTCGATGAAATGATTGTCGAATTAAGTAATTATTTGAATCTGATAATGAAAATTAAGAGAGTTAGATATGATGAAAGTCATGAAACTCTTTCAATTGTTTAATTTTTTGTACTTTTTTTTATAATTATGCAATTGTTTTGGTTTTATGTGTGATTCCATTTGGATAAGTTTTGAATATGAAGAAAAACAAAGTTTCAGTTCGGTTGCTGAGAAAATTTGATTGAAACTGAAAGAGAATGAAAGCTAGAAAATGAAAACGACCCATAGTTTAATGTGTGTTTATGCTTTTGCCATGCTAGTTTGAAAATAGTTATATGGTTTTCGTAACAGTTTTGGTGTGCAGTATCCATCATCATTTCTTATCTCATTTATTATTATAAGAAACTTGGTATATGTTATGTGACACGTAGGCTAAATAAAAGAATCATGTTCATATTATGAACATCTTAAGTTGGTGAGACAAGATTTTGGTGAGTGTGGTATGGGTATATATTTATGGTAGAATTTGTTAATGTATTTATCTTATAGCTAGATGAGATATCACATTTTTTAACATTTTCTTACTCAGAATCTCTTAGTGAGTTAATTTTTAAAGGACAATAGAGGAAAAAGAAAAGACTTTTAAATTATGGTCTTTAGAATATATTTGTCAGGTGAATTTAAAGCTTTATGTTTTCATTCATTTCTCTTATAAACTCAATTCACAACCTTTGGGAATAACTTCTTTTCGGTGTCTTTTAATTTTCTGATCCCTAAAAAAATCTTACACTCTCTGAAGTGAAGATAAAAGTTCCAGAACAAGTCAAAATGAGTTAAATTTTTACGCGAGCTTTTTCAGCTAGATATTTGTAGTGCTCATTGGCACAGAATACGTAGTGATTAGTGATGTCACGTTTCTTTGCGTGTTTGTGGTCCCCTTCTATGTTTTGTGAGCATCTTCTTGGAAATCCCCGCACTCACTTTTAATGAAATGTCCTTTATGACCTGGAAGTTTGGTCTGTGAAATTGGTGTATAAAATCTAAAGCAAGATAATGTTATGGACTAAGGTTGGAAAATATGGAAAACATGGTAGACAATGTGTTTGTGGAGTCTCTAAAAACCTTAATATTGTATTGTCATGACAAGCCAATGATGTCTCCTGACCCACCCGTATAGTCCATAATTTTTTTACGAGCATGACATACAATTTTAGCCCTATACCCATTTTGTGGTGTCTATTGGTAGCAGATTTAGAATCACTACCTTGATGATGAGGAAAAGAAGTGGCTGAAATGAACTGGGGCCATGGTTTTTAAAGAGGGGCTTTTTGAGTTAAAGATAGTTCTCATCTTTCTGTTGATCAAGCATCACATGTGAATCACTCAGGCACCCATGTGATGGAGTTTGTGAATGCCAAGAATGATGGACCCTGGAAGATTTCTTCTCATAGTTTCTCAAGGTTCCACTCTGTTGCGAGTAATGGTCCATGTGATCATGCAAAATCTAGTTGGAAAATGCCCTCCTAGAAAAATAATAATGATAATCGACCAATGAGATAAGGAGTCATAAAGTGATCTGATGGATAATGTGGAGCGGTTTAAGGAATGGAGGAGAATGTGAGTTCGAGTTTCACTCATAACAAATTTAAAAAATAAAGTAAAAAATGAGTTATAAGGTGATTTGATGGTTAGAGAGAAGAAGTGAAGTGAAAGAGGTTGATGGTTTGAGTCTCACTGACAACAACTAACATTTGCCGATAAAAAAAAAGATATCAATAAGATAAATTAACTTCAACCTTGTTATTATAAACACTAGAGTCTTAACTTGAATGAGAATTCACCTTAGGCCTATGCTAATTACGGTAAGTAACTAATTAAGGATGATATCTTAAACTTAATATTGTGGTCTCAGTTGTAATTGTAGAACCAAATTATAACCTTCTTCTTGTCATGGGAATATGATATAATATTATAAAGGGCATCATATGTAATATCTTAAATTATAGTTGCGTTTAGGGTAATTATAAGAAAAACTCAAAATCCATAACATTGGACTGAAGCCATAATTTAAAACACTAGTTGGTAGGCTTGTCTACCATTTTGTGGTGGAAGAGTTATAGTGGTAGAAGTGCTGATTGGGGTGCCAAGGTATGAATTTGGGCCACTGCATTTTTTATGCTGCCTCTTCAGGTTATTAGACAATATTATTGGAGAGTTAGCTAACAAAGCCTAGGGATTTGCTTGCAAGTTTGAGTGAAGTGAAAAGAATGAAAATGGAAGGCTTCGAAAGTCACCTCAAAAGCATATTTTATGGCTCTTATCCTTCGAAAACAACCCCCAAACATATCTTAAAGTGTTTCATTTCACTTTTGATTCACTTTGACGTAGTGAGCTAAAAATCTTGAGAGCAAATTACAAAGTCTATCTTGTGGACCAGTATAGAGAGCAGGGTCACAACCAAATTGACTACCAGTGGGGTCAGATGAAAAGTAGAACTGATGAAGGTGGTATCTCTTGGACTAGAACTTGCAGAGGAAGATTACTATGGACCCATGAAAAAGGCAAGATCTAGTTTTTTTGGTGAGATAAATGAGTAATGAAATTTGACCATCTCATTAAATCTCAATCCAATCTAGATGTAAAATAGGAAGATATCTTATATTAGGTTTAAAATGTTTAATTGGATTGAGTTATTTCATATACAATTAATAATTTTATCTACAAATAAATAATTATATATAAATGTAAACTTTTATATAATCAATAATTATGTATAATTATATTAAACTAATAAATCTCCATCTTTTTTGGACCGGAGTAAAACAAAAAATTGGAGTAAAGTTCTGTTTTTTTATTTTTAGTGAACTGTCCGGTTTACTTCCCGGGTTATTCTAGTTTAACCGGGTTTAACACGATTGAACCAAAAAATTTCCTGTTCAAAGTGGTCCAACCCTTATTCAATTAAGATTGAAAATCAGTGTCGTTTTCAAGTCCGATAACCGGGGTGGCTGCTATAGGTGAATTCATATTAAAAGTTAAATTCTAAATAATTCCATGTTTTCTAAATTTTAGGCATCAATTTCGTCTTTGGATTTTAGTTTAGTTAATGTTATATCCTTGATCTAATAATTTTTGGTTTAAAATTTCACTTTTCTATGTTTTTTTATCTACTATCTCCTTTTTTTTAACAAGTAGTAGAATATATAATGAGCTGGATTAAATGGTTACAATTATTACAAATTAGATAAGCTGTAATAATTGTAATAAATTTTAAGCATGAGTATGTGGGAACATGCTTGAAGGTGATTTCACTCTAATGATATCAATGTCTAGTTGTCTTGTCTAACCTAATGGAATTACTGAACCAATAATGTTATTTTTACATGGTGACAACTTTAAGTTGTCCTTTGTTTTGAGTGCTTTAATTATAGATGCTTGTACAAATAGAAGATGAAATGATATAATTTGATTTGTTGTAAGATAAATAGTAGAATTTGAAGAGATTGAAAAAAAGATGTCACGTTATGACTAAAATAAAAGTAGTTTTCTTTAATAAAGCCTTTGACATCATCCATTTTAATAAAAGAAAGAAGACATCATAGTTTTCTTTCTTATGATTTTACTCTTTTTTTCTTAAAATGGAAAGCGTCAATTTTTGATGTAGCTTTAGTATGCAAATATATTACTCCTAAAATATCAGGGTCTATGGTTTTAAATGGTCAAGATAATAAGTTGAAATGAAGTTACAAGATAGAGGAAGAACCCATCTCGGCTCTTACTTTAAAAAAACTTCATGTTCTCTCATATGCTTGGACTAATTATTCTGCATTTGTTCTTAAACTTTCTAAAAATGATGATGAGAGAAATAATCATGGACAATTTTTACTATGTAGTTAAATGTTACAATCTATGTATAAATACAAAGAGGGAACAATCTCATTCTTTCTTAAAATAGGAGAACATATCTTCCTCTATATATAAAATTGGAGAAATACTAAAGACAATACAAATATTTGTAGGTGCACTCAAACTTGAGATGCTATGAATGAAGAATGAAACATCTATTTATAGAGATTTTCAGTAAGTAATACATTAAATACATGCTCCCAACATTCACACACTTCACTATACATGTCATTCCTTTGAACTTCCAACTTTCAAATTGCCTCCTTTTGTTAACCTTCCAAAATTCTCTAACGAAAACCACTTTGGAGTACCCTTGATTGGGTTAATATCCAACATCTCCTTTAAGATTATCCTAAGTAAGTTATGTACCCATAGTTCAGGCCTTGGCACACTCTTTCCATAATTGAGATACATGTAACTAGATATTGTGGACCATGCTATGGTTGCAAAGGGGAATTTATAATTTTAATACCATACTAATATTATGTAAGGTATAGCCATTTGTCAAATCTATTTAACATTATCTGTTTTAGTGTTTGGTTGATCTAGGATTATACAAAAGTGTATCCACGAGATCACTCTTTAAAAAATCAACTCAACCACATTCAGCTTTTGCTGTGTCAATTTATTTTCAATTGGATTTTGTGTTGTCAGAATTTGGTTCCAGTTTATCTATTTTGTATATTATGAGTAAGAATTATCTTTAGTACTAGAGAGATAAATGCTTTAAAAATAAAAATAAATACAAAAATTCTCTTATTTAATAGTGGAAATGATCCTTTTAATTGAAATAAAATAATATTTTTTTACTAACTTTAGTAGTAGAGAGAATCCTTATTGAGATAGTTGACATACCTACCCCACATTCCAACATCTCATTACCTTTCTTTTTCTCCTTTTTTCCATCTCCTCAATTGATATCCCCTCTAATATGGAAGCTGGTGACACATGTCCTTAAAAATAAAATTAATGAGGTAGTTTTTTAATTATTTTTAAATTAATGTATGTACTCTTACATTTTAGTACTGGACTCTTCAGTATTAGAGAAGATTTAGGCCCAAGTGTTGTGCGTGATAATTGATTTTGAAAACGCTAATATTTTTTGAGTTAGGATCCTCTTCATTAATAGAAAGGTAAATAAAATTACAACTTTTTATGATACATTTATTTTTCTAATTATAATAAAATTACATTTTTTTTAAAATTAAAGTACATTTTCTTAACTCGAATTCCCCACTCACCGTGTAGCTTTCACGGGCCCTTATGTTGATTCTCACGTATCTTGCCACAGCAATAATGTGGACTATCCTTGCATTCATTCTGGAGAAAATAACAAAGCTGCAAGTCTTTCTCCTTGTATTACTACTTTTGTTGCTTTTCCCTACCACTTCATCTATTTAGTCACATGGTTCATTGACGTGGTTTTATTACATTATAAATATTATGCTTTTTTAAATCGGAGCACATATACTATCTCCAATAGAGTATAAGTATTCTCATAAGTTGAAACAAATATATTAAATTTAAAAATTTATTATTTTTGATTAATTATAACTCGTAACACATTTTTTTTTGAATTACATGTACTTCCCTTTTAAATGTCTTTCAACCTACTTTATATATGAAGGTTGTTTGACACAATTATCTTATAAACTGTTTGAAAACTTATAAGTGAGTGGAGAATTTATAAAGTAGCTAAAAAATTTAAGTTAGGAAAGAAACAACCATGACATGATAACAGATTAAAATAGATTTTTTTGATAAAAGATAACTGATAAGTTAGCTAATATATGTAAAATTAAATGAGTCAAAGCTTATAAGTAAAGTTGACAATGAATCAAATTAACTTGACATTTATTTGAAATTGTACTTATTATTTATTTTATTAAATTTGGTTCATGAACTAAACGAGCTAGCTAAAAGTTAAGCTCATTAAATAAACGAACCAAACTTGAGTCAAGTATAATTAAACTCGGTAAGTTTATGAGCTAATTCCTTATATATGTATATTGTATGTGTATCTTCTTACACTATCAGTGGTATTACCTAACCATATAGCTATGGAATTAGGATAAAAATCACATGTCTCCGAGTAGTTCCCAATTCCCTATCTCGACCATTTAAAAATTGCCACATAAATAAAAGGAAAATTTTGAAAAGCAAAATGTAATATTTTTGTATTACTTGCTAAAATCTAATTGGTTTGGGACAAAGAATTGGGACAGACTTGATGACATGTGATCTGTGTTCAAGAAACTGATCTCTTTCAGGGTGCGCGACTACTTCTCCCAACAAGTGTCACCTAAGGAATCAAACTCTTAACCTTTTAGTCTTTATGGGAATTTAATACGGTTTTACACCAATATATCAACGTCTTATTAGTTATTGTATGTGTATATATATAAATCTTTAATTTTATAATATTAAATAAATAATCATTGTTCAAATTGTTGAAATGAACCACTCGAAGTAATGAGTTGAATTAAACAGTTCGTGAACTCTTGACGAACAAACCAATTCAACCTAGTAAGCCGAATAAAACAGTTCATGAACTTCAATCGACCCGAATTCGAATTGAAAACATAGTTCATCATTTCAAGTCAAATTTCAAGTCGAGCAAATCATTTTCAAGTTAAACTCTGTTTCAACTAGATTTGACTTGTTTCTATCCAACTTATAGGTCATAAGTTACTTTAACTAACTTTATTAAATAAGTGTCGTTGCCAAACAAAATCAAATAACTCATTTTTAGCCCAGTAAAATACATGAGATGGTGCTGTAGAGACTTAGAGGTGGTGTTTATGAACTTCAGTGATAGACGAAAGAAGTTGATGGAAATGAAGATGCTCGTGGTGGTCACAATTTTCTGTGAACAACGACACCGTGGGATTGAGGTGTGATCACTATAAAGAGGTGGTGGAAACATTTCAACTTTCAAGGCTACATGATGGTGATTGTTGGCAAGGGGAAAGGTGAAATAGTGCTCCAATGTTTATTCCGGTGGCACTAGTATTGCTCCAGATCGGAGTTTGACTGTGAATGAGCCATGGGAGCATCTACGGTGGTTACAATTTGATAGAAGTGATGGCATATGATGGTGCTACAGTGGGACACAGATATCACCAAAAAACAAAAAATTTAGAAACATAAATTATATTTTAATATTAAGAAAGTTGATTGGCCAAGAAGATATAAACATAATCATTTTAGGTTATAAGATTCCTTCACTACAATGGAGAATTGTGGCGAAACTAGGGGTGAGTAGAACCCAACCCTACCCGCTCATTCAGTTTGACTTAATCATGGTCGGACCCAAATAAGATCAGGTCTCATCGAATTTAGGGTCGAGTCCCAATTCAAAAGTAGGACCTATATAATACTTATGGATGCATAGGAGACAAACATGACTCAATACAATTTGTCCTTTTGTCTCTCACTTATCATGTTTATGTGTCTATATTTAGTTGTGTATAGAGCAATGATAAAAATTACAACTTTTTATGATACATTTATTTTTCTAATTATAATAAAATTACATTTTTTTTAAAATTAAAGTACATTTTCTTAACTCGAATTCCCCACTCACCGTGTAGCTTTCACGGGCCCTTATGTTGATTCTCACGTATCTTGCCACAGCAATAATGTGGACTATCCTTGCATTCATTCTGGAGAAAATAACAAAGCTGCAAGTCTTTCTCCTTGTATTACTACTTTTGTTGCTTTTCCCTACCACTTCATCTATTTAGTCACATGGTTCATTGACGTGGTTTTATTACATTATAAATATTATGCTTTTTTAAATCGGAGCACATATACTATCTCCAATAGAGTATAAGTATTCTCATAAGTTGAAACAAATATATTAAATTTAAAAATTTATTATTTTTGATTAATTATAACTCGTAACACATTTTTTTTTGAATTACATGTACTTCCCTTTTAAATGTCTTTCAACCTACTTTATATATGAAGGTTGTTTGACACAATTATCTTATAAACTGTTTGAAAACTTATAAGTGAGTGGAGAATTTATAAAGTAGCTAAAAAATTTAAGTTAGGAAAGAAACAACCATGACATGATAACAGATTAAAATAGATTTTTTTGATAAAAGATAACTGATAAGTTAGCTAATATATGTAAAATTAAATGAGTCAAAGCTTATAAGTAAAGTTGACAATGAATCAAATTAACTTGACATTTATTTGAAATTGTACTTATTATTTATTTTATTAAATTTGGTTCATGAACTAAACGAGCTAGCTAAAAGTTAAGCTCATTAAATAAACGAACCAAACTTGAGTCAAGTATAATTAAACTCGGTAAGTTTATGAGCTAATTCCTTATATATGTATATTGTATGTGTATCTTCTTACACTATCAGTGGTATTACCTAACCATATAGCTATGGAATTAGGATAAAAATCACATGTCTCCGAGTAGTTCCCAATTCCCTATCTCGACCATTTAAAAATTGCCACATAAATAAAAGGAAAATTTTGAAAAGCAAAATGTAATATTTTTGTATTACTTGCTAAAATCTAATTGGTTTGGGACAAAGAATTGGGACAGACTTGATGACATGTGATCTGTGTTCAAGAAACTGATCTCTTTCAGGGTGCGCGACTACTTCTCCCAACAAGTGTCACCTAAGGAATCAAACTCTTAACCTTTTAGTCTTTATGGGAATTTAATACGGTTTTACACCAATATATCAACGTCTTATTAGTTATTGTATGTGTATATATATAAATCTTTAATTTTATAATATTAAATAAATAATCATTGTTCAAATTGTTGAAATGAACCACTCGAAGTAATGAGTTGAATTAAACAGTTCGTGAACTCTTGACGAACAAACCAATTCAACCTAGTAAGCCGAATAAAACAGTTCATGAACTTCAATCGACCCGAATTCGAATTGAAAACATAGTTCATCATTTCAAGTCAAATTTCAAGTCGAGCAAATCATTTTCAAGTTAAACTCTGTTTCAACTAGATTTGACTTGTTTCTATCCAACTTATAGGTCATAAGTTACTTTAACTAACTTTATTAAATAAGTGTCGTTGCCAAACAAAATCAAATAACTCATTTTTAGCCCAGTAAAATACATGAGATGGTGCTGTAGAGACTTAGAGGTGGTGTTTATGAACTTCAGTGATAGACGAAAGAAGTTGATGGAAATGAAGATGCTCGTGGTGGTCACAATTTTCTGTGAACAACGACACCGTGGGATTGAGGTGTGATCACTATAAAGAGGTGGTGGAAACATTTCAACTTTCAAGGCTACATGATGGTGATTGTTGGCAAGGGGAAAGGTGAAATAGTGCTCCAATGTTTATTCCGGTGGCACTAGTATTGCTCCAGATCGGAGTTTGACTGTGAATGAGCCATGGGAGCATCTACGGTGGTTACAATTTGATAGAAGTGATGGCATATGATGGTGCTACAGTGGGACACAGATATCACCAAAAAACAAAAAATTTAGAAACATAAATTATATTTTAATATTAAGAAAGTTGATTGGCCAAGAAGATATAAACATAATCATTTTAGGTTATAAGATTCCTTCACTACAATGGAGAATTGTGGCGAAACTAGGGGTGAGTAGAACCCAACCCTACCCGCTCATTCAGTTTGACTTAATCATGGTCGGACCCAAATAAGATCAGGTCTCATCGAATTTAGGGTCGAGTCCCAATTCAAAAGTAGGACCTATATAATACTTATGGATGCATAGGAGACAAACATGACTCAATACAATTTGTCCTTTTGTCTCTCACTTATCATGTTTATGTGTCTATATTTAGTTGTGTATAGAGCAATGATATCTATTTAGTTGAAAATATCATTGATGATCTAACTTTTCATCTTATATACATGATTAACAATATATACATATAATTTTATATGTGAAATTAAAAATTCATAATAATAAATAAAATAGTGAGAAGACTTAATCTAAAGAGATGCATGCATTATATTTAATCGCGTCTAGGATCAAGTTCGGATTCAAATATTGTCTCACTCGATATTTGAGATCAGATTAACTTTGAGTCTATGGTTGTGTATAAAAAAATGAACCTACCAACATTGGTCAGGTAATAGACAAACCTTACCCGACCCATACTCACCCCTAAGTGGTACTGAAAGTGGGATTTCTGATTTATCGAACATAAAGATAGGTGAAGCAGTTTTCAAACCTCTTACACAAAAAATTCATATCTTAACCCATTAAATGTTAGAGGAAGATTCTAAGTTATTTTTCAATACAAAAAGTTATAATTAAGAAAATTTTATTTTTCCACATCTTCTAATACTTACTCTTTAATCTGAAGTAAGTTTATAAGAAATGATACGAGAATAAATTTAGAACATTTTTTAATATAAAAGAAGTAAGAGTAACCACAATCACACAATATTTTTATTCTTGTTTGACTCTCATACATTATTTTATAATGAGAGAAATCCACTTACTTTAAGAGTAAGTTTTTTAAATTTACTCCTCATATTAGATATCAATTCTAGGGAAATTCAATAGTTTGAATTAGTGAGTAGATCTAAAACATTAGATGTTCATAAAATTGATGGTTAAGATGAGGAGTAAGTTTAAAAAATTTACTCTTAGAGTAAATGGATCCCACTCTTTTATAATATATTATAAATTCTCATAAAATAAGAACAACATATTTTTTCTCCACAATAATAAACATCATTTTTTTTATTTGGATCACAATATCTACCATTTTCCCACAACACATATCTCTTCCTTACTTTCTCTTTGGCTAAAAATAACCAAGAATTGTTATTATTTTAATAACAAGAGAACAATCATAACATAATAAGATTGTTCAGAACAAAATTATTATGGTTGCTCTAAACAAATCATTCTATACATAAATGGCCAAATCTAAATCATTTAAGCTTAACAAAAAGAATGGATGTTTGGCACCTATTTACACTCATTATTACAATCTAATTATAATTTTATATAAAAAACATATTTTATAAGCCATATATAAATATATAAAAAAACAGATACATATTGCACACCAAAAAGGAAATGCCAAAATAAGTGTTTATAAAGAAAATGTGTGTTGAGTTCAAGAAATTCTGTCTAGGTTTGTTAATATTTATATAGTGTAATCTCAGCATAAAAAAAATATACACAATGAATATATTATTCAATTAAAAACTTTTATCGATCCCTTTTCATTACTTATCTCTTATTATTTTTCTGAGATTTTATTTTTCTGTTTTGAACAAAATCTGGGTTGTCACATGCATGGCAGTGAGCTATATGTGCCATATAAAGCAGCTTACACGAGGATTCCACTACTTCCTCTTTTTTCTTCTCTCACTTTGTTAATTCTCTGCCACCCAGATTCTTCAGATTTCCCACTCTTTCGTACCCTCTCTTTAAAACCCTCACACCCTTACCCATCTACAAATAAGTGCAACCATTTTTCTCTCTTGCTTTCACCACCCCTTACACTTTTAATCTCTTCTTCATTCCCCGTATTTTTTCACTACTCTATCACCCCATTATATCATTATATCTCTTACTTCTCTACTATAGTTTAAATAAATGCTTACTTTTCTAATTGTTTCCCCAATAGTAACATGATACGATAGGTGATTCTCTTTGGTGCGGGTACGTAGTATGTAGTATGTTAGTATATCAAATATCGATACGCTAAAAGTATATTTAGTAGGGTTTCTATACCCAGATGATAAAATTCTTTATTTTTTGTTGTAACTCAGTCATGTAAATGAGTATACATTACTAATTATTCTTTTTTTCTTTTACTTAAACTGTTGGTAAAATTTTGGTCCAGTCGTTAAAGGAACTAGTTCGCAAAAGAACCACAGATTAGTACGAAAGAACTAATTTGATGTTCTCTACTAAGATTAAGATGAGAGAATTGTCTTCCTATGCTCTTTCCACTCTATTTTATAGTATTCTGTTTTATTATAAACTGAGTTGAGAATGTTTTGTTATCCAGGGAAGGAAATTGTACTACTTGAGACATTGCTGTAAAACATCAATGGTTGGGTTCCATGATGATCATATGAATGAAAACATGTATAACAGCAACAATTCTATTTGTTTCCCCGGTCGCGTTGAAAGGCTAGTTAGAGGAAGAGAGTTAAGAAAAAGCAGCAGGGCATTTCTTTCAAATGAGTCACCAGATAATAGCAACAATGAAAACTATAATAATAATATTATCAATGGGGTTACTGAATCTATGGAGCATGACCTGCATTTAAGAGAAGCTAATGGTAATAGTTCAGGTCATACTTCGCATTTCGAACGGTTCCTGGAGGGTGCAGCAGCAGCAAGAGCTTTTACTGATGGGTATGAGAGGGACGATGGAAAGCCTTTTCGACAACGGCTTTTGGTGGTGGCAAATAGGCTTCCAGTTTCAGCCGTTAGGAAAGGTGAGGATTCATGGTCTCTGGAGATAAGTGCTGGTGGTCTAGTGAGTGCTCTTTTAGGTATGTGATCATAATGCTTCTGAAGTAATTTTTTTCCTCCATAATGTGATGTATCTGTTTCTGAAGTTAGTATATGATTTTGATTGCTATTGGTTTAAGAGGGTAGGTTCACAGTTTATGTTTGTTACATTTTAAGTTATATTGTAACATCAACAACTTCTTTTACTTTTTACAACAAATGATGTTATCTCTACCAACAAGGCGTTAGTCTACAGGTGTAAGATCTCACTCGATCCCCATGTATCATACTAGGTTAAAAGTTCGATTCCCGGGAGTGATCCATGTTGAGAGGGGCAACCACATACCTTGAAAGTGATTAGTTCCTTACCACAGGTTGAGGGATACTATTAGTTATACAAAAAATGACATTATCTATATTTTTGACTTGCTTGGCATCTAAAAACATAAATCAAAATAAAAGTTGTACTTATAACGGAATTCCTGCCATATTGACGCGGCTGCCTTCTTTAACAAAGGTGTGAAGGAATTTGAGGCGAGGTGGATAGGTTGGGCAGGTGTTAATGTGCCAGATGAGATTGGACAAAAAGCACTTACAAAAGCATTGGCTGAAAAGGTAATAAGTTTCTTACTCACAATGTCAAAAGTAGCTATTGGATTTACTAATGTGCTTTTTTTCGTTAGTAGTTTTATGATTTCGTTTTTATTAATTTGCTTGTTACCTGATTTGCAGAGGTGTATCCCAGTATTTCTTGATGAAGAGATTGTTCATCAATATTATAATGGTTATTGCAACAACATTTTGTGGCCCCTTTTTCATTACCTTGGACTTCCACAAGAAGATCGCCTTGCTACAACTCGTAGTTTCCAGTCTCAGTTTGCCGCATATCAGAAAGCAAACCAAATGTTTGCTGATGTTGTGAATGAGCACTATGAAGAGGGTGATGTTGTTTGGTGCCATGATTACCATCTCATGTTCCTTCCACAATGCCTAAAGAATCATAACAGCAAAATGAAAGTTGGCTGGTTTCTCCATACCCCTTTTCCATCTTCTGAAATTCACAGGACACTGCCATCTCGTTCCGAGCTCCTGCATGCTGTTCTCGCAGCAGATTTAGTTGGGTAAGTTGCAATTTTCTCCTCCATTTAGGAATTGATTTTTGTTTTCACTCCTCCTGCATGTTTTATATGGGCATGCTGATTTTGTCAATGATTGTTTCAGCCACACATTAAACTCTGAAACTGCCAATTTGTCAATATGTATGAATTTTTACCAACAATGAGTTCACTAATTTAACAAGCATAAACCACCAGTTCCTTTACACTAATGATATAGGCTAGTGCTATTACCCACTAAATCACATCTATAATATATATCTCTCTCAAGAAGGGAACTTTACTTTCTTCCTTTGACCTATTCTTGCAAATGTCATTAATCAATAACCTCGGTAAAATTTTGATGAATATACTTTATTAGATATTTGTCATTTAATAGAATTTTATGAAAACCATACTTTGTTGAAACAGTTTGTGTCTATTCATTACAGTCCGTGAGTTCCTACCTTCTCTCCGGTCAGTTGTTATGAAAACTGAAACTTGAACCTCTATGAGCCACAATGATACTAATGAGTCATGCAGCATTGTTTCATTATCAATTTTCTTTCTGACTAATCAGACAATATACTGAAGTAGTATAACCTGATTCTTGCCCTGAAAAATTAAAGGGACTAAATCTTATGACTGCAGTCCAAAGTTAATACTTAAAAGTTTCCTCCTTATGGTCCAGCAAATGGTCAAAGTGACCAATAACATTTGATTGAAAATAGTTTCATGAGCCTGATTTGGTATTAAACCATTGCATGTTAAAGTTTTTACACAAATTAACATGGTCAAAATGGCAATGCAAAGGTGTGTTGAAATGACAATATCATGCCTATGTTGACTCTTTAGGCTATATTATTTCCATTTAGCTTGCCATTCTCTGTTTCTCTTTTCCAGTTTAATAATTTTAATTACTATTAGTTGTTCTGACTTGAATAAAGTACAATTTTTTATGAGCAGTTTTCACACCTATGATTATGCACGGCATTTTGTTAGTGCATGCACTCGGATCCTTGGACTAGAGGGCACGCCTGAAGGGGTTGAGGATCAAGGGAAGCTAACTCGAGTTGCTGCAGTATGTGCTCATTAAGTTTGTCTATAAGATCGCATTCCTGCTTCATACTTACATTCACCTTTATTTACTAAATTTTTTATAACTTTAACTAAGAAAAGGGGGGAGGGGGGTGAAAGAAACTTTCTGAATAAAACTTTTCTTCTTTAGCTGTAAGTCTGTAACCAATTAAGATGAGCTTAAGAATAGAACTACTTGTTTACTTCTGTTGCGCTTGAATTTCAGTTTCCAATTGGTATAGACTCACTGCGATTCATACGTGCACTTGACCTTCCTCAAGTCCAGGAGCACATCAAAGAATTACAAGAAAGATTTAAAGGCAGGAAGGTACATCTTTTACTTTGTATTAACTGATTTTTATGTCAATAGAGGGAGAAGGAGACTATGTAAAACTATAAATGAAACAACTAAAACGGACTTAGATATAAATGACATTTCCAAACACATTGTTTATGATGAAACACTATGCTCACTGTTTTATGTTATGTTCATGTGCATTGATACAGGAGTGAATGTTTGTTTGGTATGGAATGTGATGAGATTCTGTTTTCTTTTGCATAGAGCAAAGTGCTACTTTAATTTGGTTTTGTCATTTGACTATCAAAAAACTTTTTCTTGGCTTCACAGGTAATGTTAGGTGTTGATCGCCTTGATATGATTAAAGGAATCCCTCAAAAAATTCTAGCATTTGAGAAGTTTTTGGAAGAGAATGCTTATTGGCGTGATAAAGTTGTTCTGCTTCAGATTGCTGTGCCAACAAGAACAGACGTTCCTGAGTGTATGCTACTTATATTATCTCTTCTTTTTTCTTGTGCTATCCTCATTGTTTACTTATGCAACCTCATTTTTTCTCTTGCTTATCTACATGTTCGGGAAAAAAGAACGTCTTTGTTATGCTTTAAAGGAAAAGGAAAATAAACAAATTGTTTCTGGGATCTGTTAGCTGAAATATTACTGTATTTTCAAATTCAAGTATACAGAAATTCCCTAATGAAAAATAATACCCTTCTTGAAAATTGGGCACATAATCAATACAATGTGCTCTTCGCAGTCTTAATCAATACAACCTGAAGTTGATTTACTTTATTTTTTGTAGCAGTCTTAATTCCTACTGCTTTCTCCTCCTTTTGATTTAGTTTGTGTAAAATTCTATCTCTCCGCAAAGGTTAAGTTGTTAGGTGAGGAAAGGATCAAACTCTTGACTAATTGGTACATATATAGTTGTACTATGTCAAAGACCAACTTTTCTAAAGATTGCTGCACAAGTGATTTAAATTGTGGTCCGCATCACGCTGCAATATTGCGGTTGTGGTGACTGTTGCAACCACATCACATTGCAATTGTGATGCCACACCGAATCACAATGATATGGCCGCATCAGACTGTGTTTGTGCCACATTGAATTCAAAAATATATTTTTAATTATAAAATAATTCACGCCACAATGACCGCACTCCGCATCGCATGAACCACAATAACCACAATCACACTAACCACAGTTTTGACCACAATTTAAAACACTGCCCCCTACTCCTTTTTGGAAGAGATTCAGTAATGGTTTTTCATCTCAAACAACTGAAGATAATTTTTCTGTGGGAATTCCCTGAACTCGTCCCATGACCATGAAAATCTTAAGCTGTTTAGAGCCGAGAATTTTTTTATATCTTCAACAAATGGAACGTGAATAATGTACTTTTTTCATTTGTTCTTTCATATGTACAGATCAAAAGCTCACAAGCCAGGTCCATGAAATTGTTGGTCGGATCAATGGCAGATTTGGAACACTGTCTGCTGTTCCTATTCATCACCTGGTGCGTTCTTAAGACAGTGATTATTTAATGAACATTACATTAATGCTGATACACCATCACATACAGTACAAAATTTATTTCTTTGAATAAATCTCATCAACTATATAATTTAGCAGTACTGGTTGTATAATTTTTGCCAACTTCTCTCATGCTATGCATTTATCTTAAGTTCTTAACATTTTATGTAGAATGGGTGAAAATAAAGAGATTAGTTTTGCAAGAAATGAATACAAATTCATTTAAACTTCTTTGGGAAACCAGAGGGAAATATGGAGGAATGAAATGGGGAAATGTGTTAAACTTAAATGATAGGAAGTAATTAGGGTTGTAAGAAATTAGGGTTTGGTAAGAGAAAGCTAAATTGTTGAGAAAGTATCTTAGATTTTTCATAATATTTCTGAAAAGAAAAATTAATAAGTGGACAGTATAATTCATGATGAGAGCCACCGTGTGGCAACATATGATATTAGGTAAACTTCTAGAAAGCTCCTACATATTTTCACTACTCCGGGTAGATAGGTTACCTTGCTCATAAAAACTAACAAAAAGCTTGAATAAAATCCTTCATCCAGCATGGGGTTTGGGTCATCTCTGTCTACTAGAGCCCAAATCTTCCTCATCTTTGTCTTCATGGACCAAATTGATTTGCCTGCCAAAAATACTGGGCAGTTTACAATGAAACTTGTCCTCAACGTTCCGAGTAAAAAGAGACTTCACATGGATTGTGCTTTTAATTAACAGAGGAGACTGTGTGGCAGGTGAACATTGAAGATCAAACTAAGGAGGAAGTGTTTAGGAGGTGGAACCTAATTAATCTCCATTTTAATTTTTCAAGTTCGCAGCAGGCGAAGGAGTGGATTTGGGTTGAACTAGGATGGGACTTGCCTTATACTACCTTGGTTGGGTACCTGGAAGGGGATTTTGATGCTCCAGTCAATTTTCATATAAGGCGGGAAAGACGAAATAAGAGAGAAGATAATTCTGTTGGGACTTTAGAAGAGAAGAAAAGAATGAATGAAATATGAAAGTAAACAAGAAGAAGAAGTGTTAAAAGAATGCAGTGTAGAATGAATTGTATATTCATCTCATAGCCTAATTCATACACAACCTATTTATAGTAAGGTTGGTTCAACTACTAACAGAAATTCAAAACCAACTTCTAATAATGACAAATTACGTTTCCTTCTCTAATTACACAACACTACTCACTTAGACTTGAACTCTTAAGACTTGAATTACACTATGCATTTAACACTCTCCCTTAAGACAGGTCCTTAAGAGATACAACACTCATCCTTCTCAATAAATCTTCAAATGTCCACCCTTAATGCCTTTGTGAATAAATCTGCCAATTGCAGTTCAGTTTTGCAATATACCACTTGTATCCTCTGTTTGTTCATCAAATCTCTAATGAAGTGGAACCTCACTTCTATGTGCTTGCTTCCACCATGACTCACTGGATTCTTTGACAAATTTATGGCTGAAATGTTGTTAATCCTTAGTTGCAATGGTATCTTCACACTCATCTTCATCTCTTTCAATAATTCTTCCAGCCAAACAGCTTGGCAAGCTACATAACATCCTAGAATATACTCAGCTTCACAGCTTGAGAGAGCAATGACTTGTTGCTTTGTAGAGGACCAAGAGATAGGAGCATTGTTAAGTAGGAGTAAGTATCCAGATGTACTCTTCCTTTCAACTAAGTCTCCACCATAATCAGAATCTGCATAGCCAATCAACTTCAGTTCTGATTTCTGTTTTCCTGTTGGAAATAGTATGCCTCTGTCCATTGTTCTCTTTATATATCTCAACACTCTCTTAGCTGCTAGGAGGTGAGTCTTCTTTGGCTTACACATAAATCTATTCACAAGAACACAATATGAGATATTGGTCTGCTATTGCACAAGAATCTTAATGATCCAACAATTTGCTTGAACATTGTCTCATCAACTGACTCACCTTCCTCATCCTTGGTTAGTTTCAAGTTTATTTCAACTGGACTTCCTACTGAGTTGTAGGAATCCATGTTAAACTTCTTTAATACTTCACTTGCATATTTCTTCTGATGCAACATGATTCCTGCTTCTGTATAGGCAAATTCCAATCCTAGGAAGTAGCTCAATCTTCCTAAATCAGTCATTTCAAATTCTGCATTCATGACCCTTTGAATTCATCAATTCTTTCTTGGTTTGATCGTGTCAATAGTAAGTCATCACATATAAGCATATGACGAGTAAATCTCCTTCTGCACTCTTAATGTAAACTCCGTGCTCAACAAGACATTTATGGAAGTGAAGCTTGAACAGAAAGGAATCTATCATTTTCTTCCAGGCTCTTGGAGCTTGCTTCAAACCATACAAAGTTTTCTTCAACTTGTATATATGTTGCTCTTTGCCTTTTGTGACAAAGCCTGAACATTGTTGCACATACACTTCTTCTATTAGTGGTCCATGGAGAAATGTTGATTTCACATCAAGTTGACACAGCCCCCAATTCCTAGCACTTGTTATTGCAACAACTGCCCTTATGGTTTCAATTCTGGCCACATGAACAAAGACTTCTTTGTAGTCTAGGCCTTGTCTTTACAGGAATCCTTTAGCAACTAGTCTTGCTTTGTATTTTAAGATTGATCCATCAAGATTGAGTTTCTGTTTAAAAATCCATTTAACTCTTATTTGATGTTTGCCATTTGGAAGCTCAACCAAGTCCCAAGTCTCATTTCTTTCAATGGATTTGATTTCATCATTCATTGCAGCCTTCCATTCTATCTGATTCAGTGCCTCTGTTTCATCTATAGGAGTTGACTCAGCCATTAGTGCTAAATGAATCAAACCACCTTCCTCATTGATCTGATCATCAACATGTATTTCATAGTCTCTGAATCTGTTTGGTAATGTTCTTGGCCTCTGTGATCTCTGAACTCTAGGTGTCTCATTAGTTCTTTCAATTTGTCTCTTTAGGTCATGTTCAACATTTATGGTCACATGAACCATCATTTTCAAGGAGGTTTGCATTTGCTTCCAATCCCATTTTTCCTGTTCTAGGATCAACACATCCCTACCGATCTGTACCCTTTCCTTGACTGGATCATAAAGTCTATAGGCTCCAGTAGAGTGATAGCATATAAACACTCTTGCTTCACTTTTATCCTGAAGTTTGGTTCTTTTCTGGTCAGATACATGGCTGAATGCTAGTGATCCAAAAATCTTGAGATGATTAACCTCTGGTTTCTTACCTGACCATACTTCAAGTGGTACTTTCCCTTCAAGTTTCTTGGTTGGACACCTATTCAAGATGTAGGTTGATGTTGATACTGTTTCAGCCCATAACTTTTGAGGCAAATCCTTCTCTTTGATCAAGTTTCTTGCCATATTCATAATGGTTCTATTCCTCCTCTCAGCAAGACCATTATGTTGGGGAGTGTATGGTACAATCACCTCATGTTTTATCCCATTCTTCTTGCAATAGGTTTCAAACTCATTTGAGGTATACTCTCCTCCTCCATTTGTTCTGAGTAACTTGATATATTTTCCACTCTCCTTTTCTATAGCAATCTTAAAACTCAAGAAAGCTTCATAAGTATCACTTTTAGCTTTTATGACAAAAATTATGTAGTATTTGTTACCTGCTAAGGATGGTATTTCAAAAGAGCCACAAACATCAGAGTGAACAACCTCTAGGATTGACTTGGATCTCATTTCCATTTCTGACTTGAATGAATTTCTTGTTTGTTTCCCTATCAAGCAGACTTCAAATACTTTCTCAGGCAGTGATATGATAGGAATTTCATTTACCATTTGTCTTGACCCTAGTTGATGCAGGTTCTTAAATTTTAGGTGACCATATCTGGAATGTCATAACCAGCTTTCATCACTAATCTTCATGGTAGCCAAACACTGTACTACAACTGCCTTGATGTTTACTTGGAATGTTTTGTTCCTTGTCAGCTTGCTTCTGATTATGAGCTTGTCATCAGCATCATAAAGTTCAAGTTGCTCATTCCTCATTACCACACTGAAGCCCTTTTCTAGTAACTGATGTATACTTAGTAGGTTGTACTTCATTTTTGGCACTAGCAACACATTTGTGATTATTGCTTTTGAGCCATTCTGCCTTGTAATCACTACATTCCCAACTCCATCTACTTCTAGAATTATCATCTGTAAACTTCACTTTGCTTTTCTTTGAGGGATCAAATTCTATTAGCCATTCTTTGTGCCTTGTCATATGATCGGAACATCCTGAGTCCAGATACCATGACTCAGTGTGTGAGCTTTCTGCAGATGTAGTTACCATAGTTGACAAGATCGAGATCTTACGTAAGATCGGAAGGAGTAGATGAAAACATAAAACGTGTGATCGTAACACGGATCGTAAGATCCTACCAAATATTAATAATTTTAGACATACATATTCATAGGATAATAAAATCTTTAACTTTCTCCATTGCTATAAATAACAAAATTAACAAGTAGCACATGATAAACTTACACTTCAAACATCAAAATATATGCATACAAAAGTATAAAGTCCCACATAATTGTAAAACTAACATATCAACATAATCAACTAAAGTGTTTAATAGCAAAAAACACCAACAAGTATCAGACATAAACAAGAGAAATAAAATCACTTTAGAAGAATTTTGGGCTGTCAAATGATTTTGGGCCATGAGTTTCCCTTTCTATACGAGTTTAAAAGATGAAGATTTTGTAATTTAGGGTTTTTGCAATAAACACAAAAAATCACAGTGTGTCGGGGATTTTACGATCCTGCGATCTTCCTCGGTGATCTCACTGGTGGTGGTGAGATCGCATTCAGAGTGGGCACGCGACTCGCTAGCTCTTGAAAACTCATAAGATCTACCGACCCTACGAGTTAAATAGCGATCTTAACTACTATGGTAGTTACCATTAGATTCAATGGTTTTGAATCTGAATCTCCTTGCTCAGCATAGGCTTCTTCATGATTCTTTGTTTGTTTTGCCTTTTCATCAGGACATTCATAAGAGTAATGGTCTGGTTTGTGGCAACTGAAGCACTCAATCTTCCTTTTATCAAATCTTTTTTGATTTTGGTTTGTTGTTCTTGGCTTTCCTCTTCTATCAAAAGATGCTTCCCAATCTTGACTGGTTTTGCCTCTTTCAACATTCTGAGCCCATCTTTTGTTATGGTCATTTTTTCCTCTCCACTTGTCTTTCCTCTTGTCTTCATCTTTGAAGTAGGTTGCTTTTAAGGCTTGTTCTGTCTTCTTGCCTGAACCTCTGTCAAGCAGCTTCATCTCATGAGCCTCAAGTGAGCTTTGAAGCTCTTTTATCTTCATCATTGTGATGTCCTTTGACTCCTCTATTGGAACCACAATAAAATCAAACTTTTGAGGCAGGGACCTCATGATCTTCTCAATCACCATAAGATCTATGATGGATTCTCCATAACCCTTCATCTGATTAGTTATGGTTAGTGCCCCTGGTGAAATATTCACCAATCTTATTACACTCTTCCATATGTAGTAGCTCATATTGTCTCCTAAGAGTTTGCAATTTTAGCTTTTTAATCTTGTCTCCACCTTCATGGCTTCGGATCAAGATGTCCCAGGCTCCTTTGGAAGTGGTAATACCCTGGATTTTCTCAAAATGAACATCATCCACACATTGATGGATTAGGAATAGTGCTTTGTTGTCCTTCTTCTTTGCCTCTTTGTGCATTGTTCTTTGACTTTTTGTTGCATTAAGGCCTAGTGGAAGAAATCCATCTTCCACTGAGTTCTCGGAAGCAGACCAAGACTGTCATTTTAGTCCTCCATCAATCCCAGTTCTTCTCTGTGAGAATTGGGAGTCCCATTGATGGGAGGTTTGTGCCATTTCCAACCATTTCTTGATCTTTCAAGCAATCTGCCACCCTTTTTTTATTGAATTTGAATGCCCTTTTTGCTCAGCTTTTTGTTTCAACGAATTCTATGTTGATTCTACTCCCACGCACCCTCAGGTCCTTGGATTCTACAAGCTCTTGATACCAAAGTTGTTGAGACTTTCGAAGAGAAGAAAATAATTAATGAAAGTAAACAAGAAGAAGTGTTAAAAGAATGCAGTGTAGAATGAAGTGTATATTCATTTCATAGCCTAATTCATACACAACCTATTTATAGTAAGGTTGGTTAAACTACTAACAGAAATTCAAAACCAACTTCTAATAATGGCAAGTTACATTTTCTTCTCTAATTACACAACACTACTCACTTAGACTTGACTCTTAAGACTTGAATTACACTATGCATTTAACAAATTCATGTTCAATGGCCTCCTTTATTTATACTACTTGGAATGAGCTTACCTTGTCTTGAAGGAAGGTCTAGTTATGTCATAGAAGATGCAATTGTCATCATGTCTAATCAACCAGTGTGGCAGGCTTACTGCTGAGCCTATGAGGTTCATAGGCGTCCCCTAGTAGGTGCCTTCCCTCATAAGTTACTTGATGGGCTTGATCCATACCCTCGCCTCTTTGAGCCGCAGTTTTGGCCTAAGGGTCCAAGTCCTATTTTATTGGGCCAATCGTGACCAGTCCAATATGTTCTGGACTTGTGGGATGGAATAATTGTCCCTCGTGTGGTGGTATGATCATAATCTGGCATGCCATTGGATTTCTAAATTCTTGGCTTTCTTCTCTAGTTGATGAGGCCATACACTAGCTCCGTCCATTGTATTCATATGGGAAATTAAATGGGCACAATTAAGCGTCATGAGAGGTGGAACCTAATTCACGTCCATTTTAATTTTTTTCAACTCCACAACAATCGAAGGAGTTGTGCATGAACGGTCCACACATAGCATAGGAGGTCAAGACTCGTGCTTTCTTATATTGCACGGCAGGTGAACATTGAAGATTGGATGGAGGAGGATATGATCAGGAATCTGTATGGCATGAGCTAGCATCTTCAGAGGTGGAACCTGATTAATGTCTATTTTAATGTTTTTTCAAGGCCACAACAGGTGAAGGGATGCTGCCTAAGCGTCCACATGCAATAGGGGCACATGGATTGTGCTTTCATAATTATGGTATGTGATGTTGAGGACCGAACAGAGAGGACAGTTTGTGAAACCACATGAGCCCCAGCTAGCGCCTTGGGAGTTGGAACCTGATTAACATCCATTTTAAATATATTGATTTTCATTTCCCTTATTTTCATCCAAAACAGCAACAACAATATCATCAATTTCATTTCCCTGCTGTCAAAATTTCTTTCCCTCAGCATTTTTTCTCTCAAACCAAGGGCAAAGAAATTTTTGAAACGTATAAAATATGGGTCGTCTCCTATGTTGGATCCCATCCAAGGTTCATTTGATGTGCCTAGTTCATACTGAACAGTAGCAACCAAACTTTCATTTAATTCACATAAAATGTGAAATCAATTTGAATTTCAGGTTGGTCTGAAGGCAAATGAAACTCTGTCGAAGTATTTAACTTGTGGATATGTGAAACTGTATTTATTACTTCATAGTCAAATTCATATGGGTTGAGAGTGTGTTTGATATTCCTATTGTCCAATGTCCATTAGCTTAGCAGAATAGAAATCAGATCCCAAATAGTAGAGTAGGCAGGTTCTTGTCTGGTTTTTAGGCTTTTCTTTGATGCAAGAACAACTATTGCATACTCCAATTTGCTATGCATGCAGGACCTACTTCCTTTATTTGTTATTTGTCAGAGTGCTGTCATAGACGGCTAAACAAATTTGCTATGTCTGCAGGATCGCTCTCTTGACTTCCAGGCTCTATGTGCTTTGTATGCCATCACAGGTACAATTTACTATGCCCTACGTGCTTTTAGATTTTTTTCATCTTTGACTGAGGTTTCCGGTGAATAGTTTCTGATGTCAAATTGTCGTTTGCTAGTAGTCAGCATTTGCAATGCATAGTTTATTTATCTAAAGTGGAAGATGCTTGTTTCACAGTGTTATTTTGGACATGCTTCGTCCTATCTTTTATAGGTCATCACCTTTCCTTTTAAGCTCTGCACTGAAAATGTTTTACTCAATCTTCTGTTTCTTTTTTCTCTACATGTATGAATTTATCTGTCTCACCAAAGGCCTCTAAATAGTGAGAAAGAAAATTTTCCTCTAGAAGTTACACTTTGAGAATGGCTGTAGTTGCACTAGCATAGAACCTATATTTAGGCTCATTTATGTGACCTACCTTTTTGTTAAATTTTCTGCTAATGGCATAATCATACTTTGTTTCTTACCCAGACGTTGCATTGGTCACATCCTTGAGAGACGGCATGAATCTTGTCAGTTATGAATTTGTGGCATGTCAAGATGAAAAGAAAGGGGTTCTCATTCTTAGTGAAGTAAGTACAGAAGCTTAGTAGTGTGTTTATCTTTTACTTTAGTTGCTCAATTCAGGGTATGTTAATGTTCCATAATTATTTAGCTGCTAATAGATTTGAAAGTTCGAAGATTGAAATTTCCCACTGTTCTAGTCTTTAGGTTATCATACATGAGATAAACCAACAAAAATTCCATGAACACCCTTCCCACTGGACCCTCCATAAAAAATAATAACAAAAACACCAGAAGTGCTGCTTTTTTCAGTTTCCTTTTAGGTTTTTGCAAATAATCTTTCAAATGGGGAATATAATCATACACCCATGAAAAAAGTTCAAGCTTTATTATACATTTATATCCTTTTGAAGGCCATTTTTTAATTACCATGGTCATCTTCACATAATCTTTTATCATATACTCTTGTTTTCTTCCTCCCTGCAATATGACTTTTTCAATTTTAAATCAGTATCTACTTTTTCGTGCAACATTAGACGAGCATTGTCAAATTTAGTGGGGTTTCATGACGGTCGTGTTACCCTGTACTGTCCGTTGTAACACACCCTTGTACCTATGTAATCAATTTAACAAGCCACTTAATAATTTTTTTCTTTTAATTCCAATGTCAAGCCTATTGCAACTCTCTGCACTTTGGATAAACTTTTATCATTTAAAGTATTTTTGGATCTAACATTAGGTATTTGGTATTCTTATTGTAGTTTGCAGGTGCTGCGCAGTCTCTTGGTGCTGGTGCAATTCTAGTCAACCCCTGGAACATCACAGAAGTTGCTGCTGCAATAGCCAAAGCTTTGAATATGCCATCTTCAGAAAGAGAGAAACGACATAGGCATAATTATCATTACGTCAAAACCCATACTGCTCAAGAATGGGCAGAAATTTTTGTAAGGTATACAAACTAGTGTCCTGAACATTGTTTCTTATGCAATAAAAGTGGTGCATTTTATATTCAAGGTGATATTTCTTATTTGGGACTGTTGATTTTATACATACTGATTCAAAATTTAGTCTGCAGTTCAGACTCTAAACCACTTTTCTTAAACAATACTAGAACTTATGTTGTAGGACTTAATTGTAATCTTATCTTGATTGTATTGTAAGGCTTCTGTGGCCAGGAGAAAATGTGTGAAACTATGCAGATAAACTATACTTAAATATGATGGTTACTTGGTGCTGTATTTTTAGGAATAGTTGTAAGACATCCAGATGCATGATTTCACCCAAAATGTGTTTTCAAAACATAGATCTCTTGCTTTGATTTTTAGTTCTAAGTGACATGATGAACATTATCTTTGAGCACTGCAGTGAGCTAAATGATACCGTTGTTGAGGCACAGCTAAGGACAAAACAAGTTCCACCCCGCTTGCCAACCAAGACTGCAATTGAACGTTATTTGCAATCAACTAATCGGTTGCTCATTCTGGTAAGCTATCTTAGCATGAAGCATATCTTATCACTTCTTTGAACACTGATCTTTCATGAAGCCTTTCAAATCTTCTAGTTTTTATAGATACTAGATACTAGTATTAACTATAAAAATGATATGAAAATCCATAGCACAGAGCTCTGATTACAAAGAAAATATCAGAAAATGCCTAGGTTCAGATGTATGAAGAAAAGATAGGCAGGAAAAATATCAGAGAAGTGATTCTTTCTCTGCACTCCCTAAACTACCCAAATGATGACACACCCCTGATACCACCCTCCATTCCCTTCTTATTCATGTCCCTTTCCATGATTCTAGCTCCATATTCTCCAATCATCAGCTGCCAATGACACTCAGTTGCAGTTTTTCATAACCAATTCCTCCACTCTACTTGCCATCTCACTTCCCAAGCTACTCTTATTTTCCCTTCTCCTTTCTTCAGTACACCTGAATATAAGGCCCATGGTTTCAAGGCATGAGTTTCCTCCCAAGTATTTAAACCTGTATGAATGTTCCCTAATAGCTACTTTAGGAAGATAGAAGAAGACTTGGATCTGAAGTATAATACAAGAATTAGTCATCAGTTGAACAGGGAAAAGAACTATAGGCGTATGTTTGTTTTACATTGTATCTAAGATGGCACACCATTCAAGACAGATGCTGAGATTAGAAAGGACACTTATCCTGAACCTGTTTGGTGAAATAAAACTTTCTTGCTTTCCCTCAATGTTCATTCACATTGGGTGGAATTAGAACAACCCAATTCTAAGTAAATTAAGCCATTTTCTCCAGAGACCGAACAGAATGCATGTTCTTATACCTTTATCTAAACCAAAAGGAAAATCGAATTATGCAATTAAATGACCAAATTTTATTTAGGATAACTCCATTGTAAAACGTTGCTGAAATTAGACTAAAGACTATTAAGACTATCAGTCATCAGATATGGAACAGTCACTTTAATCCTTTCAAGAATGTCCAATGTGGAAATATAAAACATCTTGATATATTTTTTTAGTAGAAACATGGTTTCTGTTTGAAAAAATGGTATATCCTCCTACAAAACCAACCAACAAATGCTTTTACACCATAAAAAAGTGACATGTGTCACAAAGTACCACTTTAAAGTACACTTTGTGAACATGTTGTTTTTCTTGTGGTGTAGTAGGATTTATAGGTTAATTTTGTAAAAGGACGTATCATTAATCTTTGTGCATTGTATGACCTGTCCAAGTTCTTATTAAATGCTTGAAAGTTCCTAATGAGCTTGCCGTTATTGTGGTTGTTTATAGCCAAATAGTGAGGACCAAAAAGAGTTGTGCAGAGTGAATCAGTGAAAGATAGCTGTTGTAATACCTAAATACATAAACTCATGAACAAAATCAGCATTCAAACTGTAAAAGTAGTCAATGAATCTAGAGGAAAGTTCATAAGTCATAACATGGATACTTTTAAAAGTCAAGTTGACCATTTAAGACTAGAAATTACAGTCTCAGTAAATCAGTTGGTCTTCTTCAAAGAATGTGCGGCCATCGAAACTACTATTTGTATGGATGTATTGAATGTCATGTTCTGTCTCTGTGTGTGTTAGATGTGAAGAAAGACTATCATATTAATGAGTTTAACTCCTATGTAGTGTTTCCGTTTTTTGCCAACCCTAGAACAAAAACATTACTAATAAAACACTTAAATATTTGTGTTGTTTACACTGTTTCATATTAATAATAATGAACTTTAGCTTTTTTTTACTTTGTGTTGACAATATATCTTGCCACTGGTGATACGCGCTACAGGGGTTCAATGGAACGTTAACTGAACCTGTTGAGAGAAAAGGTGATCAGTATAAAGAAATGGAACCCACCGTGCATCCAGAACTCAAAGAAGCATTGATAGAACTTTGCCATGACTCAAAGACCACGGTTGTTGTGCTTAGTGGAAGTGGAAGAACGGTTCTAGATGAAGTAATTATCGGTACATTGTTCTCTTATTTTTGAACTAGGTGATAAACTTTTAACATATTGCTATTTCAGAACTTTAAAGAATATGACATGTGGCTGGCAGCAGAGAATGGAATGTTTTTAAACCCTTCAAAGGGAGAATGGATGACAACAATGCCAGAGCAGCTAAATATGGAGTGGGTTGACAGCTTGAAGGTGTTCATTTTGAAGTTCCTATTCTTTTGATAGCTCCTTCATTGTATTGACTTTAATTGGTGATCCTGTGCTTTCAGCTTGTTTTTGAATATTTCACGGAAAGAACACCTCGGTCACATTTTGAAGAAAGGGAAGCTTCACTTGTGTGGAATTACAAACATGCAGGTGCTTAAGTTGTGCTTAGGAAGATTTTTTTGTTTTTTGCCTTCTGTATTTCCAATTATTGATCCTCTCGCAATGATCATAGATGTTGAGTTCGGAAAAATTCAAGCAAGAGAATTGCTGCAGCATCTCTGGACGGGTCCAATTTCTAATGCAGCGATTGAAGTTGTTCAAGGGAGCAGATCTGTCGAGGTGCGAGCTGCAGGTGTTACAAAGGTGGGCTCTTGTTTCTAATGATTAACTTTCCACATTTATGTTTACACTTAAAGTTAATGATTTAATTGTCTACAATTATTTCTTTAATCAGGGAGCAGGTATTGACCGGATCCTGGGTGAGATTGTCCATAATAAATCCATGACAACGCCAATCGATTATGTTCTCTGTGTAGGACATTTTCTGACAAAGGTAATTAAACTTTCATTTGATATTTAATATGTTTTTCAAATTACTTGATTGTACTTTTATATGAGAAATTATGTATTTTTGTCCTTTCAAATATGCTTTCATGTATGACAATTGTTATTGTTATTTTTTTTTAAATTGTTTTCCATAACATGCAAGACTGTCGCCTATGCTTGCACCTTTAAATTGGTAAGCCTTATACTATGCTGCACAAGCTTTTTTTATGTAGTAAAAGGAAAAGGTGAAATCTTAATATACTGTGGACATTTTATCAACAAAAAAAGTACTGTGAACATTCAAAGATAAAATTCTAGCAAGCTTATCTGAAGTATGAGATTTCATCAAGCCTTTGAGGTTGTCGTCGCGAATTTCCTATTCCACTCTATCTCTTAAGTGCATATAATTAACCCTCATAAATATTTGGAACACTTGATGAATTGTAGATTTTTGAATTTTCAATAACCTCTGAACTACCTCTACCGATTGTTTTATGCGAACCTACCTCGTATTTTGTTCTCGCCTATTTGCAGGCGGGCTCCATTTTTTATTTTATGTTGTAAATTTGTAACATGTGTCTGTTTGACATAAGTTAAAATTATTTTTTTGCATCTATTAATAAATATGTGTGTGAATATGTTTGATGCCATAATCTCCTAGCCCATTCTTCCATATTCAATTTCTAGTTGAATCTATTAAAAGGTCAATGCTGAGAGTCTGGGTGGTTTATGAAGTTTTTTATTCAACTTGTGTCTTGAACTCTGGTTCTCTGATCTGTTTTTCATTCTTTGCAATTAATTATCAGTAGAAAGAAATTGCAAGATTCATACTGTAACATTTTTTTGTTTTTAAAAATCATAAAAGCCACTGTATGAAATGGGATACCAAGTTTGATAAGTTGATATTCCTATATTCTCCTACATCTATTTTGAAATTTGCACCGAAGAGTATCACGTATCAGGTGACTATGAATTTAACATTACCCGATGCAACAGGATGAAGATATATATTCCTTTTTTGAGCCAGAGCTTCCTTCTATTGGTGTGTGTCTTCCGCGTGGTAAGGTTACAGATGGAACTAAGTTTAATGGTGAGAGGATATCATCTATGAAGACCCCAACACAGAAAAATGGGCTAAAATCGTTGCAAAATATGGCGCAACGGCCTCAAGCAAATGCTGAGAAGAAACAAGTGAATCATATCGCTCGGGCACCAAGGCGGCCAGCTCCTGAAAAGACATCTTGGAATGTGCTTGACCTCAAAAAAGAGAATTACTTCTCGTGCGCGGTCGGAAGAACTCAGACAAATGCTAGGTACACCCTCGGATCCTCAGACGATGTTGTTTCATTTCTGAAGGAACTAGCAGCTACATCTTCTTACTATTCATTCTGAGTTATGTTATATTTTGCACCTTAGGATACTATCTGTTATTACTTCCATTCCCACATAGAAATGTGGATACAAGAAATTGGAAGATAAAAAATGTAGGCTTTTTAGTACCACAGTTCCTTGTACATGTTCATGCTTCATGTAGTAACCTTTATTTTCTCTTCTGAAAAGAGAATAGATGGCCTTTCTGGATTGCTCTCTAGAGAATAAGTCATAATCATTTCAGTGGTCTGCATATGCAGTATTGAAAGGTTATGCCACAACATTTTGTTCAACTTAAAACTAGATTTTTGCAATAATTTTAGCGACAGAAGAGAGGTATTGAAAATGAACTTGATGTGCTGAATAGCGTTCAAAACATATAAGTGAGCTTGACACGAAACTCAATATTGTTAACTCAATTACTTCTATACAATGAAACTTTTTTTTTTTGTATAACTAAGGGTATATCTCATTCTAGGGAAATGAACTAATCTCATTTAGGGTTTGGTTACTCTTCTCAATAAGTGTCAGGAATTGAACATTTGTTTTTTTTTTTTATCTAATAAGACCTTAGACCATTAGATTAATACCTTATAATAGTCACGTATTACTCTCACAATTTTTGAATTGAATCTATGGTGTTGGGTTACATTAATAAAATTTAAGTTTGTATTTTTTCTTTCAAGCCTCACTGATAGGTGGTATAACCTGTTTACACCTTTACCTTTCAACTTTCATTTCTTTCTTCTTCATGTTCTCACTTCTCAAACTCCTCATTCAATTCACTTCTCAACATCTCAACCTACCCACTTCAACTTTTGAATCTTTTTAACATTTATCTTTTATATCATTCTCCATTTTCCTCATTGTTCAATCTTATTTTTGTTTATGGTATCGATCGTATAACTTGTTGCAATTGTGTTTCTGTTTCATATTTTGATGGTGCACTTATAACCTTAAGGTCATGTTTGAGAAAAATCTTATATGCGGTCTCGGTCTAAACAGACTAGGATATCTATTACCTAATCTATAACAGGTTGTGTCACCTGACTTTTTTTGTGAATAGTCTAGGCTCGGGTATTTTTTAAAACATACTTAGCTTAACAGATCAGGCTCTAAACTATCTGACATACCTATTAAATATAATACCGACTTATTTAGTTATATTATATAACAACGTTGAAATCATATTATATTAATATAAGTATATTATTATATATGTGACTTTGATATAAATAAATATAAAAATATATTTTTTAATTATTAGAGTTAGATGGGTCTAGCTAAAAGTAGGCTTATTAGCTCATTCAAATATAGATATGGTGACCTATTTTATGACTATATAGTATATCATGTCTTTAAACAAGCTAACAAGTAAGATTAGAGTTTTAAAAAGTCAGGCCTAGGCTTTGAATTTTTTTTTAAACAAGTTAACAGGTCAGACTTAGACTCTTACATACTATATAGGCTCAGTCTGTTAATGCAAAGTTTGGTCTAGTTTGACCTATTTCCATCCTTGGCGGTCACATGTGCTTTTTAACTAGCAAATCTAGTAGAGTAGAAAGTACATCTAGTACAATACTAGAAATAACTAAATAAGAAGAATTTGAAAAGGGGGAATTGAGACATAAAAGAATCAATAAGATGAACCAAGAAAAGAATAAGATAGAATCCTTAGTTTATACAAAATCAAATATATATTTTGCACTAACACCTTTAGAATAAGTACGATCAAGACATTAGGATTACAATTAGCTTTAAATTGTGAATTAAATAATGATAAAATGATAGAAGAATTGACAAAAATCCAATTAATTGTCCAGGAAGAAATCTAGAATAGTGGAAGAGTAAAACACATGAATGGAAAAATCAAAGTATGGACAATTCAAAGACAATAAAAGACTATATTGAGAAATGAGTTTGTAGGAAGAAACCTATAAATAAATGTAGCAACTACAAAAGCAAGAGATATAAGAAATATATACAAAATAGAGTTATCTTTTGTTAGACCCACAATATTTAAACTAATATATGTGAAGTTAAAAAAGATAATATTATGAAGCAATTGGGGTTAGCAATTAGGTTGCCTTGCAGATGTTAACATAATACCCACCAAAATTAGGACGGTATGGGTATGTCCCTTTTTAAAAAGGGCATGAAATATCATGCCCTACCCGCCCTAAACATGGGCGGGGTGGGGCTTGCGGGCCGTCCTAAATTTAAAAAAATACTAAAAATGATCTACTACATAGAACAATATAATATATTATATATTGTCTCTTATTTTTTATTTCATGAAATATTACACTTTGTTTTGCATAAACCGAACATTTAGTTAATTGGTAAGATATATATTTTGGAAAATTAGTACTTGTACTCAAGCGGTGAGAACATGAATTACTCTTAACATACTTGACCCATCAAATTTCTTATTGTTATATTCATTGATGCTCATAGGCCGCCGTTCCTACCCGTTTGAAATGTCTGTGGGCAAAAAGGTCATGTTTGGCAGATATTTTAGGACGGATGGAGACATTTTTCATGTTCTGTCCGCCTAAAATATGCGAGTGAGCAGCCTATAGGTATGGCCCAAATTGCCAATGATAAAAGCAATGATATCAAAGTATGCTGACTAATGATAATATTACGATTACTTTATAAAAGATTGTCAATTTTACTTTTAAAAAACAGCGAATTAGCTTCTATAATTGGTGATATGGGAAGAAGAGATTATCTAAGAAGATATTATCTATAAAATGTAATGAAGCTTAGGTAAATATTCAATATTATAAGACAAACAAACAAGTATTAAAATGTGGATATACACCTTGTAGATGGAGATGTAATTCAGTATATACGAGTAAATTTAAATATAAAAATCATCAAAATAAAAAATTTATTAAGAAATTTAAACCACGTATAAAAAAAATTAGAAAAAATACAATTTAAAAACAACAAGAATTTTGAAAGACAACAAAAATATAAATATTATAATAATATAGAACTGACATATATCACTAAAATGTTCAAGAAAATGAAATGAGAAAACTCAAAACATTATACAAATAGGATAAGAACATGAATCACAACCATTAGGATAATAAATTAGTGAGTGAGATAAATAATTCAGCTGTTGAGATGTAAAAGTTAGAAATATTATCATTAGAAGATGAAATAAGTTAAGGATATTATTATTCAATAAAAGAAGGAATAATGCAAATTAATACGATGGAAAGAGGAATAATAAAAGGACAGCTTAATAAAAACGAGGAATCAAAAAGTTTGAGGAATATGAAAATTATAAAATACAAGTAAAGGAATAGATCAAACTACATAACTTTTAATAATAAACCATTCAATAAAATAAGAAGACTAGATTTGGATCTAAAATTTACAGACCGTGAACAAATACATTTGTGGAAAGAGTATGAACATTAATAAAATCTAAAAGAAGAGAAAAATATAAATGTGTAATTCTGTCAATAAATAAGGCATTATCAGAATTTAAATTAAAAAGGTATAATTTAGATATGAAGTATCAAAAACATACATTAGAGGAGTACAATTATTAATTAAAGCATATTTCCATGAAGAAGTAAACATGCCAATAGAATTATTAATAAGAGAGGGAACAATAATCATCTATGTTAGAAATAATATTTTATGAATATTAAATGGAATTTAATATATTTAGAAACTAAAGTTTATAGTAAATACAAATTTTGCAATGTCAAATGGCATAAGGAAACATGGGTCAAACATTAATAATATATCATAAAATGATTGAGAATGATTGATTGAAATAAAATGCAAGTTTACTATATATAGTAGCTAGTTTCTTAACTAACTCTAATATTTATCTCAATTAAAACTAAAACCTAGAACTCCAAAAACTAGATTTAAAAAATGAAGGTAAAAATTATGTGTTAATAGAAATAATGAAAGATGAGCAAAAATAAAAAATAACCGATAATTTAGAAATATAGGAATGTATGGACAGATAATATATAAATTTTATCTACTATTATTGTATTATCTACTATCATGTTAGTCGCAGAGTCGGTCTTCCAATCGAAAATTAGGTTGCGACAACTTATCATCATGATACAAATGAATAGTAGATAATGTAAATATGTAATAACTATGTATAAATGCAAATCCAACTCTCTTGGAAGGGTGGTGAAAAGGAAAAATGGTATGGCCATGTGGGGTACCACCAATTCTCTTGGACAAAGTTGCTTAGAGCAAAGATAATCAAAGCCTGAGAGACCCAAATGGTGCAAACAGAAGAGACACTAAAATAAAATGAATATATCAATAGCATGCTTTCAATTGCATAAACAATGCAATCCAATATAAGCAATAACCCACAAAAGGGATATATATGAACTATAAAAGTTGCTTACCACAAGCTTAAACTATATCATGAAGCTGTAGAAATGAAAACTTAGGTATCGTACCTAACACAATTGTAATAATACGTGTCACCCTCTAAAATAACTAGATGGAGCTACCAATGAAACAATGAGTGATCTGTGTAGCCAGACAAAAATGTTCGGCGAATAACTGTGATGTCTTGAGCATGAAACTGCCATGATTTTTTTAATTGGTTTTCTTGTTTGGCTCAAAGACATATTTGATCAGTGATTCCTTAATGGAAAGCAATTCCGGGAACTCATTCTTTAATTTGGATGCATCCATCTCATTGTTGCTTCTTGCTGCAACTATCACCTTGGCTTGTTCTTCGAGTGTGAAGTTATTCCACTTGAAGTTGGGATTGATGTAATCCCTGTACATCTCGAGAATCTCATTATGGCTAACAGCTCCGGGATTTGTGAAGTTCCAAATGCCCCTCAGGTTCCTCTTTGCCATCTCGACTGAAATTGGGAGAAGTTCATCCAAAATAGTCATGCTGTTTGGGATGTTAACTACCTTGTTATAGCGAGAAATCTTGGTGATGAAATTGCGTGGATTACTCAGGTCTGATGAAATTGGCATGCGAACCCGGAGGGTGCATACATTGTCATATTCTTTCAATAGCTCCTCAACCTGATAAAATTCACAGACAAGTTAATAAGGACATTCGTGATCATAATGGAAAAGAAAAGGCTTTTTTTAAACATCTTTTTATTCGACACATTGAGACACTTCTGCTATTTATGACACTAAACACAAGAACTTTGTAAATGGTAAAGGTGCCCCGAGGTCGTCGTAAATAGATGAACAAATTACAGTGCGGAGTGCAGTAAGCCAGTAATTGAAAGGAAATAAAACCATATCAAGTAAGCAAAAACTTACCATGGCCTTAGTTTTGGAATAGAAAGAACCCATGAAATTGGGTGTGTCTTCCTCCTTAAAACCAATGCCAGAACCGTCTGGATGAGCTGCATCATACTCAAATATGCACCCGGTAGCATAATTTATCATCAACAGTCCATGCTCTCTGCTCACATCAGCCAATGTTAGAGTCCCAGCGACATTGGCACGGATGGTTTCCGTTTTATGAATTTCACACCAATCAACATTGGGTCTGCCAGTCACTCCTGCAGCATTAAAAATATGTGTTGGCTTCACACTTTGAATATCGGCCACAAGTGATGAGCGATCCTCTAAGCGCCCTTTTCCATATTCATACAGAATCCCTTGGCTTTCACACAATTTCCCCAGCAAACCCCCAATCCATCCTGTTCTACCATAGATCAAGAACTTGAGAGGATGTTTCTGTGATGTGACAACATTCTTCGTTGGCGGAACCACCATTCGAGTATTACTTGAGACATATGACTCAGGTTTTTCGTCTTCGGATCCATCAGAATGTCTCTCTAGACCACCGGGCATCATCAGCATCCTTGGATGAGGAAGCAATGCACCACTGACATCACCCCACCAATTGGGATTCTTGGTATACCAGTCAATAGTTTTCTTCAACCCCTCGTCCCAAGTGGTCCTCTCGGACCAGCCCAGGATCTTCAGCTTTTCATCATCAAGGAAGTACCTCTGGTCATTAAATGGTCTGTTCTCTACAAACTTTATACTAGTCTCTGGGTCCATTGAGAAAAGTCTGCATATATCTTGCGCTACATCAATTACACTTCTTTCCCTCTTGGTTCCAATATTGTAAACATGCCCAACCTCGCCCTTGTGAAGGATAAGTTCGAAAGCCTCCGCAACATCTTCACAATATAAATAGCTTCTCACATTAGAACCATCTCCATGAATTGGAAGAGGCTTGCCTTGCATAGCCAGGAGGATGAACTTCGGAATTAACTTCTCGGGAAACTGATTAGGCCCATAGACATTGTTTCCACGTGTTGTGATCACCGGTAAACCATAAGACCTACCATATGCCATGACAAGCATTTCTGCAGCAGCTTTTGTTGCAGAGTAAGGATTTGTGGGAAGTAGCTGAGAAGCTTCATGGTTTCCGACAACAGCATCCTCATCCGTCTCTCCGTAAACCTCATCAGTGCTCACATGGATGAACCTTTTGATCTGGCCAGTTACCTTGCAGGCTTCTAATAAGACATGAGTGCCGTAGATGTTGTTCTTAGTGAATTCAAAGCTATTACCAAATGAGTTGTCAACATGAGTTTGAGCAGCAAAGTGCATTATTGTATCGATAGACTCGGTGATGAGAAGGTAGTTGACAAGGTCAGCACTTCCAATATCCCCCTTCACAAACTTGAAGTTGGGAGATGATTTCGAAGGAATAAGGTTCTTTAGATTAGAACAGTAATCAAGTTTGTCAAGCACAACAATTTTGTACTCGGGATAGTTCCGGACAAGCCGGTTCGCAAAATGAGATGCAATAAATCCAGCTGCCCCAGTAATGAGGATATTTTTTGGGGTATGGGTAGCCATGCCAAGCAACTTCTACAATAAAAGTATATGCAAATCACAACATATCAGACATAATCCCTAATAGAAAACAATCAAAAGCTTATTTTACAAAATAATCATACACAATAAAATAAAACAAATAACATATACAAACAGGTGCTAATCTCATGAAAAACAGAAAATCCTTATCTATGAGAAGATGTTAATGACAGAAATATTAGGAAATCAAGCTCACTAAGACAGAGGTTTGGTTAGTGTCCAAAAAATGTTAGGTTGAAAAGTTGAAATGAACACACCATGTGTGAACCAAAGAAAGAAACAATATGGAAGTTGTATATCTGTAGGTAAATCATCAAAAGAGGACAGCTAAAAAGCTCATAATATAAGTCCAAGAGAATGAACCAGAGTGTAAATTGTATCACAAATCAAGAAAACAGATTTTCTTGATCCAATTCAACAACAACAACTAAGCCTTTATCCCACTAGGTGGGGTTGGCTACATGGATCGAACGACGATATAATGTTCTATCATAAATCATGTAAAAAAATTCCGCAGCCAGGATTTCTTGATCCAGTTTGTTAAGATGAAATAACATCAACAATAATAATGAAATTAAACCATTACACCATTCTGTCTTCAATTGCAATAAGAATATCTAAGCAAATGGAAATATAGATAAAAGAAAAGACTCAGATTCAGATTTCACACAAACACTGCAAAATACATTTGGAATTTTCACACATACAAACACTATGGTTTCAGAATTGAAAAAATAACAAAGATCTGATTAATTCACTAGTACCAAGTTAAAAAATCACGTGGATCAAGATAAAACACTCAAACCAATTTAAAATCAGCACAGATCCAACAAAATGGATCAATCCCCAGATCACAAAAATAACCAATTAACCTAAATTTCTAATCTTTTCAATAAAAAATTCAGAAACCCCAAATGGGCCAGTAGAAAACGAATCATGAAGATCAAATTACATAATTTAGATACAGAGAAATGGATCAAAAAATTAAATAAAAAAAGGTGAGTGCAAAAACAACTTACAAACTGGTATCTGACACTGATGGAGAAGAGAAAAGATGAAGAAAAGAAATAGAACTTGTTCAGACCCAAAATGGAAAATGGAGTGAATATGATATGAACTTGGAGCAGAGGACAGCGTTAAATTACTTAAATACCCTTCCAAGTTCTCAAATTACATTAAATTGTGTAATGGTTATTGTGGATTAAATTGGAATTTCCAAATGATTTTGGGTCATGATTATTATTATTTTAGAATTTAGAGGTCTTACTAATTACGTGAATCAGTAAAGTATTAAATAAGGTAAACAGAAATTAGAAAGTGAGAATGAGAATTAAAAGACAGGTACAATTCATGGGACCTACACCCTAGATAGTCTTACACCCTAAATATTTAAAGAGATTAGTTCTTCAGTATTTATAATAAAAAAATAAATTATTATAGTAAATATCATATATAAATATCAACAAAATGTTAATCTAGTAGTATAATGATTCACTAGATCTCAAGATATAAAAAGATCAAGGGTTTGATATGACTGAAAATGACAGTGGTTGGGAGAGGCATTCACACACTTTAAAAAAGATTAATTCATTATCTAAAATGATGAGAGGATACCTTGGTAGTATAAAAGGTATCATAGATAAATAAAATAGTGCAATATTTATGTAGTATGAGTTAAATATTTATATACATTTAATACATTATCCACCATTCATTGATACAATACCTTTTTTATTCATCTCTAAATAAAAACAAAAGAAGTCTTCAAAATATGCATATAACTAGTGAGTCTATAGGATTTTGATTTGTAGGATAATAACTTTGATAAAATAACCACCATTAAATGTCTCACCTACTAAATTGTTTTTTAGGAATAATTATTATTAAGTTTCATTAATTTGTCCCTCTCCTTCCTCTAATTTGAGTATTGTCATTCCATTTTTTCATGTTTCCAATCCCATAAAATAGTTATTAAATCCATTTAAACACGGTGTAAAAAAAGGATAAACACGTATTAAGAAATAAATTTATTTCATTAAACTTTAAAGAAAAAACTAATTTCTTATTTTACATTTTAAAGGTTTTTCTTTTTTTTTAATTGTTTAATCTCATTCATCCTCATTACTGGAGGAAAAAAATCATTTAATACATTCTTAAATTATAAGTGCACAAATATTTTAAAACAAATTATTATGCTGTCTAATTTACATTATGTTTCAGGAAACAAAAAATAAATTGAGATGGTTGACAAAAATATATTTCTTATAATGTGACAACAATGTTTAAATATAAATGGAAAAAAGGGCAACTTTTATGGCGCCAAAGTTTTAATAGAAAGCAATTTAAAAAATGTTCTAATAAATAATATCTAAATAGGATTGGGGTGATATTTGTTGGAATGTAAAGACATACATTTTTTTACACATAAAATAAAGAAATATTTATTGATTATACTAAAAAATTAAAGAAAATGACAACGGGTAATAATTAGATAGGTATAAAAAAGGTTATTGATAATTCTATGTTCAACCTGAGTACTCTTGTGGGCTGTTTATAGAGATGTCAAAATGGATTATTTTGACGGGTTTAAGCTAGTCCATATCCGGTTCAGGCTAAATTGAATTGGACTAAAAAGTTTATATAGAATTTATACATATCAAATTGTAGCTTAAACCCACTCTAAATGGGTTGTGAGTTGTGGCGGGCCGGTCCGCATAAACTAAAAAATACTTATTTAAATTTTCACATATTTAATCTATTTAAATTTTTTACTATTTAATATTAATGTATAACTTTTTTAACATATTTATTATGCTCATTGCAATCAAACTTATAGATCTAATACCTTGTGTTTGAGTTAAGACGTGATGTTAAGTCTACGTATATGATTTTTAACATAACTATTTTATTAAATCTCTAATTTCTATTAGACTCTCACTCCCTAACACAACATAATTTGTAACTTCACTTTAATATATAACATTTGGACACTATCAAAAATATTATTTTTTTGTAGCTCTTTATCAACACTTTTATTATGAACTATTATATTAAATTTGGTTGTGTGAAATTCTCTATGATAAACAATTATATTGTCTTTTAGTTTTGTTGTAAACATTATTTTCTTTATTATATTTTTGTTGTAGAAGCTAAATCTAATTAAATACACAATTAAGAAATGAAAATTGAAATATGTATAGTTTAATGTCACCTAATTTGTTTTGATACATTATTTTGTTAATGACTTAAAAGGATATTTCACAGAATAGAAAAAATAATATAATGCTTAACTTTATAACATTATTATAATTTATAAATATTTATGCTTAGACATTACTCTATTTTTTATTTAAAGTTCATAACACAATATTTATTATTAATTTTTTATTATAAGTTGTTTTGTAAATTTTCACCTTATGCTTATTGCTAAGCCAAAAGTCCCCAAAAAGATAATTTTTGAAGGAAAATGGGTAGTCCGAACCCGTCTGGGTAAGCCTGACTCGAGCCCGGTTTTAATAAAGTTCGATCAGACCAAGCTAAAAAGCCTGGATTATATAAAAATATCTAATATGATACTCAAACCCTATAAATATTTGGGTTTTGACGGCCCGCCCAAACCCGCCCGTTTTGACACTTCTAGTTATTTAATATGGATATAGTGGTAGTTGGTCATCGAAAATAAAAGGAGAAATAAGAATCATCATCTACAGTATTGAGAGGATCTTATCCCGATAGTATAATATTTTATTATGTTATTACTGCATAATTTATTATTCATCTATTAATCATCATTAAATCTTAAATAAAAGTACTAAACATGGATAATAAAAGAACTCACATATAATTTAATATGTATGCATTAATAGTGTAAAAGTTTATTAAACTATAAGTTATTATTCATTATTTATGTATTAATCATTATTAATTATTAAACTCTTAATTAAAACTAATACACATAAATAATGATAAATGATATCAACAAGTCAGTTTGTCAAATTATGTAAGGTCTTCATAAATCATCATAATGATTAAAATATTAAGAGTTTGATTCCTAGGAGTAACACTTGTTGGGAGGGACATTTATACATCCCGAAAGAGATTAGTTCTTTACTCATAATGTGAGCAGATACTATTGATAGTATTAAAAAATAATGATAAATGATGAATAATGCGTCGACAATATTAAAAACTTTACTGTAAGTGCGCTATATCTAATGAGTTTAATGGAGTTTTTTTTATATAAATTAGTTAGTTTTAATAATACGGTAAACTCATTAATAATATACATTCACTTTTACCGTATTATTAAAATTGTACTTAATTCAAAGAGGGTTGAGAGTTTTTCAAATATGAATGACTAATGACATCAACAACAGAAGGTTAAAATTGACATCTCAAATAAATATTTTTTTACTTGCATTCAAGTCCATACGAATAATTTTTGCGCAAAAATACATATATTATAAATATTAAATGTTTTATAAAAATACATAGAATATTATGACTTTTGATGCAAAGTTTGACAAAGACAATCTATGATCTTATAATATTTTTTAAGTGTAAAATCATTATGAACTCAAATAATTAAAAGTACTATAAGCAATATCTACATTTTCACCTAAAAAGAACTTTACATATTATCTATAACTTTTAGAAGGATTGAAATAATGTAAATAAAAATATTTAAAAATGTTGAAAAAAAATCCAAAGGAGCAGCTGGATTGGCACCCTTATACAGAGAACAACAATATAAGTAATTGATTTGGATTAGGTAGAACATAAATTTATATATATGTAAACTCTTGATGTAACTTAGCACAAATCTATTATTCTATACATATTGATATCGGTTCAATACTTCTGGGATTATAGATAAACATGTTCTAACCTAGTCAACAAATCTTTGCATATTATCTATATATTTTTTTCTCTTCCAAGAATTCCAATATAGAGAATATGAAGAAGAATGCAAATAGAGAGAAATGAAAGTGAGAAGGTTATTGAAGTAATCTTTAATTTGTTGTGTACTCTTCCAACACGTTACAGAATACAGATACTCTACATCTCCCAAAATATAAATTACTAGAGGATAAGATTTGAAGTTGAATTAATTAAAAAAAGAAGAAAATGAGTGAAACAATACAGAAATGGCACGTGGATGAGAAATAGTGAATGCCATGTGGCAAGATGTTTCTAGTTGTAATTAGTAATATTAATTAACTATCCAACTCTAATTAAGTATTTGTAAGGAGTTAACATTATGTTGTTAATCTAAAATTTATACACTGTCAGTGTATATTGAGAATAAAATATTATACAAATATAATTTATCTCATTCAACCAATAAAAGTATAACACATATACTATTTTTTTAGTTTTAGAAATATTTTTGTAGAAAAATATTAAATAAGAGAAATATCATAATTTTAGTGGTTAGAGGAGATACCTTATCTCATTATAAATATTTATACATAATCAATATATTATCACCATTCATTTGAATTGTTTTTCTTGAAAAATTAATAACAAAATATAAATGATAAACAATATAACATCATTATATAAAACTTCTGTATATATATGTTTTTTTTCTTAATGAAAATAACAATTATTATACTCAATACAATTGTCTGACTTAGCTTAACCCCTTCTAGATTAATAGAATATTCGTATGGTATGTACCATAAGATAACAATAATAATTCAATTCTTATAGAATGATCAATCTAGGATGAAATTGAATGTCAATTAAAATGTGTTTTTCAATTTGAATGTTGTTTATGGATAAAGATAAATTCTGTCAATTTGAACAGCTCAGCATGATCCCACATAGATCTGTTGTCCTCAACTATGTTCATAATAATATTCTTGGTCAATCACAATGAAGCAAAATTGATAAAGTTATAAATATTTAATTTTTTAACTGACGTAACATCATATTAGGATTTATCTGGAGCAGAATTTAGAACATGATTTGAGACAACAGATCCTTATCCCGCATGACCCACACAACGTAAACATACACACATCACTTTCCTTTATTTTTGCAACTTTCTTTCAACGTGTGGACATACACAATGCAAATTGCTGCAACTTTTGTGGCTCAAAAAACACTACATAAAATTCTTGCTTAAAAAATAATCTAAGTAATAAATAAATAAAAATATATTTAATACACAATAAAAATATTATAAATATATTGCATTAAATATATATCCAAAAAATATTGTTTAAAATTTGAAAATTAACGTGCATCATAAATCAAGATGCCAATTTTAAATTGGACAAGTTTCAATAGATGTCAGTCATCATCTAACTAATTAAGAATATATTTATACTTTATATTATATACTATTTATAAAAGTAAAATATGATGTAACTATTATTATGGACTTATTTCTAATTTCCTATTTTGCTCTTAACAAAATTTAATTTCTACAAAAATAATCATATAATCCTAAGTAACCACCATTAATACAATAATCATAAATCTCACCCTAAATTGGACATTGTAATAAAACAAAAAAATTATAACATAAAATACACCAATTAAAAAAAATCAAATTCTCTTAAATAAAATATATAAAAATAAAATATTTAATATTATAAAATAAAAATATGTATTGAGAGACACAAAATACATATCACTAATTAAAATATACTTCAACTTAGCAAAAAAATTACATTCTTAAAAACTATTTGTTTATATTACTAAGAGTATTTTCACTTCATTTTTTAAGAAACTAATAAAAAGAATTTGACAAGTGAATGTCTCTTTCAACAAATTTTGTTTATAAGAATTCAACTTTTTAGTTTTTAGTCATATATATTTAATGAAACCTTAGACTATTACATCAATGTTAAAATTGAATGAAAAATGTTACATAGAAAGAAAGTTGGGTGTCTTTATCTATTTGGAAAGTGTTAAACAATGTATGGCCAAAGATAACTATATATATATATGAGGCTGAACACAGCAGAGGCGTGGGAAAATAGCTTCTTAGCTTTTATAGTTTTGTCACTTGTTACCAATTATTATCAAAAGTTTGGAATATTTAATTTTGCTTTTAAAGATAGGATCTTTGTGATTTAAAGAATAAAGGGCATGTTTCAAGTTTCACTGTCAATTTTATGATATATTTTCTTACATTTGCTTCTATCTGGAATTAGTGTTTGAACTTTGAATAATAATGTCTCTGTTTGCTGCATATTCTATATGTACAGTTTCTAAGGATGCAGCTGGAATAGCTGGTAACTTCTCTCTCTCTCTCTCTATTTCTCTAAGTTTGTGGGATTGTTTTCTATTTTCTATGGGATTTAATTGATGCTTGATGGCCAGCTAGATGTTGGTCTAGTGTTATAAGGCTCTACTAGGTCTCGAGAAAGACCAAAATGTCAAAAGTTTAATTCTTGAGTGAGGGACTTGTTGGAAGGAGCAGTCATGCACCCTGAAAGGAATTAGTTAGCTTAAATGTGAAAAGTTTGATTCATGAGAGTGAAACTTGTTATGAGGGTCAGTCACCCGACCCGAAAGGGATTAGTTCCTCACCTGGTGAGGGATACTATTGGTAGTACCGAAAAAATTGATGCTTGATGAACCCATAAGTAAAATATAAAAAAAAACAATCTTTACAGTGTGCTTATGTTTATCACAATTCACAATATTTGCAGGGAACATCTTTGCTTTTGGGTTGTTTGTATCTCCAATGTAAGTTTTCTTCATGGATGCTTAACAATAATTGAGCAAATAAGAACTTTTTTTGTGTGTTTAACTCTTGTTTTGTTTTGAATTGTAGAACCACATTTAGAAGAATTATCAGAAATGGGTCAACAGAAATGTTCTCAGGGTTACCATATGTTTATTCTCTCATCAACTGTTTGATTTGCATGTGGTATGGCACACCTCTGATATCACCTGATAATTTGTTGGTTACAACTGTTAATTCAATTGGAGCAGTCTTTCAGTTTGTGTACATAATCATCTTCATGATGTATGCTGAGAAAACAAAAAAGGTTCCCTTTCTGATACAATTAGAACCTTATTGACGTTGTTACGATGAATCGAGATCTCCTGTCCCCGATTGTGTCCTCATTTATGTCTCCGTCCAATTAAAAAGTATCATAGAAACTAATATTTTTATATTACTTGCTATAGTTTGATTGGTTAGAGACAGGGAGACAAGATTTTTTTGGGACATAAGATCTCTGTTCTTGTTATGATATGATAAAAAAGCATAAAACCCATTAGTTAAATTAAGCTCTAATACTCTTAACTTCCATTTGATAGATGAAAATGTTAGGATTCTTGCTGGCAGTTCTTGGCATATTTGCAATTATATTAGGCGGGAGTCTGCAAATTAGTGACATCGTAACGCGCCGGCTCTTTGTCGGATCCTTGAGTTGTGCTTCTCTCATTTCAATGTTTGCTTCTCCGTTGTTTATAATTGTAAGTGTATCATTTCCTACTTCCTAGATTCAACTAATACTGTGTTCCATGTAGCAGCTTGGGGTGAATGGATTTACTTACATCATGTATAATTCTATATATTTCTCAGAAATTGGTCATTCAGACGAAGAGTGTTGAGTTTATGCCGTTTCATCTCTCGCTTTCCACCTTCCTAATGAGCACCTCTTTCTTTCTTTATGGATTACTAAATGAGGACCCCTTCATTTATGTATGTTTCCTTTTCGCTCATCTTTTCTTCTTTATATTTATTCTCGAAATACCGATTTTAGTTTGAAATGTTTATTTTGTTCGCTTATATTTGCATTATAACATGTATACATACTTCTGTGTTTGATTTTCCAGGGCCCAAATGGGATAGGAACCATTTTGGGAATAGTACAGTTGATTTTATACTTCTATTATGAAAATAAATCTAGAGAAGACTCAAGAGAACACTTGGTAGTGTCATACGCATGATCGGCGCAGCCGACAGATAAAGGTAGTGGCAAATACACTATAGTTCTGATATGATTTCCGGTCTTTAACATTCCATGAAGCAGTTATCTGATATTGGTCACAAGCATTCTTTTACGAGATAATTTTCCTTAGTTTGCTGAATCAGTAAATGATTTTCATAAATGAAATGTTTATCTTCCAAATAAGAAAAGCAATGATGCAGCATTGCAGCATATTCTTTATGGTTAAGTGAATCTGAGTGTTCTTCTTTATTTCTTCAGTTCTTGATCTTTCCATTTCATTTCCGACCTTATCTTTTGTCTACTTGACACTATGTAAGAATTGATGCCTTTCATTAAATTGGTGGATGAAATCCTTGCGATAAGAGGATGATGTTAATTTCCACCTTGATCCGTAAAAGCTAAAACTATGCTTATAGTGCCAATCAAAAGTCTTAAACTTCTTGCTTTAGAAATTCAATCACTTATTTTACCAACATAGTTTTTTGTTAGTTGCATCAACATCGGTTTTCAGAAGAGAAGATTATCTAACCACAATCTTAAGTTTGTCCTCATTACTTAAAAAATCGGTCTCCTTTCTATTATAAACTATGGCCAAATTCTATTGTTGCTTCTTAGATTCCTAATCAGTTACTTTCTGTTGAATTATTGATTGACAATGCTATTTTCACTATCATGTCCTTGATTAATTCACCTTGATATCATGACTGTTAAGGTTTTCCCGAAGTAGTTGATAGTCTAACAACCGGCACCCCTGATTAAGAAGGTGGCCTTCTGGTCGTATGATCGAAATAGTAGTGTCTAATTGGTCCTTGTTTCATAAAAAATATTCTGGAACTAGATATGTTCAGTTTTTAATTTATAATCCAAGTTTATAGTTGAAGCGCATGTGAGCATTATCGGCGATAATTTATAGAATTATGAATGATTTCCTACTGGAAGACATGCTAATCGAAGCAAATCCCGTTTCGTGTTGTTTCCATATCTTTCAGATTCTCACAAACTTCTTTGTTTTAAATGCTCTATTTTTCCTAGTGGCTATTATTTTTCCAGTTTTGATGCTATAAGTTGCATTTAGTAACAAATGTCATTTAATCATAAAAGAGTACAAGAATAGAAAGTTTCATGCAGTTTAGAACTATTCCTATTGAAAAGGAAAATCCCTTGATACAAGTACTACATTAACTTTGCAAGTGTAATTCTCAAACCAACTTCTTATTGTTTTCTTGCAAAAAACAGAATCCGATGCTCGAAATAAGCAGCGGCTGCTAAATGTGATCTGAAACTGGAGTTGGCTACCTTCCTATTTTTGATTCAATTATTGGAGTAATTACTGTTTCTTCATTGTTAGTAACAAGTTCATACTGTCTTGTATATTTATCCATTCATCCGGGAGTTGCGCGATTATTGTGAGAAAGATAGGCATATTGCACCATTCCTGCTGTTATCGATGCCGATCTAAGCGTCGAGACCGTTGCCAAGTCATCCGATGCAAGAGATGGCTTTGAACATCAAGTTTTGAACATTGTACTGGACATCATAGACATTTGTTTCTATCTATAGTTTACTTTTTTATCTTCTTTCTTTGTATATCAGTATTTCCATACTTACATGAAAAATGTGAAGAGGTGCTTTATGATGTCTCTATTTTGATATTCAGGAACATAATTCTTTATTTATAAAGTCTGATGTTACACATTGATTTCCATTTGAATAAAGCTCAAAAAGTTATTATACTTAGATGGATTAAATATCTAGTGTTCACCAAATAACTTTTTGGTCATTGTTTATCATTGTGGTTATGTTAGAGTAGCTTTATTAGAGTGCTTTTGTTTATAATTAGTATGCAAGAGATTTACCCTTTTACTATAAAAAATCAAAATCATTTCTCACACTTGGTAAGATCATTTCCTTTAGTTTTTTGGAATTTATCCCAACACTAACTTAAAAAAAATCATTTTTTTGGTGTTAATTTATAATCACCTTGGTAAAATCATTATAGAGTGTAAGAACACTCAGCCTTAATAAATCATTCTTCTCCCTTCTCAGTATTTGGTCTTTGCAATCCCATTTCAAGATCATGAAACAACAAATTTTGGTGTTATTCAATGGTAATATAACTGGTTAAAATAGTCATATACATTTATCTTTTATACTTAAACATTTAGATAAGATTTAATAATCAAATTTTATTATTTTCATTTCTCACTATAATGTTATTATTATTAGCAAATATATGCCAATCACAAAAGACTAAAATTTTGAGGGGAATAAGTTTGTTGCTCTCCACTTTGTATTTCTTCATATGCCAAAGTGTAGTGAATGATCAAAAACTTATAATTTTTTATATTTTGGTTTAACTTTATTTTAGTCAATCACCACACTTTTCTCCATATTAGTTTATCATTTACCATTAATAAAAATGAATAATAGATAATATATTAACTATATATAAATATTTATATTAATAAAGTATAGATATTACACTCTAATTTAGAAGACATATTTATCTTTTATTTGTTATTTGTACAGGAGTAATAATATATAGTAATACTTTTATTAAACTTTGTGCCCCACTATTTCCTATATAAATCCCTCCATGACGGAAGCAACAATTTTTTGGCAACTTTGGTAACTAATGAGATTAAGTGTTAAGGTCTTACTTTGATATATTTAGAATTGCAAAATTATTTCTAGTAATTTGAACAAGTTATGTATGAAACCAGACCCATTCTAATTATTCTATTTTCAAGGTTAGAGAGTAAATAATTGTATTGTTCTAATGTGCTACTGCAACCAATATGGTATTGATTTACTTAAGGTTCTGCTAGATTCTAGGATGACAAAAAGATCAAGAGTTTGATCATGTAAATGACAATTGTTGGGAAGAACAATCATATACTCTGAAAGAGATTAATTCTTTATTTAAAATGAGAAATATCATTGATAGTACAAAAAATGTGCTATTATTTTACTTACTAAGCATATGTATAAAAAGCTTTTATTTGAAAATGGTGTATTAAGTTTATTATTACACTACAAATGTTTTAATGGATTTGTATAGATCGGTAAATGATTTTCCATCCATCTATTAAATTTCAAATTTATCAAATCTATTTATTTACCATCCGTACTATTCAGGATGATATATGAAAACATATTTGTTTTAAACAATTTCTTTAAAAGAAAAAAAAATACATTTTCAAAAAAACATCTAAAATGAGATTTAAATTTTTTAAGAAACACTTTTCAAAAAAGTGATTTTTGGTACTATCATTTTTCAACAAGAATGTAATATCTAAGATTCTAGTGTAAAAAATGGTATTTAAATATGCCATATATTTATGAACAAATTTTTATTATTAGCTACATCACACGATTAAGTGAGAATTGATAGAGTGAAGAAAATTGAAAAACAACAGATAAATGTATGAATATTTGTTTTTTTTGGATAAATTTGATATTTATCAAAATATATATTTATAAATATTCATTTGATATAATAAATGAATTTGAATCTATCCATTATTAAAATTATTTATTAGTTCATATCAATTTAAATTTGCTACTTTCAATGAATGAATTTTGGCTGGATTTAATTTTGTGGATTTAGATGAATTATGAATAATTTTATCATCTCTACTAAATTGTGATAAAACTTTTCTTTAAGCTTAAATAAATAAGAATTGTTACTCCATCAACTTTTATGATAACTTTTTTAGCAAATTAAATTATGAGTGTAATATATCTAGTGTTACAATGAGCACTTAGAATATATTATCCTCCATTTTTTCCCATTATTTATAGAAAAATTTGGTGAAGATAGACCCAACACACCCTATATTAGAGACAAATATATTTATGTTTTGAACTAAACTTAGATATAATATCTTAAATATTGATGATACTGGTACCAACTATATTATGACATATGTAAACTTTTTCCATATCTGCATCAACTTAATAAACATTATTAACTCACCTCTAATCCAATAAACAATTAAGCATATGCTTTTTGCTCCTTGATTTACACTGAGAGGAAATTTATGAAGATGATGTGAATAGAACAAAGTTGAATTTCAAACACAATTTCCATCACCATAAGTTAAAAGAGTTTTTCAGATCCATCTCAATCCTAGTTCCCAACCTATAATAGTAAATCAAATAACTTCAATCTTTGATTATATTGTATATATCATATGGTGACACAATGAATAGAAGTGGATGTAACTGTTGCAACAAATAATTTAGTCCGTAGAGAACCACTCTCTTCCATAAAAGGATATATTCCTCCATTCCTCCACTAGGTGAAGGTGTTGCCGTCATTGTTCAATTTTAGAGAGAAATAACTATTTAATAATTAAATTTTTAACCTAAAATTATTTTCTTTAACTAATCACAATAAATTACATATAAAATATTACAAATTTTGGGACAACATATATATTGTTAATGTAAAGCAATAATAGACAAGTGATTTATAGTTTATTGGCTTGATAGTGAATGGAAAAAGTTTACACGGCTTAGTATGGTTATAATATTTTTTAATGTCAAGATTTTATTAATTTTCCTAACATCTATGCATGAAGAGAAAAAATATATACGCTGACAGTGTATGAATTTTATACTGTTATAATATTATTCATCATTCATATTTTTTTGGTATTACCAAGGTAAATAACTAATCACTTTTGGGGTGTGTGATTGCCCTTCACGATAAGCATCCCTCCAAGAATCGCACTCTTAACTTTTTGGTCATCATAGGGATATAGTAAATGAAACATTCTTTTCTCACATACTGTGTGTCACTCCATGTACCATTACTTTTGATTGAATAAAAATATATATTTAACTTAAAATTTTAATTATTAATTATTTTTCTAATCACTCGTAGCTCATGATACATGAAGTGACACACTATTTGAGACAGAAGATATGGTCACTCTAGTGAGGTTTTACACAACTAGACCAACACTACCATTCATATTTAACTATTATTGACTATTATCAAATAAATGGTGAGTGATATAATGAGTAATCATAAAAAACACAAGAGTTTGTTTGTTTTGGTCATTTTCTGTAAACAGAAAATTAGGGGGGAAATTTGTTTGTATTGTTTTTTTCATTTCATATTTAAAAAACATGAGCTTCATTTCCATAAATTTTGAAATGAAAAAATGTCATTTAAAACATTTTCAATAATGAGAAAATGGTATTTTATTGAAAATGTTAAAACTTTTGTTGTTATAATGGTTTAATATATTTTAATGTTTTAACTTTTCGATTTTATTTCAAATATTTTGATATTTTTGAAACTCAATACACCATATTTCATTTTCCAATTATATCCTTATTTATTACTCATCTTTTCACCACATATTTCTTCACTTCTTTTTTAATCATGTTTTTTATGTCCATTAAATGTGTCTGTTTAGTCAAATTGTACTAAATTTTATATCATTTAATAAATTCTTAAGTGATGTGTATAACCTTAAATATCAAAATATATAGAACTAGTAATTTACTCGTGCATAGGCACAAAATGATATTTTTTGTCATATAATTAAAAACACACATGTTACTCGTGCATTCGCACGAGATTGATTGATTTTGAGGTATGTTTAAAATCATGTAAGTATTAATGTTATTAAATACTATTGTGCACATGCACTTCATGCATGTCGTCAATATTACATGTTAGTACTATATATTCAATTTTTATATATTTCATTTTTTAGAATTAAAATGTATTTGTTGTATTTTGTATACTTTATATTATAACTTTTTTGTATTTATGATAATATTCACTTCTGAGAGATATGGTTAATTAATAGGTTGGTGGTGGTTATTTAGAGTTATATATTTTTTTGTAAAAGTTAAACAATGTTAAGGTCAAAATAGGAAGTAAAAATTATACCATAATAAAAATTACACAATGTTTTGGCTTTATATATAACTAGCGTGTCGACAGGCACTTCGTGTCTGCTGACTCCATTCTTATTTCCTAATATTAAATATTTAAGAGAATCATATTATATTTTTTGTGATAAAAGAAATATGAAAATAAATTGTAATTCTTTTAAAAAACTACATTGATAATATGATATTTTTAGGTATGTAATTTTCTTTAAATCCTATTAATATTTTTTTATTATGTATAAAACCATTGTAATAATAGTTAATTAGAAGAGTAAAATATGCAATAAGAAATTACACCATATTAGATAGTTATAAGATATTTTGCCTATGGATATGGATATAGATATATAATATATATATATATTAATATTGTGTAATAACTTTATAAAACCAAGGTTCCTAACTTATTAAAGCAAATGTTCCTAACTTTAAAAATGGAAGAGTGGGACAGAAGAAGAGGAAGATGAAACAAAAATAGAGAGAGAAATAAATGAGATTCAAATCCCATTTAATGTAAAATATAATTTAAAAACAAATTAACCAATCAATTATTAGCATTAAATTATTAAAATATACAATATATAAAAAAAAAGATGCAACATGGGAATGCATACATATGAATATTATAGATATGTTTTGGAAGGAAAATTTTGGTTGATAGACTGTTATGTGTCATGAGGAACATTTTTTCTTATATAGGTAAATAGATGAGAGAAATATAATTTTCAATTACTCTATTCACTAATCAACAAAACCCTAATTCAATCAAGGAGTGTGTCCGTCATCCAGACCATCATACTCCCTGATGATAATAGAATCTATTTATTTACCTCTCAATATAACAATTTTTCTTCACCTCTCATATTTTATTGTTGAAATAGTTTGATGATGAATATGATAATTTACATTTTTGAAATGAAAATTCATGAACTTGAAGTAATTATAACCTTAATTAAATAATAGAAGACTTATATGTTAGTATTTTTTTTAACTTTTTTGGAAAACATCTACAACTGCATAATGCTCATTATGAATTTTCTCACATATTTATGATAGCTAATGAATATCTTGACTATTTTAGTAGTTAAAATGTAAAATTGAATTAATTGTAAGGACATTGTGGATTGTGAAAACTAAAAGTGAATGATTTAGAAAATGAAAATTATAATAACTAGTGTGTGCAGGTACGAACCGAACAATATTGCGTGATATTATATATTTCATTTTTTATAATTAGAATATATTTGTTCAGTGTATTTTATATTATAATTTTTGTGTGTTAATGATAATGTATAGTTTAAGGTGAGAGATGTGGTTAATTAATGTTAGTGATGATTAATTAGGATTATATGTTTTTTTTTGTAAAAATTAAATAATGTGAAGGGCAAAATAAGAAGTAAAAATTACACCATAATAAAAGTTATACTATATTTTGCCTTTATATATAATATAGATATTTTGAGGAAGTAAAAACATGAAATTGAAAACATAAAAATGAAAATTAATTTTTAAAAATAAAAATAGAAAATATTTCTTGAAACCAAATTTCAGATAATCTCTGTGTATCTTATTGTCTACTATCAAATGTTTACTGTGTCCATAATCAAAGTTCTATAGTTCTGTTCTCTCTGTGTTGTATTGCTTATAGATTGATTCAACAAACAACACTGATAGAAAATGCAAGCCTCAATTGCATGTTCTTCACTTCCACATAGAAATGTAGTTCTTCCAACAACCCTTTCTCCCAAACCTAACTCTATTTTTACTTTCTTGCCTCGAACCAAATCTTCCTCTCATTTCACACCCAGATGCAGTTTTCAACCTCAACCATTACAAATCTCATCACCTGCATCAAAATCACTAGGAATTTCAAGGTCTAAAGTTACTCCACTTCTGTGCCGCATTTCGTCAAATGGGTACAGTGCAAATGAAAGTAGGAGTATTAGGGAGTGGGTTGAGGTGGTTGGTGATGCGGTTTCAACTGCATTTCCGTTGTGGGTAACAATTGGGTGTGCTTTGGGGTTAATGAAACCAAGTTCTTTCAATTGGGTCACTCCACAAATGAACATGGTAGGCCTCATTATCGTTATGCTTGGTATGGGTATGACTCTCACTCTTGATGATATTCGTGGGGCTCTTTCTATGCCTAAGGAAGTTCTTTCTGGTTTTTTCCTTCAATATTCGGTTAGTATCTGTGTTTTTTTTCTTCTTCTGTGTTTATTTTGTATGTATTATGCTAGTAAGATGTAAGTGAAGAATTCCAATGTTGGAAAGGAATATATAAATTGAAGGGTGTCTTGATGTTATGAGATTTTAAGTTGTGATAAAGCCCACTTAAAAGAGGGCGAGTCTGGTGCAATGGCAAGGTTGTTGCTTAGTGATTATGAGGTCCTGAGTTCAAATCATGGAAATAGCCTCCCCACTTTCGGAGGTAAGGCTGCTGATATGCCTTGGGTCGCCCTTTATTAAGCCCACTTAAATAGTTCTGTGCTTAGTTCATTAATCGGATATAAGACATAGTTTAGTTTTATAATGTCGGATATAATCCAACATTCATGGTATGACTTTTATTTAAAAGTCAATGCTATTTAACACATGAAAGATAGATGATGAGTTGAGAGTGTAAAAAACCTTAACGTTGTCGCTCACCACCATTTTTCTCATAAGGTAGAGACACATACTAGACGTGGCTAGTTCACTTATTGGTTCTTTGTTTAGTTCATTGGATACAGAACTCTCCAGTGTTTTGGGCTGCCGAATCCTAAGGATTTTCACTTAATTGGAGATTTTGTTGTTTACCATTTCTTCTACAAAATTTTGATGTCTAACAAAAAAGTGGCACCTTTGTATTTATGTGTCAAAATATATCAACTGAAAATGAAAAAAATAAATAAACCAAACAACACCTTAGTTTGTTTTGTTTACAATGGAGATTTTAGTTAATATAGGCGCAACACAATATTTATCTTGATGATGAGGTTTTTTTGTTTGTGTGAATTTCTAACAATTTTTAGGTGATGCCATTATCTGGATATTTCGTAAGCAAACTCTTAAATCTTCCACCACATTATGCAGCAGGGTTAATATTAGTTGGTTGCTGTCCAGGAGGTACGAATTTTAACCTGGTGATTCATGCTTTCTAGCCACCCTTCACCTATTTTAACTAGTGTTTAATTGGTTGCAGGCACAGCTAGTAATATTGTGACGTATCTTGCACGGTATGTTGATTCTCAGAAATATAATTCCAATTAATCATTTTGGTGGATTTCATGAGCTAGTTGATCTGATTCCCTATTTGTTTTGCTAGTGGAAATGTCGCACTTTCTGTGATAATGACAGCTGCAAGCACTGTATCAGCCGTGGTTGGTATACTATTATTTTAGTCCTCTCTTTGTTTTTCCTCTTTGATGTGCAATCATAATGATGAAAGTGTGGTACCTTTTCATGGATGACTTTGGAATCAATTACAAATGGCACCATATGGATTTTTCAAATTCAAATGAAACTGTTTGATGAATCTGTCTTTAACCCATAGTGGTTGATTAGAATAAGTAATTTTGAGGAGTAGAGAAGAAACTATTCTCGGGAATAAGATTTTGTAAGAAACATACCATTTTGCCTCTGGATTGATGGTAACAAAAATTCTCTACTTCAGGTGCTTCCCAAATTTGAACTTGGTCCGTAGCAAATATTCTCCCTTTTGCCCTCCCTCTGGTTGTGCAATAGTCTAAAAGAAATGCTTTAAACAGAAGTCTAGGTTATTTATGGAAATCAACCTGCTGTATATTTTCTACATATTTATGTGCTGAGGCGTAAATGATTCTTAATTCTTCCCATTGTTATTGTATACTTTGCTGTTTGATTATTTTCTTGTGTTTAGTTGAAAGATAGATATTATCTGGAACAAGAAAAAGTTTAAATGAAATTGAATGCAAGATCAATGGGACTTCTTTATGTGCATTACATTAAATCGCCAACAAACTTCTCAAGCACCACGATTGATCTGCAGATATTCTATAAAGTATATTCTTTCGAATTGGGCATGTCACATGTCTTTCTCTATTTGACATTTTCAGTTCAAAAATGTAGTTGTTACGTTAACGTCAAATTGTCCTTTGTTAACTATTCAAATGTTGATTGGTTGAAAACTTAACATTGCAGGTCCTGACTCCTCTTTTGACAGCCAAACTCGCTGGTAAGTTTGTAGCTGTGGATGCAGCTGGCTTATTGTTGTCAACATTACAAGTATGCTCTCCTTCGTTTAAATTAAATGCTGTATCTCTTTCTAATTTGTTATGACGCTCTCATCATCGTCACTTCTTTCTTTCTCAACAGGTTGTACTCTTACCTGTATTGGCAGGTTCGATTCTGAATCAGTATTTCCAACCTCTTGTTAAACTTGTCTCTCCATTGATGCCACCCATGGCTGTAGCAACTGTCGCAATTTTGTGCGGAAATGCAATTGCCCAGAGTTCTTCAGCCATCCTTATGTCCGGTGGACAAGTAGTTTTAGCATCATGCTTGCTTCATGCTTCTGGCTTTTTCTTCGGTTACATACTTGCAAGGATTCTTGGGGTAGACGTGTCATCATCCCGAACAATATCCATCGAGGTCGGAATGCAGGTATAGTATTGTACGACTTGATTATTAAGCAAAGGCAGCTTACTACAGCTTTCTCTTATCTTTGGCTCAATTCGACAATCAATTTATCGAAAAATTTCACTTCATATTGCAGAACTCAGTGCTTGGGGTTGTTCTGGCTGCTCAGCACTTTGGAGATCCCCTAACTACAGTACCCTGTGCTGTTTCAAGTGTGGTTCACTCAGTGTTTGGTAGTATCCTAGCAGGAATTTGGAGACTCTCTGTGCCTGCTCAGAAGAAGGACTGATATATATTGCTGGTCAAGTCTTTCTCTACCAGAGAAAAACTTGAATAGAGACATATAAAACATGTCATATTTAGAGACAAATGCATTTATGTTTTATGGTGCTACCGTTTATGACTAAATTTTAATTAGAATTAAAAAATTTAATATATTGTGAAAACTTTATTGTTTGTATCTACATACATAGTATCTACACAAATCTGTACTTATGATTGTTTCATTTGTGACTTGGATTAGTTTCCATTCCTCAAATAAAATGCACCTTGGTTGTTACTTGTCAAAGTCCTTATAGCATAATATTTTCATGCAACATTTTAACTTCATCCTAACAACCAAACAAGACTAGCATGCCAATAGCGGAGGGTAGTAGGTTTTCCACCGTTCCTCCCAACACCGTGATGGATAGTGTGCATGTGGTTGTAGTGGCTGTTGCCAATCAAATAGCAGTGTAATTGCAGGTCAAATCATGAGCCATAACCAGCTTAGTCCGTAGAAGTTTTTTTTTGCCTATTTTTTAGTACATGGAACTGTGTTTCCTAAGTTTAAGATAAGCTTTTAAAAGTATTTTTTTGGTAGAGATAACAATTTTGACTGCAAAACAGTTTTAACAATTCTGTTTTTTCACAATTTTTAGATGACTATTCTTTTTTAGTTTCTCACATGTATCATCACATCGGAGACAATCATATTCGAGCCGGAAATATCTATAGGTATGTAGGACTAACTTTTTCAGCGGTTATTTTTTCTGTCTATAAAACTCGAACCTGAGACATTGGTTAAGACGAATAAAATATGTACCACTTGAATCAACAGCCGTTGATTTATAGAGGACTATTTGATCATATAATAAAAGAGATTTAAATGAAGTTTTTTTTTAGTTTACCACAAGTATCTTCGCACTGGAGAGACAATCCTGTCTGAGCTGGGAACATCCACAAGTATGTGAGGTTAACTCTCCCAGCGAGCATTTTTTCCACTTGAACCCGAGATATTGCTTAAGGGAAATCAAACATATACCACTTGAACCAACGTCCGTTGGTAGATTTAAATGAAGTTTAAGAACAAAACTTATTGATAGCACAAAATTAAAACCCCACTGATTAAAAAGTAGTTATAAAAAGTTAAATAGAAAGGAATTTTGAGATAGAAAATTGAAACACATATTTATATTAGTTGACCCAAAATTATAGATTACATCAATTTTTTTGGCAGTATTAATATTCTACTATAATTTAATATTGATTACAAAACAAATGTCATATCTAGCCTATCGAAGTTTAACAAATCAAATATTGTTTGCAAAACTAGCATTTTCATACTCAACACTAAATAATGATTTGTGTTAAAAGAAATTTTAGAACTTTGAAATGTCTTTCAAACACCCTTGAAACATCAAATAAATATTAAAGAGAAATCCTTTGAATTTAAAGAAGCAAATGTTCAGTATAGCTTAAGTTACTAAATATAATATAAATAAAATATTTGAAATAAATGAGATCATTTCATGATATTCAGTTTGTTTGATATTCTCGGATCTTCTTTTATTATTCTTAGAAGCTATTTATAGATGGAGTAACTAATGTGCCCATTTGAGTTTTGCCACAAATTCTTCTTGAATTTAATAACCGTTGAAACTTGTATTCCTTTTGAATTGATTTTCTCTTGTACTTATATAGTATCATATTATTATGTCTCATAGTCGTTATGAATTAAACATTTAATGTTTTATGATTATCGAAGCATTCTAATGGAAGAGAGAATGTTGTTGTCTCAAAAAGTGGTAACCAACTGACTTCTTTAGTATTTTGTACTGAGTAGTTTCCTATTACACCGATAAAGTTCTTGTTGTCTTCCACAAAAAGAGATGGACCAAATCAGTTCTATTCATTAAATAATTATTTATGCTTTTTGATTATCAAAATCACGTCTTTAGAGATGTTCTTTTATTCATTCTCGATTCAACATATTTGATCTTTCATTCTTCTGTAATCAACAACTTGAATTCTTCACATGAAGAGCATATCTTTCTATGTGGACCATTCTTGTATAGAGATATTCACTAAGCTTTAAGAATGTCTTCGATACAAAAAAGTCTTGAATTCAGATAGGTCTTAAATATAGATGAGTCTTGAATACAAAGGAGTGTGAACATAAATAGGCGTAGAACACATATAAGTCTTGATATCTATATTTCACACTTCAAATATGCTAAATTATTAGTCTGATTTTTCTACACACTTAAATCAAAAGACTAGAACATTCAACATAACTTTACTTAATATATTTGGAATCATCAAAACTTATAAGTTTAACACTTATAATATGTTTATGACATTTAGGTCTTAACTCAAACAATACTCATATGCATTGAGCATCAAGAGGTTATATGTTCAAAACATACTTGCTATACAATATATATGGGGTTGATTATAGTTCAAACTTGATGCAAAAAATAAGTTTGAAATTCAAAATAAAGACGGTCTTGAAACATCAACCCTAGTCATGGAAAAACTAGGTACCATTGTTTTCCTTCTTCACATAGTACCTAGAACCTAGGAGGATAGTTATAATTCATCAGCAAAGTACAACAAGATCAATCTATTTTGGCATTTAGTATTTATCTAAAGATAATTGAAGACAAAATATATATACAAAACTGATGTCATCACATCTATGTGGCTTTAATTATTCGGTTCTTTTTGGACAAATTTCATTTCTACACAAACTATGATGTTACTATCTAATAAATATATGTGAAGAGTCATACATGCATATCTACAAAAGTGACATGTGTATAACATTTCTTAAATAACTTTTCTATCTCAAAAGATGCAGATGAAAATGAATTGGACATACAAATAGGGTTACATAATTAAAAAATAATTTAAAATCAGAATCGTTAGATAATTTCTTGTGTCATATATTGTTATCTTCGTCCAGTATTGAACTCTCGAGTATACAGATTAACTCATATAAAAGGGAGTTGTGAGAGTTATGTTAGGTTAAGTCCTAAGTTAGAAACCAAAAAGAACATAAGACAATGGAGTTTGGGGGTTCTCTTCCTGTGCCATCAGTTCAAGAGTTGGCTAAGGAAAATTTAACAGCTGTTCCACCAAGATACCAGCGCCCTCAACAAGAAGAGTCGATCATCTCTCAAGTTGATGATGAATATCCTAGAATCCCAGTTATTGATTTGCACAACTTGCTTTCTCAAGAATCTGGGGATGCTGAATTAGAAAAGCTTCATCTTGCATTCAAAGAATGGGGTTTCTTCCAGGTTTTACCTTTTAAATTGTTGTTTTCGCTGTTATATTGCATTTTGGGTCTCCCAGATTGGGATCTGGGACACCCAAAACTTCAATACAAGCATTATAGTCATAATGTTGTTGGGAGACTCCGAAACCATAATTGTATTATGGTCATGAAATGCTAAAAACAATGTTTAAAATTAATATTCAATCACTCTTTCAGGTATTGTGTGTTGATTATATATTCGTCTATCATGTTTAATTATACTTTGTTTCATCAAGTGTTAGTTGTTAAGTCTCTTCCATCTTTCTTCTAACATAACACATATATGGAGTTAAATGAGCGTTGTTAAATATGAATTTGTTGACGTATAGAATAATTTAACTCCAATTTAAAACAATCTTTTTAATATTCCTCCTATTTCCTATATCATATTTATGAGAAACTTGACACATGTTTTTGCAGCTAGTAAACCATGGAATAGAGTCAACTTTTTTGGACAAGGTGAAGTTGGAGATTAAAGATTTCTTCAACCTTCCAATGTCAGAGAAAAATAGGTTTAGACAGAAACAAGGTGATATAGAAGGGTTTGGGCAACTATTTGTGGTATCTGAGGATCAAAAACTTGATTGGTCGGATGTTTTCATTATGATCACACGTCCTATTCATAAGAGGAAGCCACACTTATTCCCATATCTCCCACTCCCCTTAAGGTTCTTAATCTCTCTTTTGCATGCATCAAGTTTCCACAACAATGATTAAGATAGTGCAAATTTGAAAGTTTTTCATATTTCTAAGATAATGATTTACTCAATCTTTTTTATTTAATAACATGAGAATCTTCAGAATATATAATATACTTGCACGGTATAACAAACATGAAATGGAAAATCCATATTAATACTAACATAAATTTAGATATATAATATTTTATGATTAATTATATCTTCAGATATAGTAGATTCTCTGGAGTATCCTAAAAAAGAACTTTTTCTTTCCAGCCAATTTCAGCTTAATAAGATATGAAAGTGCCTCTTTCTAAAAGAATAGTGAATTATGAGGTGTGAAGTGAGAGAAAGGATTGTATAATTGAGGTTTTGAATAAGACGACCTTTTTGTTTTTCATTTTTAATACTTTTTCATATTGTGTGAGTATGGTATTATTCCATGTTTTAAATTATGATTGTGGTCAAAATTATTATTATTATTGCGATTACGTTCGATCCGACACAATTCAATGTGACTGTATCATTATGATTGGTATTATACTATAATTGCAGTGCGATGCATACGTAGTTGCGGTGGTCATTATCACAACCACAATATTTCGGCTACATCACGTTTTCTGCAATTTGAATGATTGGTATTAGTGTTTACGTGAATTTTAGAGACTTTGGATAAGTTAATTTTATAGTTGAATGTTGTTCTCTTGGTGCAGGGACACTCTAGAACTTTATTCACAAGAAGTGAAAAATGTTGGCATGAACATTATTGCACATATAGCAAAAGTTCTAAACACCAAGGAAATAGTAGAGTTATTTGAAGATGATATGCAAATGATGAGGATGAACTATTACCCACCATGTCCTCAACCAGAAAATGCAATTGGTCTCACACCCCATTCAGATGGAGCAGGTCTTACCCTACTTCTACAACTCACTGAAGTTGAAGGGCTCCAAATAAAGAAAGATGGTAAATGGGTTCCTGTTAAACCATTGCCAAATTCTTTCATTGTCAACATTGGGGACATGTTGGAGGTAATATAAATATTTCACTATATATCCATCAAAGTTTCAATTTCTCATGCATAACTTTTGTTTTCCCTATTGTACAATTTACATGGCAGATTATAACAAATGGGATATATCGTAGTATTGAACATCGTGCAACAGTAAACCCTAGTGAAGAAAGGATATCATTTGCTACATTTATATTCCCAAAATATGATGGTGAGTTAGGTCCTGCATCTACTTTGGTAACTGAAGAAACACCACCACAGTTCAAAACAACAACAGTGGAGGAACACTTGAAGAGTTTCTTGGGTCGTGAACTTGATGGAAAAACTTACATAGCTTCCAAGAAGATATAGAACATAGTAATTAAAACTCAAATATATGTTACTGTCTAGTTTGTTAATTAGGTTTATGTTATCTCAAAGTTGGTGAAATAAAGTTTGAACATCAATTACCTGTCGACATGTAAGAGAGAGAAAAAGGAATAGGAATGAGGTAATATTAAAGTTATGAAATAAAATTATATATTAAAGTTATGAAATAAAATTATATATCATTTCCAACATTTGATTTAGTTTATCATGTTGATAAAGTTGAAGTTAGTTTTAAAATGTGAAGAATAATGTACAATTAGATCTTGTGATCATGGTTATGAACTTATATGTTTCCATATTATCTTAAATGTAAGACGAAAGAGATTACGCATTTGTTAAAGTAAACACTGTTAAATGTGTTATATTTAATCGCGCTTATTGAAGCAAACGCTGTTAAAGGTCATATTTTATATGTTTAACATTACTTCTTCAATAAATGTCGTTAAAGATGTTATCTTTAACATCGCTTATTGAAGAAAACGTTGTTAAAAGTCTTCATATATTTAACAAAAGAAGAAGTCTACTTCTGTAATCATCTCTTGTTTTATTGCTATCTTACAAGGTTTCCTCTTTTTCTTATGATTTTGTTTTTGGTGGCAATGCTCACACTGCTATGTTATATCTGTTTATAGCATAAGATTGTCCCTGATAAGATTACCACTTCAAAAATTATATCAAAGGATATGTTCCAATATAATTAAACAAAAATGGTGAATGATAACCATTCATCTAGTAATGTAAGGTCATATTACATCCCAAAACAACCAAAAGTTAAGAGTATGATTCCTGGGAGACACAATCACACGCCCAGAAAAAGATTAGTACCTTACAAAATAGTGAGGGATACCCTTTGATAGTACCGAAAAAAGATGGTGAATGTCAACAATGTAAAAAAAAAATTATATTTTTAATGCATACATATTAAATCAAAAAGTAAATATTAAGTGATATAAAATATGAGAAGGGTCCAGAGTAAGTTTACTCCACATCTTTGACCATCAATTCTACATAAATCCAAAGATTTGAATTAGTAAGATGTGGAGTAAGTTTTTTAAACTTACAAACTTACTCTCGGAGTAAGTTTTTTAAACTTACTCTCGGAGTAAGTTTTTTAAACTTACTCTCGGATTAAGTTTTTTAAACTTACTCTCGGAGTAAGTGAATCTTCTCCCATAAAATATAACTAAGAGTGTGAGAAGAAAGTGTCTTATACAAATGTGTCAAACACATAAAAGACAAACACTATCTTGAAGTATACATGCTTTGTAGCTTCTGAAGATACTCTTTTCAGAAACAATCAAATTTGTATTACCAAATTAAATGATGTACATATAATTACAAAGAATGGTAATATGAAACTAGTCTAAAATTTATTCAATTACCCTACCTCAAATTCCAGGCATAAAATGCCTATAACATTCCACACTGAAATCCCCCTGGTTTTATTTGTGCAGCCACAGCACCAACTGCACCAAATTGAGATTGTGCCTGCAACAGTTTCACATCAATGGCAGTGACAGGATCATTTAACTGATCATTCTTTCCCTGCTGCTGGTATGGATTGGCATTATTGTGATCATTCTTTCCCTGCCCAGATGGAACATCATTGTAAATTTCTGTTGTTTTTGGGTTTGTAGGTTGCACCTTATTGAAACAGTGAGGAAGAGTATGGCAGGGTTTGCTTGAATCATATGCATCTTTTATGTTTCTCTCATTATTATCATAAGGTGGAACTTGCCCTACAACTCTATCTGGTTTACCTGTGCAGCAAATTGAAACCAGTTAATATTATTATAGACACACAACATGTTAATAAATATAAGACAAAATACACATTTCAGTCCCTCATGTTTTTTCATTGGTTCATGAGAAATTGAAAAACTCAAAATGATCCAAAAATTTATCCCTCGCTAAAATAATAATACGATAACAACAAAGCCTTAATCTTACTAGGTAACGATACCTGTTTGCACCGCCGGAAGAGATTGGCTTCCAGAATTTGGTTCTGCTGCAATTTGTTTGTTCTCATAAGGAGGGAATGACGGTTGTGTACTAGGAGAAATTGTACTAGAATAAACAGTGGACCTTCAAAATATAAATTGCATGATTATATATCACACATCCATAAAAAATGCTTAGTTCAAAATGCTACCAAACTCAACATGCATATAATGTCCTGATTTAGTGACTAGAGGTTTAGCTTATATTGTCATGTTCAATGGCATAAGCTTTGGTATTTAGCCATGGTTGAAACATTTGAAGTAAAATCTAAAACTAAATAAAATAGGATAGAACAACGTCGTCGTCAGAGGTTAGTTCATGTTAGTCTTACCTTGGAAGGGAGACATGCTTCCTTTCTAGAGGAGTCACTGGGTCACTTTTACCCTGATTTTCCTCAAGATATGCAAATTGCTTTTTGAATTGATCTATTGCACTGCAAGAAGCATATGCCTGTAAGTAATATTATTTACGCGCATTGATACTAAATCCGTAAAATAGGCATCGGGTAGTTTTGACCTGGGATAAAGGAAGTTTATGCCTTCAGTTCCATTCTTGTAATCTTTAAGCATCTGAGGATGATATTCCAGTATTTCCCGATATACTAGCTCTCGAATATCCTCCTTTGTCATCTGTCTCCTCTCAAACTCAAAATCCAAATTCGAAATTGGCGGACACGAAGGTTCTCTCTCAACTTTGGCCAAATTCTTAAAGAAAGGGTCAGCTAGTGCCTGCCAACCCAACATTCAGAAAGGATTGTTCAGATTATATTGAACTGGAAAATGATAAATTTCGTACAAAGATCTTGAAATGTACTTCACTAGATACTCCCGAAAGGCGCATAACATTTTTAGATAAACAGATACCTCTTCAGCTGTCGGCCGATCCTTCGGATCAAATGATAAAAGCCTTTGCAGAAGGCGAAGTGCCAACGGATCAGCATTTGGAAATTCCTTTTCAAACGGCACAGGCAGTTTCTTCTTCATTTCCGTCAAGCACTTCCTTGCCTTACTATTTCGAAACTGTAAAGCAAAATAAAACTAATCACCTAACACTTCTTAAATAGTTTTCCATGATACAAAGAGCATTATCAAGCACATAAGATGAAATTGAGACCGAAAACAAAAGTTAAGAGTGGTCCATACTCCTTTAATAATTTCTGGTGATGGTGTCCCAAGAAGATCAGTCATCAAAACTAATTGATGCACCACATTTTTACCAGGAAACAATGCCTTTCCTCTCAGAACCTCGGCAACAATGCATCCAATGCTCCATATATCAATTGCTGGTGTATACTGCAAACAAATGGCAACAAATTAGAACATTAAAGAAGGACGATCGCAAATTCAAACCAAACCACTTCACGGAAACGAAACCAAACTGGCGCAATTACCTGAAAGACAGATAATTTAACTTCCAGGAGAGATCAAAAGTCCTCCCTGAACAAACATTATTATAATCTAGGCATTACAGTTTACAATAAAACACACAAAAAGCATAATTAACCTTGTACCAAGTCGAATGACAAATGGTAAACAGTCAAGGATATACCATACTGCCGACATAAAACCGTATGATCTTTCATACCATTCCTACAAGTGTCAGGACTTGGGTCCTAAATTTTGTTGTTGTAATGATTTGATTAAATAACCCTTCATCAACTATTACATAACTTGCACTCACATCACAATATGTGGTCGAAATTCAGTTAAAGATCTCAGGGGAAGACCTTGAATGTTTATCACTAGTAACTATTTCCCTGTAGGATATGACTGATGCGAGCAACAGAGAGAAATGCTTTTTGACTAACCAAACAAATACTCACACATAAGTAATGCCGTCAATAATCGGCATGACATGATGATCGAAAACAAGCTTTTTGGAGTAAACCAACATCCAAGCAGTCAATAATTGGCATGACATGATGGTGATTCATCTACATGTTTATACATTTTGGAGTGCTTCTAAAACTCTCGGAATCAGAAGCGAGCATAAAACTAAATTTCAAGAAAACTGAGGCCCTATCGTAACAACACTAGATAGAACCTCCATAAAACAAATCAGTCATACCAAACTAATTAAGATTTATGATATTCAATATGAAGAAGAGAAGATTATTATTCATTCAAATATGTCCCAACAAAAATAGCAAAACATGTTTTGCTGCTCAAAATAAGCATAGATTGACCTATAGCAGATAGTTACTAAATTATATAAAACCTTAGCCAGAGTATACCTTGTAAGTGACTGATCCACACAGCTCTGGGGCTCTGTACCATCTCGTCGCGATATAATCCTGCAACATGCACCAAAAATGAGCATGAAAAACATCATTGTAACTAATTGAATTTATAAAAACAGTTGTAACTTCTATATGCTCAATTCAAAATTAACACAAAAAATGGCAAGTCGGGCACAAGGCTCTAACTTGATGGAGTTTGGGAGGATAGACATATGCAATCTTACCCTCGTAAGCGAAAAGGTTGTTTCTAATATTTGTTCACCCTCTTCTATTCAGAATTAAACAAATTAAATAAAACTACTTTACCGTCCAAAATACTATTGATGGTTCATCACTGAATGCAACTCTTGAAAGTCCAAGATCACAAACTTTGAGTTTGCAGTTTGCATTTGCCAGTATATTCTTCGGCTTAAGGTCTCTGTGATAGACATTTGCTGCAACCATATGTATTGTTTAGAAGAAATCATATAAAAGAGTAACAATAGTGCAGTAGTGCAATAATTCTAAAAGATTAAAGAGAAAAGATAGTTGCATAGATACCTGAATGCATATACTTCAACGCGCGCAGCATCTGATAAAGGAAAAACTGAAGGTGTTCATGAGTCAAGTCATCATTAGCTTTGATGACTTTATGGAGATCAGACTCCATGAGTTCAAAGACTACATACATATCTTTAAAATCTCTCTTTGAAGGTGGCAACATTATCCGCTTAATCTCGACGATATCAGGGTGTCTAAGAAGCCTTAGCAACTTGACTTCACGGAGGACTCTAACAGCATCAGAAATATGCGCGAAAATATCAAGAATCTTCTTTATTGCAACTTTTTCCCCAGTGTGTGTGTCAATTGCTGCACAAACAACTCCATAGCTACCTTTTCCGATAACTTCGAGAAACTTGTATCTGTTAGCATCTCCATACTCACTGAAAAAATCCAATTCTTTTATATCCTGCATATTGAAAAGCAATGTAAAATTCATTATCAATCACTTATTTAGAGGAATATGTAAAAATTCTAAAGAACAAATAATCAAATGCACAGAAAGAAAATCAATAAATTTTTGACCAAAATGAACTCAATCCAAGAATGATGCTAATTCAAAATTCAATCCTCCAAATGAATTTCACAAATGAACAACATCATACTATAGTTTTAGTAATCAAAATTAGGAAACATAATTTTTTGTTCTTCACACAGAAACTATAACAAGATAAAGGAACATTTTTTACCACATCATACTATATTTTTAGCCATTATATTCATTATCTTCTAGTTACTTATTCTTTTTCTTCTTTTTTCAGCCACCCCAGTTTCCAAGTTTCAATTTTTTCACAGCTTCCATCTCCATGAATATTCGAAAGGCAGTAACAAGCTCTGCACACAAAAGGGTACAAAGAAAAAACCTTCTTTTTGGACTGATTTTGCTGCATCTTTTTCTTTCTATCTTTCTTTCGTCTTTATGGTAAAAGATCAAACACAAAGCAATGTGTGTGAATAAGATCAAAGAACAAGGTTGAACTTTAAAATGGGTATTATTAAGCAACAGAAAGCTCCAAAATTTATGGAGATTAAACCCTGGAGTGAAGCTGAAACTGTTTTTCAGTTCAGAGAATCTGAGAACAGAGGAGAGATAAGAAAGATCCAAAGAAACAGGAGACAATGACAACTGTGCAGGTGGAACAAATTTAATTTTCTGCTCAGTATGTATATATATTTGTCTTCTCTCTACTCTCTAGAATCATGCAATATAATAAATTATATTATATATTTGTTCAACTTAATATCTATTGGAGAGTAAGGTGTACATCATATTATTCATTTGTATTATTTATATTTAAAAATAAATAACAATTAAATTTTAATAATAATTCTGCATTGGAGTATATTTTTTCTCTATTTTAAAAGATCTTCTCCTAGTAATATACTCTGAGAATGTATGTGATACAAAGTACAAACCTATAAATTATATCTTATGTACATTTGGTTGAGTCAGATTATGCTTAGTGCAATAATATGTTGTGGTAAACCAAAATATGAATAAGTCAACAAAAACTAATTAATCATCAAAGATTGAGATGATTTATGAAAATTGGAGCCTTGATATATTTTAGTTTAGATGTGAGATTTTTTTTTGTTTCTTACATGTATCTTTGCACTGAAGGCAATTTTGTCCGAGCCGGGCACATCTACAAGTACGTGGGGCTAACTCTCCCAACGAGTATTTTTTCGAACCCGAATTCTTGCTTAAGGGGAATTAAGCATGTACCACTTGTTTAGACGTGAGATTGTCTGATTTGAAAGTCTGATTAATCTATTTATTTGAAGAATTTTCATTTGATACCTTTTGCAATGTAGCTTATATATATAGTGATTACTAAAGTTTTTTGTTATAGATGTAGAATTTGTTATTCATATTATTGCCATATGGAGTTTAAATTCATCTAATAAGTTGATCAGATATATAAAATAGTACCAAATTGTGAAGGATTTAATCCCACTATGTAGGGATTAGGCAAAGGAGATATTGGGTATAAGAATTGTGTGTTTAATAATTAAGGAGATACTTCAATTATATTACCTACTTTGTAAAAGAAACATCTTTATTATCATTTATTTCTATTTTAATAATTAAATGTAATTAAATTTGGAAAGTCATATTGTATTAAGGATTTTATATTCAGTAAAAGTACATTTTTCATGTTCTACAAATTAAGGTAGTAGTCATCACTTGATCCAATGATAATAAAGTACATTATTTACATCATCAATATGCTATCCAGGAATGAATTGGGTCCAGAGAGAAACCATATATTTTCAAAGGTATATATATTTTTATCTACTGTCACTTACTAACATGCACATAATTATTGATCTTAGTAATTATGTTATGTTGCTATTTTCTTAAAATATCTTAAATTATATTATAAAGAATATATTAGAATATTATGATGATTATATCTTAATTTATTTAAAATAAATCTTACAATATCTTTTCAGATTAAAATTACTTTATTTTATCTTTTATGATTTGTTTTTTTATTTAATTAAAAGTCTATTATTAATATAAATAGATGTTAATACTTAATATTATGTTATTTGTATCACAATATTATCATATCATCATTCACAATTTTTAGAATTTGTTATTTTGATCTTCTTTTATATCTATATACCTTATAATTTCAACGAAAGGGAAAACCGAAATAAAGATGCATTTCGCCATTAAAAAGATAACCAAGATTTGTTTACTCCCATTATCAAAAAAATGAAGAGTAGAATATGAGCTCATCAGTTGGGAAATAAATTAAAGATGTGCTTAGCCAGATGATTTTTACATCTTTATCAATTATTAAATGCAAGCTCTTTGGTTCCCTCAAGCTAAATGGAATGACATTGACCGATAAAATAAAAATATTTAGTATAAATTGTACTTTTAGATTATGATATAATTGGTGAAATTATAAACTGAAAAAATAAATCACCTCATCAAACTTGAAAATGTTGTTTTTTTTTTTTTTACTTTTTGGTTATAAGCTTTTTCCTTAAAGTAAGTTTGTTGCCAAAACAAGCTTGACAAGCCTTATTTATAAAAATACTTATAAACTAAAAATTAGCAAAATTTATCAATTCATAAATTTCTCTACGGTAAACATGAAAATATTAGAATCTTATCGAGGCGTCTTCAAAACACAAAAATGGTCTTGATCGATTCTCGACAGGTTACAACTTAGAGGGTCGACTGTTAATTTTGTAAGAATATAGTAATATTATATTCTCTTAACAAATCTTCATACTCATAAGAAAGTTATATATATCATTTGCAAATCAATTATTAATAAAATATCATTTTTGTGACTAATATTACTTTTTTATGATATAAGTGGATTTGTATGAGTATATATCATTTTTCTTAAGAATATTGGTTTGAAAGTTATTTATTGACATGTAGATAAGTGAGTTATAGATATATAACTCATAAATATTTGAATGACACTCCTCTATTGATTATGAGTCCTTGTGTGACTTTATTATTTGTTTGAAGAAGTTGAGTTTTTATTTTGATACATATTAAAATAACGGTGAGGATTGTCTAAGCCTTTTAAATATTAGCTCGATCATATTCTTATCCGATGTGAACTCATCTCAACACGCCACTCCCATGCCCAAAATTGAACATATGGGGAATGTAGTTTGCAGAACTGGACATATGCCCGAAACATGTATATAAGTTAAGTTTAAGGGCACAAAGGTGTAAAAAACTTCGAGTTTGTTTTGCTTCACACTGTGTGGACAATTTGGTTAATGTGGAATGAAGCAAATTGTTTAGCTATATGTAATTTATAAGTTTAACTTAAATGGAGGTGGTTTTATGCTAGTATAAGATTAGTGTCTTATGATTTTATTCATTAGTGTATAGATTATTAGTCACGTATCTCCTTAGATTTGATTGCTTTAGTAAGTGACTTAAATTGAGTCCATCTTATGTATATAAGTGAGCATCCTTTATCTCTTTTGTCATAATTCATTATTTTTGTTAGGAAAAAAAGGGGATACAACAAATTGTTTTATAGTTTGGGATTCATAACAATAAAATAGTTAATTATGACTTATTTTCTAAAGACAGCTGAACTAATCACCTAACTTTCATTATCAAAGTCATCATATTCTAAGCATACTTTCAAAAACAGAGAAAATAAGTCAACAAATAAGTCACCACACTGAATAGGAGGTAGGGTCACTAATTTTATGTTGTTGGTGTAGTTCATTTGCCAGGGGGTCTAACTCAGGTGGGATATGTGAAACTGAATAGAAGTTACTTTTTTTTTAATTATAGTCTTGCCACCATGATTTCAATAAGACATTTCCTAATTCTAATGTTTTGGATGGAGATAAATGATAATCAAAGAGTAATGATATATCTTCCTACAAATTTTTCTATTCACAAGAAAGTAATATAATATTACTTTCTTGTAGATAAGAGGATTTATAGAAGTATATATTATTTTTCAATGGAAAATATATTTTTAGTATAAAAAATTGTCAATTTAAGTTGTATACTTATTTTTGAATTATGTTTTATAAATTTTATTACTATTTTTCTTCATTTTAATTGTTTAAGATAAACATCTAATATTATAGGAAACATGTGGGCAATTATATAAGTTACAATTGTTTTTTAATATTTTCTGAATTTCTGGTACCCACATATCTACTTGATTCAATGAGTATCCATGTGGACTGGAGAAGGGAAAGGTCCAAATGTGAATGAACAAGGTTGATACAAACTTTTTTTGGTACTATCAAGAGTATTTTTTCATTCTTTGGGTAAGAAATTAATCTTTTTTAGGGTATGTCATTATCCCTCCTATCAAGTGTTGCTCTCAAGAATCAATCGTTGACCTTTTAGTCCTCATGGAATCTAGTTGGGTCTTACGCTATTGGATCAACGTCTCGTTGGTTCTTATTTTAAAATTATGATATAGTAAATTAGTGTCATGCAAACATACATGAATGATTAAAATTATAAATTAGTTAATGGTGATGTGATCACTTAAAAAGTTATGTGTGCTTATTTTTTAATCTTGACAATTCAAACAAAATCTAATGTACATACTAATTGTTCTCATTTATCATATATGTTACAATTATTATATATATATATAGACAATGTTACTACATGAATTTTAATTAAAAACTACATTTACTATTAAAATTCAGAAACTTCTTTAGATATATATTAGATGTGGCAAAATTATCAACAATTCACAATACATTCAAATAAAAAAAATTAAATCAATCTATTAAAACTAATGTATATAATTCAATGAATAATTTTAATAATGGATGGATTTAAATACATCCATTATATCCAATGAATGTTCATGGATGCTTCCATTTGGATAAATATTACGTCTATCCAAAAAACAAACATTCATAAATGATGTCATTTGCTTTTCAATTTCATTGATTATCTCAATTGATCCCACTTTCTTGTAGTATTTCTCACTCTCACTTTGAATATTTTATTAATTTGAGATGTCATTTGTTTTATAAGATGAAATGAATATAACCATAATAATATTATTATTCCTTAACCATAAATGCATGAAATTTTATGATGAGACAAAAAAAGTCTTTTATTTGCATGAAATTTTATGAAGAGACAAAAAAGTCTTTTACTTTAAGTACATTCTTCTTTTATAAAGTTTAGTTGAGTACTTTTGATAAGCCATCAGCCACTGAAGCTTTCAATGAGGGAGAAATAGGACTATCTCCTAGGAACACATCAAAAATAGCAGAAGACACATTTGCAGATTCAATTGTAGCATCCACAGAAGATGGAACCACATTTGATGAGATAGAAACCTGAAATCACAATTAATTTTCTAGGAACATTATCTTGTAAATGAAATAAACAAAACTAAAGGAGGAACAAAAATAGACATCAATTATCTTCATTGTCTTATGAAAAAAATTTTAATCAAAAGATCTATAATTTGTAGGTTGTGTGTGTGGAGAGGACATCTTGTCCCACTGTACGTGCACTTAATTTGGTTGATTGAAAAAATATATTTATATTAAAAGTTTAATAATTAAGTGTTTTTCTGATCAATCACAGCAAATAACACATTAAATTACACACTTTTTGGAACATAAGATGTGATCTCCACGCACGAGTACATCTGCTATCCTACAAAGTGTGTCACTTGCTGTGATTGGTTGAAAAAATATATTTAAATTAAAATTTTAATTAACTATTTTTTTATCAATCATAACAAGTGACACATGGAATGACACTTTTTGGGATAGAAAATATGCTCTTGTATAAGTATAAGGAGCACATGCTCCCGTATGAGGAGCACATCTGTTGTCTCACAGAATGTGCCAGTAGATATGTCACTTGCTATGATTGGTTGAAAAAATATATTTAAGATAAAAGTTTAATAATTAAGTACTTTTCTGACCAATCATATTAAGTGACACATAAAGTGACACTTTTTGAGACAACAAATATGGTCCATGTGTAAGTAAAAAGACTTACAAGTAATTTGGAGGGGTCCACCCAGGTCAAAAATATAAAAGTTCCTTTCTTAAGAGGTTTACTTAGAAAGGTTCTGCTTAATGTGGACAAAGCAGTTTCTTCTACAGTTGTTGGTTTTGCAATTCTTGGTGATATGGCATCATTTAAAGCACCCCAGAAAGTTTTACCATCAACATCTCTAACCAGAATAATTTGCAATGATTTCTCAAGGGAAGCTGCAATGAAAAAAAAGCACTTTTTTATCAATTTAATCTATATCTCTCAGAGGATTGTAGAAAGAATAAAATGAATCAGTTCATAAGGTCATTACATTGGTAAATGGTCTTGAAAAGGGAAGAATTCCCTTGAATCTTATCTTTTGATTGTCCTTTCCAAGCATTCAACTCACTTATGATACTTTGATTTAGATATAGACCTGCAGCATAGACCTTGACACCGATAATCGCAAAAACTTTCTCCCTGTATCCTGAAAAATTGTTATTTTCCATCAAAGCTTATAACATTAAAACAACATGACAATTCTAATTTATTTGAACTTATTACATTCTAGTATTCCATTAGTCTTAAGAATGACTAACTACGGGCCGAAAATGAAAAGGCTGGAACGCAATTCAGATAGATGACCGTTAAAATAGAAGAGCTATCGAAGTTTATATTTGTACTAACTTTGATTGCCTCATGCAACAATTTACAGAGTTGATGACATTTAATTTCACAATGGGTTAGAAAGAAGTTAGTACCTCATAGTTAAACTACTCTCAGAATCAAAATAAAGTTTTATCTGAAAACAATTGTTCACCATATATTTTCCAAAAGTTATCAGTTTACCTATAATAACTGAATGATACAGGAACTTCACTTTGTAGTGCTTCTCAGAAGAAGTCGGAATTTCGGCACAAGATTCTTATGAAGTTAAAATGCCACAATCAATGGCATGAAATTTCTCAGTAAAAGTTTGAACGGGTCATAATTAAAAGTTCATACCCAGTAAATAAGTTCAACATGGTATCGACCCATTTATTTCCTCCTGAGTGTCTAAAAACATAGGATATACAAAATCAATTTTGTTCAGCATATGCATGTGAAATTGCTATAATGTATATGTTCTAATATTACTAGCCCAAGTTATGGTTGCAGTCATGTTAATCTTTTTTTCGCATTCTTGGAGCATTTCTATCTTCCTCTACTCTGAACGCCATATGATAGTATAACAACTTACCAGTTCCAAATAAGACTAATGAATCTGCATTGCCCGGCAAACTCAAAGATTTCTGAAATTTCACATTTGTTGCTGGTTCCACTACACATTCAGCACTTGCAGCTGCAATGATCAAATAGAACTAAGTAGATGTTAATTTCTAATATCAGTTAGCAAAATACATCGAAAGAAAGAGCATTCTGTAATAGATGATTTCTAATATACAAGTCTTCTTTCACATACTGTCCATTGCTAATATACTTGACAGTTAACACCACAACCCCCTCCCCATAAAAGGTATTGGGAAGTAAGTCTCATGACGCCTACCTCATTTTCTTAGGCATGGTTTAAATATATGTTCGATTACTTCTTTCATGATATCAGAGCCAGAGCCCAACTTCTTTCTATTTGTCATGGGCTAAAAGATGCCCTTTAATCGTGGTTCAAATGTAACCCTTCGTTTGGTCTAACAGGCTTCTGTGGAGGGGGCATGTTCAGAACTAAGTCTCACATCGCCTACCTCATTCTCTTAGGCATAATTTAAATACCCATTGGATTACTCCTCTCATTACCAATTAGTTGAGATGAAATCTTAACAAAAAGAAAGCCTCACCCACATGGAATCTATAATAGATATAGAATCGACTCTAAAAGTTGGTGCAACACAAAAGAAAAAAGAGTAGCAACCCTTGAACTTCGATTCCCTAAATTCCTTTCTGGATTTTCCTCAATGTGCCAACTATTAGTCGAAGAATTTCTTGGGAATCCTACAAGAGTGAATCATTCTTTTTTCTCTGACAGATGGTCAAAACTTCATCTGGGTTCGAATCCTACTGAGGTATAGGAACTTGGCAGAAACAATTATACAAATTTCAACCTTATCTTATTAAACAACCTGCCAATAGTTCAGCAAGCAAACATCTTATTCAATTGTGATCGGTTCTTGATTGTCTGAATCACGTCTCGTTTAACAGTTTATGCTTCCGACAGCCTTACCTTGAGACTCCTAATAGCAACCTAAACAATTTATACACATCTTGACTGCCAAAAATGCCTTAAATTTATTCTCTGTATCAAAATACATAAACAAGTTTCATGTCCAAGGACTTAGTATAAAAGCCAGATATTCCTACTACCTGACTTTAACTACATTTTGCTTCTACATTCTACAAACTCCGGGGTGCAATATAAAACGAGAAATATAGGCGTTTTATTTTAGGTTTATCTAAAAATGCTTCTAAATTCCACAAAAAGCATATAGCAATATAGAATCCTTGGCAGAAATATATTGGTTTATGCATATCTTATATGTCCTTTAACTCGCCCAATCTACAGACTAATTAGCTATTTGTTGTGATTGCTTCACACCAGATGCGAGGAGAAGTAAGTGGTATTATTTGATGTAGTGTTCATAAATGTAACAAGCTTTATCCATCTTCACATATCTTACAACTATTGAGGATAAAAAGTAACACCAGAATCTCCTACTTTTCCCTTTTCCTTTTGCTTTTTGGCCAAATTAAATATAGAGTAAAAACCTATTTTGGTCCCCCGAAATTTTTGTGTATACCAATTTGGTCCCTGAAAATTTGAAAACCCCAAAATAGTCCCAAAAATATCAAATGTAAGTCAAACAACTCATTTTTAGCACTTTTTATCACCCTTAATAGAGACTATTTTAACCCACATTCACGACTTTGGGTACTAGTTTGGTTTTTTAGTTTTTTCGAGATCAAATTGATAGACGTGAAATTTTTTTTATGTATGAAAATGGGTATTCTAGAATATATAATTACCTATGTTAGCCTTCAACCTTCAATTCAATATGAAAAAAATATTATTCTCTATAAAACCAGTTACCAACTGGATTCAAGATTTATCTTTTTAATTTAAAATATTATATTGTAATATGAACATCAATCTAAAATGCAGCACCAACAAATTGTTAATCTAGTGGTGTAAGACTCACTAAATCCCAGAAATATCAAAAAGTCAAAAGTTCAATTCCTACGAGAGTGTAAGGCGAGGTAGCCACGAAACCCAAAATGATTAGTTTCGTGCCTATAAGATGAGGAGATATCCTCGATAGAACCAACAAAAAATCTAACATGCAGTAGCATATGTCCATTCAAATAATAGAGAAAAATCCACTGCCATGCATTAATTTTAATATATGCAGCACAGCCATTAAAATTCATCACCCATTTCTGCATTGTTAAATTTCCAACAAACAGGAAGAAATAAACTAATAAGGAATCATAAAAATTGGAACTTGAAAAATGGGGTGACCACAGAATCTCACCAGAAGATGAAGCAGCAGCTGCAAAGAAATGGGTTTGCCTTCTACTACTACTTTGGAAAGAGAAATGCATAAGAGAAGGTGCAGAGAGAGAAAAACAGTGGGAATTGGTGAATGACAGTGTTGAATTTGAGATTTTTTTGTGATGGAAATTGAAGGTGCTGGAATTGATTGAGGGTGAAAGGCATAGTGTTGTAGATGCTGCCATAGTTCCAAACATTGTTTAAGGTTGGATTGTGTGAGAAACGTTCCTTAGTAATAAAATGTTGACATGTAAGAATGTTAGGATGAAGCAATCACTTTTCACAATTTATCTACATTTCTCACTTGGGTATTTACAAGGGTGTTCTAAAATATTTCTAGTAAGACCTTATATTACTATATTAACACTTTATTGGTAAAATGTTTTACTTATATATTCAATAGTTTTTTACGCAATTAATATATTAGCTATCATTTATATTTATATATATATATATATTATTTTTATCTAAGATAATGATTAAATATTAAACTTCTTAATGGACTAAAGTAGTTTATGGTGTAAGAAGAGAAATTATCTTCTTAGTACACTAAAAATGTACACTTACCAAGAAATTCCACATTCAAGTCTTTAGGTAATTAAATCTATTATAATAAGTTGTTTTAATTGGTATCATCCTATTAGACTAGAAGCTTTTGCAATTTTAACTTGGTTATAGTTAAGGACTTGGTTTTGCCCTATCATGAATAAGCTTGGATATGACCGAGTTTTATTTGGTCTATGGTTAGAATTAGGTTTAAAAGTTAGACTCAATCGATATTTAGGGTTTAGTAAGAGACAATTATGACCCAACCTGTCCTATGGTCATCAATTCTTCATGTTTGTATGTGTCTATTCAATTGTGTATAGAGTAATGAAATTTATTAGGCCCAAGATATCATTGATTTTCTAATTTTCTTCAGATATACATACAAGTAAATGATTAATAAAATATCTATATATATATAATTTCATATGTCAAATTACATAATCACAATAATAAGTAATATTGAGAAAACATTATCTAAATAAGTATGCATTATATTTAATCGGGTCTAGGGTCGAGCTTGAGTTTAAAAGTTGGACCGATCAGATTTAGGGTTGGGTTAACTTCATGTATAGGGTCGGTTCGAGTTCAAAAAAGTAAGACTTCATGAATAAGAAAGTCTTACCAGACCCAACCCAACCTATCTCACCCCTAGCTATAACATTGGTTAAAAGTTCACCTCGTACCCTAATGGAAAAATCGTAATTTACTAATATGTTTATTGATGGAAAGAATAGATATGTTGATGTGTGTCTGTTAGGTTTATTCAATTGTGAAGTCCCATATTGGATATGTGGGGAGGAGCGAAAGAGACGTGGTTTTAGTTCAAGACGTGGTGTCTCACTTGTGGTTCTCAACTCTTCCTATACTTCAATAACAATAGAATTCTCTGGTGGTTAGAGGCTCCTCGGTCGCAGTCTGGTCCAACAAGTGGTATTAAAGTCGATGGTTCGGTTGTAACATGGTGAACTTAAGGGGAAGTGGATCAGAAATGTGTGTGGTACCCATACTTGAGGGAGAGATTGTTGAATTTATTCATGTGTGAAGTCCCACATAGGATATGTGGGAAGGAGTGAAAAATTATATAAGTAGAAAAGGCCCATAGAACTAATACATTAAGGTTTTGGTTCAAGACGTGGTGTCTCACTTATGACTCTCCAATCTTCACATACTCGTTGATAACAATGGACTTAAAGGGAGCGGACTGGAAAGTGTGTGGTACCCACACTTGAGGGGGAGATTATTAGGTTTATTCAAGTGTAAAGTCTCACATTAGATATACGGGGAGGAGCAAAAAAGATTATAAGTAGAAAATGCATATGAAACTAATGCATTAAGGTTTTGGTTCAAGAAGTGGTGTCTCAGTTATGGCTCTCCACTCTTTCCATACCCCGATAATCATGGAATTCCCCGATGGTTGGAGGCTCCTTGGTCGCAGTCTGGTCCAACTATGTTAATGGTAGGCAACCCACAATTTGAATGACAAGGCTTAGAAATACCCAAGAAGTGAAAGATTAAGGGTATGTTTGGTTCTATGGAAAAGAAGAGGAAAGAAAATGAGAGAAAAATGTCATTTTTCATCATTTGGTTTCAACACAAAATAGGAGGGAAAGAAAAAAAACATGCATGAGGCTCACAAAAAACTTTTCTTCCCTACTTTGTGAAGAAAATAGAGAAAAGAAAGAAAACCATGAAAAATTACAAATTTATCATTCTACCATAAGTTAATTAAAAGAACAATATTTTAGGTGAAAATAGATAAAATATAATAAACTTATTATCTGTTTATATTTAATTCTATGTGAAATTAGTTTACTTAATTTTAATTTCATTGGTCATGAACTCACAAATAAATAATAATCATGTATCTTCGATAAAAAAAGTAGTGAAAATAAAAAACACAATTTCTTAAAATTAAGAACAAAATGACAAATAATAAATAAATTAAAAATACAAAACAAAATGTGCAAAAGTGGGATGATTATAAATATAAAAATGATAATCAAATGTGAGTTATGATTTCTGTAGATGCATTAATGAGAATAAAATATAGAATATTAATGATTTTCATAGGATTTTATAAACAAAAATTGTTATATTAAATTTGATAATTTATATATTATACAAAAATTGTTACATTAAATTAATATAAAAAATTATTTATTTATGTAATTTGTAACAACAAAATATAGTTTTGAAAACTAGAAATGGCTACATAATTTTTTATATATAAAAGTAACAAGGACATTTATGTCATTTTTGATAAATTATGTATGAATATATATTTTCTTTCCTCTTACTTTCTTTCTATTTTCAATCATACCAAATAACAAAATTATCATCTCATTTTCTGCCTTTTTTTCTTTTCTTCTATTCTCTTTCCTTCCACTTTCTTTCTCTCTATTTACTCTCCTTAACCAAACATACTGTAAGGGTTATTAGGTTCACAATACTACTTGCAATCATTAAAATCAATGATGAATATGTAAAGTTCACATCAAATAGTATCTAGATTCGATTCTAGGGAGAGCAAAGGTAACATCAAAGTTTATTGGTACCGAGATCGATGGAATTTAATGTTGAAGATGAACAACACTTCCAAACCCGATGTCATGTCCTATGGAGAGTATGCCTTATCATCATGAATTAAAAAAACATTCATATATTAAAGGGAAATGAAGTCAAAATTTCTTTCTCTATTGGTAAATATAAATATGATTATTATGAAGTAAAACTTATGGATATGAGTCATCTTTTGTTTGATATGCCGTATTATATTATCAATTGTTAGAATGTGGTAAGAGTCATGAAAAGAAAGCTTATTGATGAACCAAGAAGTGTATAAAAGAAAGCTTAAATGGGACGTAGGCACAATTAGCCGAATTTCGTTACCATATTTCTTTTGTTATTCTCTTATCTATATTCGCTTTACTATTTGATTGTTTGCTTGTTCCCAACAGGATGAAAGGGAAAGATTTCATAATTATAAAATATATTTGTGAGATGGTTCTTAAGACCTTCATTTTTCTCATTCCCCTCTTAAAATTAACTCACAAACATGCCCTAAAAATCAACTATGTGCATATCTAATTAAGACAAGGTCTAAATAGGATGGGATGGGGTTGGCACAATATATGTATGAATGGAAATATGTGATTATGATATAATTTACCTATGACTTTATAATTTTGCAATGATGTGAGAACTAACCAATATTCAACTAGTTATTGAAAGCTTATTCAAATAGAAATAGTTTGAGTGTCCCACTCTTAACTACATGTCCAAGAGACTAAAAATGAAAACAATGCAAATGCAACACTAAGAAACTAATCTAGTATCTTCGTAGGTTGAATTATATTCCTAAAATTTAATTTTGAGTATTCCCCACAATGTTTTTCACTAAGTCCCCATTCTCCACGTAAATCAAGCCAATCTATCATGGTGTATATGGCAAAAATGCAAAAGCCATATGCAATGTAAATGATATGTTTCAATGTTAGTATCATGCTAGATAGATAAAGGGCATGAATGTAACCCTGGTAGACAAGTTACATAAAAGAGTCTCATATAGTTTTTTCTTCTAAATATCTTCGCCCCTCCAACCCTTTCAAATAACATAAAGGTGTCTCACATAATATTTTCTTCTAATTTATACATCATTTTAATTTAAGTGACTAGACTAATATTTCATTATTTTCACTCCATTTTTTAATCTTCCAAAAAATCATAAATGAATCTCACAATCTACTTACATTTCTCTTTCTCCCTTTTATAGTTGTTTTTCTTACACTGGTTGAGAGAAAATAGAAAGAAAGTGGAAGGAAAGAGAATAGAAGGAAAGAAAAAAAAGTAGAAAATGAGATAATAATTTTGTTGTTTGAATGATTGAAAATAGAAGGAAAGTAAGAGGAAAGAAAATATATATTTATACATAATTTATCAAAAATGACATAAATATCCTTGTTACTTTTATATATAAAAAATTATGTAGTATTTCTAGTTTTCAAAACTATATTTTGTTGTTACAAATTACATAAATAAATAATTTTTGTTTATAAAATCCTACGAGAATCATTAATATTCTATATTTTATTCTCATTAATGCATCTAAAGAAATCATAACTCACATTTAGTTACCACTTTATATTTATAATCATCTCACTTTTGCATATTTCGTTTTGTATTTTTAATTTATTTATTATTTGTCATTTTATTCTTAATTTTAAGAAATTATGTTTTTTATTTTCACTACTTTTTTTATTGAACATACATGATTATTATTTATTTGTGAGTTCATGACCAATGAAATTAAAATTAAGTAAACTAATTTCATATAGAATTAAATATAAACAAATAATAAGTTTATTATATTTTATCTATTTTCACCTAGAATATTATTCTTTTAATTAACTTATGGTAAAAGGATAAATTTATAATTTTTCATGGTTTTCTTTCCATTCTCCATTTTCCTCACAAAGGAAGGAAGAAAAAACATTTGTAGGTCTCATGCATGTTTTTTTCTTTCCCTCCTATTTTGTGTTGAAACCAAATGATGGAAAATGATAGTTTCCTCTCATTTTCTTTTCTCTTCTTTTCCATAGAACCAAACATACCCTTAAGATATTTTACATATTTGCTAAGGAAAGTTTCTTGAATAAGATATAACTGCAAAAGAAGTTAACATAATGATAACAGAATATGACAAGTTAGGTAAATATAGTTTAAAAAGCAAATATTTTCTCAAAAGAAATTAATCATTATTATGTGACAAATTAAAAAATACTTTTACAAAATTTTAGCATAAATTACATTAACACCCTTTTAAAATTACATAAATCATTTATTTTTTTGTACTTACAATATATATACATTAATTGACTATCTCACGGGATAATTAAGTGTAATCTTTTAAACAAAAAAATATATTGAGTATAAATAAATGTAATCTTTTAATGAGATGTTGTTTAAATTATTCTTATATTATTTTGTAACGAACCAAAAATGAAGAAAACACATTGATATTTATATTATTTGGACTTGTCTACCATATTGTATTTAAGTTAATTACAATTATAAAAAAAATTATGTTTAAAATATTACACTTATCATTAATACATGAGTAGTCAATATAATGTATGAATATAAATTATGGATGACTTGTGTAAATGAAAAAAGATAGAGTAATTTGTATAATTTCACTAAATATAGTACATATAAATAAAAACTAACATTGGGCCTTGAATAACATGAAGTAATAAAACTTGACCCACCATTTCAGCTCACACATTATCCTAAATTCATATGTCTGAAGCAACATGCATGAGTCACAGATTTCATTCTCTTCCAAACTGATAAGAAACCAAACACTTTAGTCTTATGTGGTCTCTTAGGATCCACTCACTTAACTCCAACTTCTTCTGTTCCTTCATCAACACTTTAATATTGTGACCCATAAAATTACACCCTTTGTTTTCATTATATTGTTCATTGTTTCTTCTTTTTCTACCATATCTTATAACTCAACTTCATTTCTGCCACTTTGAATCTACTTAGAGGGAATTTCACTTCATTTCCCATCTGGGTTTTGTTGATTGGTATTGGAACTTGATTATTTTCTATCTAACTTGTCAGAATGATGTCATTGACAAGTAAAAGCATTGATTTTGTTGGGAAAAACTTGATTTTTGGTGGTTCTTGTTCTAATGCTTCTTTTGATAGTTACATAGTGAGGAATTATGCAAAGGTGAATGGAGGTAGTAGAATGGTTTGGTGCAAGAGGAGGAGCACTCAATGTGGTGTTTCTTCTATTATGAAGATTGTAGAACCAACATTGAACGGTATGAGATTTTGTCAATGAAATTGTTTTGTAAACTTGCTTCATATTGCTAGATTGATATAAATGCTATTGATGCTCCAAATTGTATATTCAAAATCTTTATTAACCAGTCATGAATTTATATTATGTTACAAATTTATGATTAGTTCTTGAGGAGTGTGGACAAACAATTGAAAGTATCAATAATAGTGCCCTAGTTTAATTGAATTGATATTGGTGTTGGTTATTGCAGTGGAAGTACTTGGTAGTAAAAATTTGGTTTATTTTTTTTGCATAGGTGGAACTCAAGCAATTCAAGGCCTTAATGGATTGGACTTGAAGAGTTACTCTGACGCCCCTATTTCCCCGGCTCAGTTGTTTGATGTGGTTGCTGATGATCTGAAAACACTCAATAGGAACCTTCAGTCGGTAAGTGACGATTTTCGTGGATTCATGTTTGTGCTGTTATTTTTTACTAACTATTGAGATTAAGTTATAAATGCTCCTTTGCCATTTGGTTAAGTGTTGTATTGTTTCATTATGACTGATGTCGCCTTCACAGGGATCAGAAAAATGTGAACTTTCTAATAGAATGAAACATGGGGCATATAACCATTTGAAATATATCTTTGTTCTGTGATTCAACCCAACTCATTACATTCTATGCTTATTGTTGTTATTAACTCTTATTGAATTTCTTATTTTTGCTTTGTTTGACAACCTCATGTTTCTCTTGATTCTAGTTCTCAAGTTATTGTGTTTCGGGATTAACATTATTAAATTTAAGTTTTTTTAAATGAGATTGGATATAATTTTGAATGTCTTGTAATTTGTTTTTACAGTGACTGAAGTCACAAACCAGTTGTTTATTTGTATCTTTTATAAGAAAGTCGATCAATACAATTGGTACCACTGCCAAGTCCTGTTCATTCTCTGTGCCTGATGAACCTACTTGCCTCATAGTTTCTTGTACTTCGTGAACACCGAATTTAAGACTTTTAATATATCTGATGAAGATGCTCTGATAGATTGTAGGTGCAGAGAATCCAGTTTTAATGTCGGCAGCTGAGCAGATATTTAGTGCTGGTGGGAAGAGGATGAGACCGGCTCTCGTGTTCTTGGTCTCAAGAGCGACAGCAGAGCTACTTGGCTTGAAGTAAGTATAGAATACTCTTCTGATTCACTTCTCATATGCATGCACACAAAAGCTCTTTGCCTGTTCTGAGAATTCTTTGCTTATGAGTTCTGACAGTAGAAGTTGAATGCCTTTTTTTCTTTCCAAATGTGTTACTCCAGTGAACTTACTGTAAAGCATCGACGTTTAGCAGAGATAATTGAAATGATTCATACTGCAAGTTTGATACACGACGATGTATTAGATGAGAGTGACCTACGGAGAGGTAAGCCTCTGACCATTACTTTGGAATACCCATTTAATTTTATTGACATCACTTTAGATTTATGATTAAATGCATTGTTTGGCAAGGTGCTTACTATGAAGTAATTTTCTCATAAAGTGAGGTTGTTTTGAGATTCTGTACGCCCCATGTGTCAAAGCAGTGATGGTTAGGTATTGTATTATGCTTGATATTTGTTTCAGGAAAGTCTTTGATCTGATCCACAACTTTGTTATTCTCTGATGATTTCATCAGAGTGATAAGAGCAGTTTGCATTTGACTCAGAAAAGTATGTCTTGAAAAAGGGAGACAAAGTTAGAGAAAATAAACAATAGAACTATACTAGACTATGATACCATTAGAAGCTTCTCGGTTTTTTACGTCTTGGAGTGGACTTGCTAGCTATACATTACATATTAATGATGAATAAAGAACTCAACCTTTGTCATTTTTGTTTTGTATTATCTGATGAGCCAATCCCTGCTAGGGTACCAGACCAAAAGAAATGAAGTAAAATGGATAAAACAATAAAACTGCACCGTGGCAACTAAGAAGTGTATCCTTGGTGAAACTATAGCGTAACTAAATTGCTTACTACAAAAAAGCTTTAGTGAAATACCCCTTTTCAATTGGTTGTTGGTGCCATGCCATTCTAATATTCTGTGGAATAGAATTGAGAACTGAGAGGATAAGTTTCTCATCACATTTGGATGGTCAACTGTGTCCACTTTCAAATGTTTCTAGTACCATTGACGGAAATTCAATTGAAAAATAGAAAACATTGCAGGTTTTTCAAACATTCACATGTGACATATATTGCTTCAATTGAACTTGAACTTTTCGGTTCCAGCCTTAATATATTCATATTGTTACTCATTGGCATTGCGTGCTAAATGAACTCATATTCTATGATAGAAACCTTAAAATAGCATAATTGAGAATTGAACATGAATGCTCTTTGTATGCATCTTTACATACCACAGTAGGTAGAAGTCGAAAGCTACCTTTCGCCTTCTTGAAGAGTTTGTCTATCAGCATTTTTAGTTCAAGTCTGTTACACTAGATTTCTTGGTTTCAGTTTCTCTTTATTTGAACTCTATGTTATTGCTATATATTTATAGGGAAGAAAACTGTTCATCAACTGTTTGGAACAAGAGTGGCAGTGTTGGCTGGAGATTTCATGTTCGCACAGTCATCATGGTATTTAGCCAACCTCGAAAACATTGAAGTTATTAAACTTATCAGTCAGGTGAATTGCTTCATCATACCCTTATAAGAAATTTCCATCTTTTACTTGTATACTTAGATCCATTTGTGAGTTGAATTTTGGAGGGGAAGGAAGAGAAGGCTTTAGAGCCAGGAAATAGATTTATGAGACGGCTCTGAAGCCTTCCCTTTCCCTTCAAAACCCAACTTGCAAATGGACTCTTAAAGTCATTATTCCATCAGTGATTGCTGCATTTGAAGCCAGTAATTTACTAGAAGTATCAAGAGATACATAATTTCCATTTTCTGTTTTGAAGTTTTTGTTGTTGCCTCTCAAATTTTTGAGTAACTGTTTTGTTCTTTAACAGGTGATTAAAGACTTCGCGAGTGGTGAAATAAAGCAAGCTTCTAGCTTGTTTGATTGCGATGTTCAACTCGACGAGTATCTAGTTAAGAGTTACTATAAAACAGCTTCCTTGATTGCTGCCAGTACAAAAGGTGCAGCAATTTTCAGCGGTGCTGACAACATCATCACTGAGAAAATGTACGAATATGGAAAGAATCTCGGTCTGTCCTTCCAAGTTGTGGATGACATATTAGATTTCACACAATCAGCAGAGCAACTAGGAAAGCCTGCTGCAACCGACCTTTCCAAAGGTAACCTGACTGCACCAGTTATTTTTGCATTGGAGAAAGAACCGAAATTGAGGGATATCATTGAGTCTGAATTTAGTGAGCCTGGTTCCCTCGATGAGGCCATCGAATTGGTCAAGAGCTGTGGGGGCATTGAAAGGGCGCAAGAGTTGGCAAAAGAGAAAGCTGATCTTGCTCTTCAAAATCTCCAATGCCTTCCTCAGAGCGCGTTTCGTTTAGCTCTTGAGGATATGGTTGCATACAATCTTCAACGGATTGCGTAAGCATGTGCATGCTGTGGACACATTCTGTGTATTAAGAAGATCAGAAAGATAAAATAAAAAAAGCATTCTTTGGTCTTAATATAAAGGATGATACTGAAATTCTTGACATTTGATCTTTTATTATGTTCAAGAATTTTCAGCAATTCCTTTAAATGCTTCCCCCATGAGCTAGTTTTGGGTACTAATATATAGACATTGAAGGACTAAGCAAACATACCTCATAATTTAATGTATATTTTCAGCTACATGCAAAGTTGAAGTACAAGGAAAATAATATTATTCCATTTTCCATTCACAACATTACATTCTTAATCTCATTCTTCTTTTTTCTAGGATCAGTAAGGGAAGGAAAAGGTGATAATTTTCTACTTTTTTTTTTGTTTATTTGTAGGTTGTAGTTTTCCTAGAGTTTAAAATTCAGAAAACTACTTTATAATTTAACGGTTACTATAAAAACATAATTTTTGTTGTACTACCAAGAGTATCTCTGAACTAATCATTTCCGGGGTGTGGTTGTTCCTCCTAAAAAATGTCGCTCTCAAGAATTAGTCATTGACCTTTTGGTTTTTTTCTGAAGATCTAGCAGGGTCTTACACTGATAAACATGATTGAGTTTAAGCAATTGAAAACACATTCCAGTGATGTAGCTAAAAGATAGATGTTTACAATTAATTTCTTCACTGAAATAATAGTGGAGAAAATCACTTAATCAAATTATTGGCAATCACATTAACATGTATATGTCAATATAATGATCCATGTTCAATAATGCTTCTGATAGCAGAATAGACTGAAGCTCATTGTAAATTCCAAGAATGTAATTGAAGGAACGAGACTTTATGAGTAAGGAATTAATCTTTTTTGGGATGTGTGATTGTCCATTCAATAAATGTTGCTCCTAAAAATCGAATCTTTAACCTTTTGGTTAGTCTAAAGATTTTATACACATTTATATTTTATTTTTCAATTACACCTTGATTTATTACTTTTCTTTTCGCCACACGTTTCTTCATTTCTTTTTTAATTCAGTTTTTAATGTGCTTTAAATGTATTTTTATATTATTTAATAATTTTTTAAACTATGTGCATAACCTTAAACATCAAAAGTGAATTCAGTGGAGAATATTTTTTAATTACTCTCTCCACAAGTCAACCAAACACCCAAGTCAATCATGAGTGTCTCCCTCGTGATCACCATACATCTTCAGTAGAATTTATTTATTTATCTCTCAACATAACTTTTCATCGTCTCTTATGATATTGTTGGAATAGTTCGATGGTAACTATGATAATATATGATTTTTGGATGAAAATTACTACAACCTTAATTAAATAATAGAATACTAGTATGTTACTAATTTATTTTATCTTTAATTTTTTAAGAGCATCTGCTATTGCATAATGCTCATTATGACTTTTGAGATGTATTTGCGGTAGCTAATAACCAAGTCAAACAATTACATATGTTCAATGTATTTTTGACATCAAATTTGTTAGAAAATAAAATGCAAGTATTAAATATGTAGACATCCTAGAAATCATCAGTTTGACTACTTTGATGATTAAAAATTTAGAATTGAATTAACTGCAAGGATAATTGTCCTAATTTATAAAGTTTAGAGTAAATAATGTAAAAATGATAATAACAAACATGTTTTGAGAAATTGAAACATGGAAATAAAAATTGTTTTTAAAAAATAAAAATAGAAATAGAAAATCATTGAAACACTTAAATCATGAAGTGAATGCCACATATTTATAAAAAAAAAATGAGGTTAAAAAGAGTGTAATATTTATACACAATTTAAAATTTATATATAATTAATATATTATATATTATTTATTTATATTAGTTTTATTTAAGAGTTTTGTGATAAATAATACAAATAGTAAATGATACTGTGAGAAACTTACATAAATGTAAACTAAAAAATATCTATTGGCATCAATGAAAAACGAGGTTACAAGTGACTTTTTCAAGTGGATCTTGAATGAACTTTTCAGTGAAATATGTTAAGAGAAAAATTATTCCAAAATTCCACCCAAAACCCTCAAACTTTATATTTACTTATTCGTTTTCTCCAACTTATTAGTTTTCATATATAATATATTAATTATATATAAATCTTTACTTTGAAAATATTTTATTGCTGTGTTCTTATACTCACCTTGTACACTTCCAAAGAAGCACACAGAAATAGAGAGAAAGAAAGAGATGAAGTTTGTGAATTACATATCACAATGGAGAAGCGCAGCAAAGGAAGCATTAGATCACACTGCAATCACTCTTAAATTCCTCTGTTGGCTTCACGTTACAAACAACTATCTCTGTTCCCCAACTCATGTAATCTTTATTTTCATTCATTCATTCATTCATAATCATTCACTAACTTTCATTCATTCATACCCATTTCGCTCAATTGCATTAATCTTCTGTTCTTAGGTCTATGGTCCTAGTATGCTCCCAACCCTAAATCTCGCCGGCGATGTGATTCTCGCTGAGCACTTGTCGCCGCGAATTGGGAAGGTTGGCCATGGAGATTTGGTTGTGGTTCGGTCTCCTTTGAACCCGAATCGGAACTTGACGAAGCGAATTGTGGGGATGGAAGGGGATACTGTTACTTTCTTTGATCCTTTGCGTGGTGATGCTACTCAAACTGTAGTGGTGTGTGAGATTAATGGTTTGTTCTTCTTTTGCTCTTATTCTAAGTAATGTATGTGTCTGGAGCACATCGTTGTCCCAAAAAGTGTCACTCCATGTGTCACTTTTCCATAATTGGTCGAAAGATATATATTTAAGTTAAAAGTGCAATAATTAAGTATTTTTTCTGGTCAATCACAAAAACTGAAGTGGTACACTTTTTGGAACCGAAGATGTGTTCCCGTTTGTGTGCGAGAGCGTTTTTATTTTAGTGATTTTTTTGCAGTGCATGGTTGTGATAATTTAAATACTTAATAGCTTTGTCATTTAATAATTGTTGTTGTTTTTGCATGAATTTAGATGGATTGAAGTGTATAATGGTGAAAATGTACTCACTTGGTTGTTGTCATGTTGGAACATAGTGAGGAGGAGAAGCATGTGTGAGAAATTTAGAATTCCTTAGTTTGGAAGGATAAAAGAATAGGGTTCTTTTTATTTATTAGAGATTAGAATGTTGTGTTGACAAGATAGGAATACCAATGAATGCTTTAGAGATAGAGTTGAATTAACACTTATTCTAGAAAAGATGGTAGGTTCTCGCCTAGGTGGCTTGGAATAAGACTTGTAGCAGCCCCGAGTAAGGAGATTAGATTAGATGGAGCGTAACCTAATAGTTAGAGGTAGAGGAAGAATAAGAAAAACTATAAGCAAACATTAAGAACAACATATGTAGATGGTTTGTCTATCAACATGATATACATTAGGATATTATGTCATCGTTTGATTCATGTAGCCCACTACATCTAGTGAGAAAAGACTTGATCATCATTGTATACTTTTTTGGATCATGAGAGCAATTTGGTTAATTCGTTTAGTTTTATGTTGTCATCAATAGAAATCATGCTTTTACTTTTTGTTTATCATATATTTCACTTTATGTGAGTAGAAGCTTGCGAGAGTTGCTTTGGTCATGAGATTGAGAGGCATTGGTTAATTGGCTTAATTTTACATTTTTTTCAAAAAAATAATGATATTGCTTATATGTACTATTATGAGTTTTTGGGCTGCTGATTAATCTGATAGAGATGTCTAATGGACATTTTCCATGAATGAATATGCTGAAGTAAAACAATGCTTAGAATGATTTCCTACTGTTTCCAAAATATAGAATACAAGTATAGCATAAGCATATTATCAGATTTCTTGTTTAGTAACTCATAGATGCAACATAGCAGCCTGCATATTATTTGTGATTGGTTTGATGGTATCCTTTTATCTGTTTTTGCCACTGTGATGATTATTTTTTATTTATTATAGTGGTGGTAAAAAATGAGTTATATGCTTATAACGACTGTGTATATTACTTGAAATTTCACAATGCTTTTGGGTGAGGTGGTTATTTATTTATTTTTAATTCTTATTTCTAATGCAATCATTTCAAGAATCCAACCAATACTACTTTAGACGTGTGTTTACTATGTCCATGTCATTTTGACCTGGGTATAATTTCAATCCAATTTCTACTTCTGATTCTTAGCACACCTCAATAAATATTAATTTTTACACAGCTATCCTATTAGTTTGCCATGGTCTCTCTCTCAGCTTTAAATTGACGATTTTAAGGTTGTTTAACCTTGTATTACTTCTTTTTTGTTGATAAGATTGATTTGTAGCTTAATGTATACCTTTTTTCACAGGTACCAAAGGGGCATGTTTGGATTCAAGGAGATAACATCTATGCTTCCCATGATTCGAGGCATTTTGGTCCTATTCCTTATGGTCTTATACAAGGAAAGGTGTTTTTCAGGGTAAGTGCTGTACCCTTACAATATTCTTCTACTTTTTAAGGATTGGTTCATTCTATTTCTCCTTCATTTTGAGGGCTTTGGGGCTTTATATTGTAATCTCTTTTCTCTCAGTTTCATGCAGTTCAATATTAATTTCATTAAGAAATTAGGAGTGTGAATGGATAGTAATGATACTGTCATATTAAAACCTTACCACTACTTCTAAGTTTTATCTCTTCCTAATACACGTTCATGGAACTTTTACTGATTCTGTAGTTGAAATCTAATGTGTAAAGCAATTGCAGTTATTTGTTGCAGATCTAGAAGTCATATACTAGAATAATTTGATATCTATCATTGTAGGGAGGTATTATTTGAGCATAGGGCTAGGTCCTTTTGATTCATAGGTGTACCTTTAACTCTCCTGAACCTGATGAAACCCACATATTAACAAATGCAATTAATTTTGTTACAATTCAGAAAAATAATGTGGTTTCCTATTTTACCCTTTAAGCTTTATTCCTGTCTCATTATTTTTCTCTCCTCATAGGATATTGTTGAAAAATAATCATTTAATACTCTCTTGAAGTTATAAGTGGACAAATATTTTGAAACAATTTTTTGTTCTCTAAATGGGCAATTATTTTGAAACGGAGGGAGTATTATTTTATGTATAGAAAAATTATATGTTATTAACCACTAGTTGGAAGGTGCAGAATTGTTCTATTTGGTGGCTTTGAGTCTTGTGCTAAAGGTACTCTTATTATGTTATTAGGTTTGGCCACTTGATGTCTTTGGACGGATAGATCAATGAGGATGTTTTAAAGAAGGTACGGCACTTTCAGTTCTCCGCATTTGAGATGTCTGCTTTTGTTTAAAACAGTTATTCCAGTACTGACACATACAAATATACAATGTAACTTTGGTTATTGAAAATTAATCCTTTTATATCAATATCTGCTTAACCATTGATGGTGCTAATTTAAGTTTCCAGTTTTTTCATCTATGAATGCATATGTTCAATGTTTAAATTCTCTTCCTCTTCTCATATTGTATGAAAGAGCATTTATGATTTATCACAAGTAAACAGATTTTGAGATTGGTGTAGATTATGAAATTTGGTGTGGCAAAATATTCATCTTATGTCATTTTTTTCATCATCTTGTGTGCCTCGTCGCGAGGTATTGGAATGTGAAAATATATTTTATTCAGGGATTAATGAATGTTGAGTTGCTTTGGTTTTGGAAGTTTTATGGCACCAATGTGAGTGGCTGGCCTCAGAAACTGGAGGCATGAAAGCAAAACGATATATTTTTGGGTTAGTTTTTTGCTGTCAAAATGAGTGAGAATAATTGTGGTCATACATTACGAGGTTTATAAGCTTGTGAACAAGTCACTAGGGTATACCAACATACATAAAAGTGATATATAACCAAACTAGGCTGAAAAGGCGCCGCAAACGAAGACAGTCTATGAGTCATTTATGGGCACGTTCAGCACTGTGTCGAGTACATATTTGCTAACCACATTTTAGATCTAAACATTTCTTATCTGCCATAAAAACACTAGCCCTACGATTTAGATTAACAAACTCCGAAACCTAAACGAAGATTTAGAAAGCAACGCAGGCCATGAAGTTTTATTCCAATGCAGTAGATGCATAAAGAATTTCAGCATCCTGCAATGATAGTATGCTAGTGGCACTTATTCCTTGCCCAGAAACCAGGTATTGCCTGCATTAGATCATTTAAGTGGAATCAACAGTAAGGATATGCAGTGATGGACCCAGGGGGCAAAGATAAGGTAGATAAACTAATATAGGAGTAAAAATGACATAACTATCATGTGTAATAGAAAAATTCATCAGCTACCAACAAGACGTTAGTCTAGTGGTGTAAGACCAAGCTGAATCTCCAGGATGGCCAAAAGATCAAGGGTTTGATTCCTAGAGCGACACTTGTTGAGAGGGGTAGTCATGCAACCCGAAAGAGATTAGTTCCTTACCCATATGATAAGTGATACCTCTGATAGTACCAAAAAAAGAAAATTCATAAGTTGTGTAGGGATGTGTGCCCCATATTGTCCAAAGTGGGTCTGTCCATGAATGTATGCAATGATTCCTTCACAGTAATGTGGATTAGAATAATTTCATGTGATTTTATCTATTTCCTGTCCTGACAACCATTCCAAGCAAATTGGATCAATTTTTTTCTTAAAATTTGACCCACATTTCTGAGGCCACTCCCAATTGGCTCTCCCACAGCCTAGGTACCAATATGCTTTAAATCTTAAATGTTTCTTGAAAATTAGTGATAAACTATAAGACTTTTATTCATTATTAAATCTAATTTATATATTTTGCATATCATGGTATTTTTGTATTGACATAATTTGATTTGTAAAAGGGTCGCACAATACATAAGCTCCCAGGGGTCTAGGGAGGGTAGATGTACGCAACATTACTCTCGCAATTGAAGATGTTGTCTCCAAAGTTTGAATGTATGACCTCTAGGTCACAAGGCAAGCAACCATGCTGTTGCGCCGAATCTTACTGTTATGTAATTTGATTTTTGTAATATAGTAAAATATTTTGACTTAGATATGCATAATTTCAGCCTTATACTGATAATGTAAATATTGGTTCAACCCGATTATGTCCGATCGTGAATCGGATCATGACCGAATGTAAAACATGAACGAACCAACATATCGAGCCGTATTAAGCTAAAACTGTCCTACAAACGCCCTATTACTAACCAAAAAACTTGACATCTTTCCTTTGTTAAATTTATTCGACAGAGTTTAATCAGCTTATGATCCGTATCCAGTAAAATGGTTGGAACTATTCTTCCATGGAGCTTCTGTGATTGCCATTGAAGTTGCAGTTTGCAAGGGCTGAAGGACCATAGTCCCTTTCAGCAACAAAGGGTTCATGTTTTCTGGTCTCTTCAGTGCTGTGTAGTGTAGTGCTTATTGCTCCTCAAACATTGTAACAGAATAATTTGATAATACATGCAGAGTAATTTTTTTTATAGTTGAGAATCCCAATAGAAACATCAATTGAAATCTATTTTTGCTTTTCAGTGAGATTTTCATTTGTCTAGTTGAATATTATCATTGCTTGTCAAGGTTCTTTGTTTGTAGCAGCAAAAAATATATAACTTAGGGTAAAAAGCTATGATGGTGCTTTATCAACAATGTTAAGTTTTTGTATTCACTATTGTTAAGTCTTTCTTTTTTGTTTTTATATTTAAAATTCTTGGTTTGCGGAGAGGATTAAAATCAGGTTTACACAATTTAGTTAAAATTGTTATTTTGTTTTTGAACTTATTTATTTTCTTAATTTGGTCCTTCGTTTTTTCTTCTTCAGTTTTTTCGAAAGTGAATTTTTATGTGGGTTGGTTAAAAGGATAAGTGATTGGTAGCACAATAAAGGAAGAACTGAATTTATGAGAAAAATTTATGTGGAAAAGTATCCAATATGTTTTAAGTAAAGACATCTTTACGTTTTTATGAGTCAGATTTCCAAAGCTCAGGAGCAGTTTGTGCATAATATAGATTAGCTGAAAATTTAGGTGGATAGTATAGTTAAAATACATTATTATTTAGTATATGTTTTAAAATATTTACGGATGTAGGTAGTTTTTAGGAAACTTGTTGATGAGATCTACAAGTTTGGGGAAGTCGTTGACTGGGAATGCGACTTCTTTGTAATCTACTTTTATAAATATTATGAAACATATATCAAATGTATGATAATATAGTTTGACTACATATCCATGTAAATTTTCCACTTATTAGTTAGTTACATAACACTACATTTAATCTAAACTATTTTATTTATTTAAATTATTTATAAAAGGATGAAAGAAAGTTTTCTATTTTTGTGTACTAGTATCCTCAACAACAATAAATAAATAAAAACTATGTAATTCTTTGATAGAAATTTTTGAATTAGATGGATTTGTTTTAATTAAATATTAGGAAAAATAAACCACATCAATCATAAAACCACTCTTCCTACTTGGAGAGATGAAAGAAATAATATTAGTGATTATCACTACATCACAACTTCATTTCATAACCTTAATGTAATTTGCTATCTAATTTTTTATTCGTCGTTCATTTTTTATTAGATGATTATTCTATTAATTTTTTATTATTAAAAATGATGTTTTATTAATTATCACAGACCTCATATTAATACTAATTATTAAAATATTATTTTTATTAATTAAGTAATTACTCATTAATGAATTATTATTAAAAATAAAATTAATTGGAGGATTGTCTATAAATTGTTCACTAATAAAAACATTTTTAATTAAGAGTGAATACACACATTGATCTTCAAAAAAAATCAAATTTATCAATTTGGTACTAAAAAATAAAAATCTAAACTAGTTCCCAAAGATCATGAATATCAATGAGTCAAATAATTCATGTTATGAGATCATAAAAATATTAATTCACTACATTTGATGTATTTGAGACCATTTAAAGGTTTACAAATTTTCAGCAATGAAATTGGTATACGCTATTAATTTGAGGGACTTTATTCTTTAATTAATGAGAGAAAATATATGCATTGACAATATGAGTTTTATATACCGTCACTATATTATACATTATTTTTGTTTAATTATCATTGACCTTAAAAAAATAAAAAAAAGTTCATAAAACCCCCTTAAACTTTACATGTTTTGCAAGTAGACATTGTAAATTGACTATTTTTGTTTAACCATCATTGACCTTAAAAAAAAGGGAAAAGTTCATAAAACCCCTTAAAATTTACGTGTTTTGTAGGTAGACATCGTAAATTATTTTTTATTCTAATTAATCCTTAAACTTTAACTATTGGTGAAAATAGTCTCTACATACATAAAATTTTAAATCACTATCAATGAATTTTGAATTACCACATAGTGTAAAATTAGACACACATATTTTCTCAACCAAACTTTCGGGCGGGATCGATTGTAGCCTTATTCATGTCTTGGAATACATTTATTCTCTTTCCAACTTAAATGGAAAATGTCATTCTAGTTCTTACTTTACCTAAAAACTGAAAATGAAAAAGGGTTACATGCACTTTTATAGGCTTGTTCCCATGTAGCTAGAGTTTCTTTTACCAAAAAATTATACATGGTTCTTCTATTCGTGTATTTCTCTTTAGTTCTAACTTGTGAAAACTGAGAACTAAAAACTGCATACAAATGTGTGAAGATGCTCCCAAACACTTGCACAAAAGCAATTTTAGAAATTAAAATAATTTTTTTAGTTCCCTCTCACATACTACCATAAGAATATAATTTGATATAAGAGATGATTTTACTTATCTAATTTCTATGATTTATTATAATCGATAACTGAAAAAAATAGTTCGAAAGTATTCTATATCAGCTTAATATAACTACAGTCCTTAGAATCATATATGTGTGTACAATGAACCTCAACAACATGACAAGGAACCCAAATGTTATCTTTTGGGATGTGGAAGTGAGTTTTCTCCATGCTTATCCTTTCCTAAGCTTCTCTCTTTTACTATTCCTATCGGAAGCTTGATTGAGAAGACATGTGTTTAACCTTATATTATTTGTTAATTCCAATTTCATTGTTAATAATTTAAAATTTTATGTATATAATGATCAATTTCACCAATAGTTAAAGTTTAAGGAATAATGAGAAAGGAAAAATAGTTTACAATGTCTAGCTGCAAAACACGTAAAGTTTAAGGGAGTTTTATGAACTTTTCGGCAAAAAAAATACAAATGATATCGATTATATATAAATTTTATAATAACAATGTATGAATATTACAATCTTAATTAATTATGAGATTCTCTATAATCGTTCATTAGTAATTTTTTAATTAAGAGATAATTCCTAAATGATAAGATTTTTAACTAGGAGATTTTCCTTAATGATTCATTAATAAAAAAACAATTTTAATTAATAAGATATATAGGGGAATGAAACAACTTTGACCATAGCCTTAAAAAAAGGGAACAATATAGAGCACCCTCAATATATTATACATATAAATATATTATTCATCATTTATTTGATTTAGTGTAATATTTATGCACGTAAAAATGTATACATAATCAGTACATTATCTATTTGATTTTTTTTAAGAAATAACTGAAAATGATCAATAAATAATATAATAATAATGTAAAAAATAAAAACTGTTATACACAATTTGTTTTCTCTTACTAGTTAAATATAAATAGTAAATAGTAAATGATATAAAATTTTATAGATCGTGGTTGCGTTCATTTTGTTCTGGTATATAAATAGCTCTCACTTTTCTAGGTTTCATATGTGCCTTTGAGAGAACCGAGCGAATAAGCTAAGCAATGACGCTCGAGTTCCGTTGCAGGCATATACAAAACCCTAATTTCTTTCTTATTTTCTGCATTTTCATTTCATAATTTGCAGAACCATAGGAAGAATTAGTACATTTCTTTCATTTCAATCTCCACATTTTTCGCATTCAATTATAAGTTCTCTTTCTTTCAATTCCTTTTTTGTTAGGTATTTTCGGCCGATTCATTGTGTTCTCAGCGAAATATTGATTGAGAACTCAATTTCACTCGGCCTAGATCTAATTTATTTGGGGCAGATTCAAGGGTTAAACATGTTTCCAATCATGTTTTAATTCAGAGAACTGTCCTAAATTTCCACTTTTTTTTTTTGTTTCTGTAATTTGTTTTATTTTTTAACCTAGAACTAGGAATGAAAATTGAGTTTTATTTAAGCAATTTGCAGAGTTTAAAGGACTCTGCTATTTTTCAAACGAAAGATTTTGTAAGGCAAGTTTGTCTTCGTTTTTTGTAATCAAATTTCTTGACTGGACTTGAATGTAATAGTTTCAAGCTTGACTTGCAAGGACCTAAAACATGATTGCTTAGTTTTATCCTTTTCATACTTCACTGTGTGTGAGCATTGAAACACAATTCTTTTGTTTTTACAGTTTTTAATTTGTAGTTCTTTTATGAATTTGTTCCTTATCAGGATTAAATAATATTTTTACCAACAAGTTAAGGTAAAGAATAAACAATGAAGGGAGGAGATACTCTATTTTTACCTAAAATTTAATTTGAAAAGAAAGAACAAAAAAAAGAAGGGGTGATGTGTATTTCCCTACAAGGATAATCTTATAGAATCTTATCTAGACAGGAGAAATCTTATCTTCAGTGTTTCTCGTACAATGGGTACAAGTTTCTTCAAACTTACAAGAAACAGCATTGAAATCTTATCAATATGGTCGAAAACAATATTTTAAAATATATTATTAATTATTTACCATTAATGGTTAATAATAATTCTCTAAGTATAAAGAGAACTGCCTACCAATATTTAACAAGGAAAAAAGTAAATATACGGTATACTTCATATGGGAGCACATTTGTATATCATTGTTTGTAATTAGTTAGAGAGAATAATGTATCTCATTATATCAGGAAATAACTTATTTCCTCCAGCCAGTAAGAATGTGACATGTGTGCTATTTGCTTATTTTAAAAAATATTTTTATAGAAAATGATGAAACATAACACATGTCATGATTTCACTAGCAGGAGAATATAATTTATATAGGAGATACTTCATTCCCTTATTTAAGTTAAAAATTTAATAATTAAATATTTTTTTTATTAATTATAAGTAGTGAAATATAAAGTGATAAATTGTTGGACATAAAAGTTGTCCACCCATTTTGTACGGTACTAAAGAGAAGTGTATATCAAAACTTTTTATATATGTGGCTTATATGTCAAGGGGAAGTCCATTGCTTTCTCAAAATTATAAATTTTACTTAACGATTTTGTACGAGGGGCAGACATGTGTTCTCCCAAAATAATTTATCATTCATGTTCTGTGTTGTTTGTAATTGGTCATAAAAATGATTAATTTTATTAAAATTTTAATTTAAATATATTTTTTCAACTAATTATAATCCATAACAATATAATGTCATGTATTGTGGAACAACATATATACTCCTTTGTATGAGCTGTTGTCTAGTTTGTGTTCCATGGCTGAGCTGCCAAACGGAATGTCTAGGAATTGCTCACTAAATTAATCAACCGTATAATTGTTACATTAAACACTAGGTTTGAACAATTCATTCAAATATTTGTGCCATTACCATTCATCAGCTTTCTTGATTCGAAGTTAGCATTTTTTGTTGATGGGTTATTCTTCTTGCTGTTAATTATGTTGATGATAAAATGATAACCGTGAGTCATGCTACTATTTCCTTATGGTTGCTTGTGTGAGTGTTACAATGAGTTAAGTCAAAAACAGACAATGCAAAATGTATTCGTTATTAGAAAGATGTCAATGTTTTTGCTTTGATAATGGACATATTGTTGGAGAATTTTCTCTCCATCCGAAATCCATAGAGTAAACACGGAAGTCCTTATGACCATGACTTTGTTCTGAAAGCCGAATGTTTATGCCCATACATAAACCCGAATGGAATATCCATGGTCCAGACCGAAGAAACCCCAAATGATTTCATGGTGAAGATGAAGAACATACCTTGTTGAGTCATTTCCGGAATGTCGAAGGTATGAGGGTGCGATGATCTTCCAGATGATAGAGCGCGGAATGGTTTTCCTTTGTTTCTCTCTAGAGGGGAATGAGAGAATGTGCCTTAGTGTCTTGAGTGTGTTTTGTGGTGTGTTAGAGGAGAGACCTTATCCTCATGCCTTATGTGCCTTATGGATGAGTGGATAGTGTTATCCTATTCTGGATAACACTATTCTCATCCTACCTTATTCTCCTACACCTTTACACTTGAAAACCTGTTGCTCTACAAATGGAGACCATAACCCATAAAAGTAACCCTGTAGTGGTTACTACTTTAGTTGCAATAATTTTGATTCAGTCCCTTCATCAAATCAGAAATTGTCTGAAGATATCTATACTTATTATTATTATTTCATAGCACATGCCATTAGCCACCAAATTAATTACTAAAGATCATTTTATATTTTGGCTAATTACATAATGGCCACAACACAATTATAGAATTATATTTGTGACCCATAAATTGTCAGAAATTCTAATAATCTCCCACTGGTCACACATATGATTCTCTGTACGTGTTATCCTTAATGCGCGCTTAAATATTGCCATTATGACTTAGGCATACCCAAATTATCCCGTCC
>NC_032017.1:2910036-2922781 GCF_001865875.1 Lupinus angustifolius | reverse complement strand
AAAGCCGAGATGGGGCAAAGAAGGAATAACTTATTCACATGATTATTAGATGTAAGTTGTAACTGGAATATTCTTGAAACCATTATACGGGCGTTGGAGTTTATTTCAACAAAGCTGAGATGGCGAACAAAGAATAAAACCGAGTTCACTTAGTTAACCAAATAAAGAAAACACACCGAAGAGAAAACTTTGCCTTTCAACAAGTAACTGGAAAATTTGTGATGAATCAGAAGTTAGTAAACCAGGAGGATGAACCACATAGACTTCTTCAGGTAGATTACCATGAACAAAATTATTGCTAAAAATTAATTGCTCAAGAAACCAAAATATTAGATTTACATGATACTAGATTTATAAACCCACTTTATAAACCCACTTGCAACCTATTGGAACCTTGTCTTCGGAAAGAGGAACAAGGGGCCATGTATGGTTCTATTGTAAAACTTTGAGTTATGTGTCCATGGCTTCTTTCTAGGGAGGAGTCAAGTATGCTTTTTATATGAGGATGGTTCAGGTATGATAGTGACAATAAGACAAAATTTATTGTATGCAACAAAACATTGATCATAAGAAAGTACAAAAGACAAGGGATAAAGAGTACATGGGGAAGATTGATCAGAACAAGGACTCTCTTTGGCAATGTTTCAATGATAATATTGAAGGTGTCAAGGAGGACCTCTTATTGTGAGAGCTTGTCTAGGAGAGACATTCAGTAAATAAGGAGAGGTTGAGTTTGGAGGTGAATCAGATAAAAGATTGGAAGTGGTTGGATTTGGAGAACTAGGGTTTGGTAATAGAGGATTTGGGGTTATCAAGTTGTTGAGAATTGGGATGAGGTCTACATGGTGAGGAGGTTTGTGCCTTATTTTCTGACTGAAAGCGAAATGAGTCATCCTAGAAAGTTACATTTCAAGAGAGAAAGACTTTCATATGATTGGAGATCATAAATGATGTATCATTTAGTTCCTTTTTCTATAACCAAGGAACACATTTCCTAGCCCTATGTTGGAAATTTGTTCTATTGGATTGAGTGGTACTTGCATAGGCTAAGGAACCAAAGACATTAAGCTGATCAAAGGAAGGGAGTGGATGGTATAGTAGTATTGTAAAGGGAATGTTGTTCTATTGGATTTTGTGGTTGAGAAGGGGAGTAAGCAATCTATTTATGATGTTGAGAGAATGTTGTATGGTAAAATTCCACAATTTTTGGGTGGTGATATTGAAAGTATAAGGTTGTGAAAATATTGAGTATATGTTAATGTTTTTTCTCTACAATGCTATACTTTGTGGATTTTCTATTCAATTTATCTAATGTAGGACCCCTTGGAAGCCGAGAATTCATGCATTAGGAACTCAACACAATTATCACTCCTAAAGCATTTAAATTTAGCACCAAATTGAGTTCCAATAAAATGGAGATAAAATTGACTAGATGATTCTATTTTCTCCTTTATTCTTAATTAAAATTACTCAAGTAAATATAGCATGATCATCAACTAGGATGAGGGTGAATCCATGGAAAAAATGGAAGGAATAGAATATGGTCCACATATATCAGCATGGATCAAATAAATAGGTTTAAGACTCTGTGTATTGCTTATATTAAAGGGCAACCTCTTCTATTTTTGAAAATGACAAATATTACATGACAACATAGGTTAATTATAAGAAGGAACAAAAGAGAAAGGCACATCAAGTAAGTGCATTACATTTTGAGAAACATAACAAAATCTTAAGTGCCATAGTGAATGTGAATCTTGATTATCCTTGGATCTTGTAGTAGAGACCGTCTACGAATGGGTTCAGGTTGGTGGTAGATTAATAAAAAACAAGTCTTGTTTTAGCCTAGCTGAACCAATCCTCGACGTTGAAGTGGTATGCACAATGACAAATAATATTTGAGAAAAAAATTAGATGGCATTTCAATGTTTGAATTAGCTTGTTAATAGAAACCAAGTTAACATGGAATTATGACACATATAGGAGATCATACGAGGTAAGAGTATCAAATAAGTTTATTATTCCATAAATTGAAGTAGATACTCTATCATCATTTGGTAATGTAATAAACATAAGAGCAAGAACATTATGACCATTAAGGAGTTTCAAATAAAAAGTCATGTAATATGTTGCACCAGTATCAAACAACCAATGAAATTTTACATTACCTGTGGAGGAAGATGGTCTAACAATGTTTACAATTGATGACTTGTGTTTAGTTTGGTTTGCTTGAGTAAGTCTATATTTCTCTTGAATTTTTCTTGAGTGAAACTATGATTAGAGGTTTCCATTTATTAAGGATTTGAGAAATTTTGAACAAAGGAATCATTGTACTCGTTATCCTGAGGAAAGCATGTTACATGATTTTCCATTTAGTTGGATTAATATCCTGGAGGGTTTCCATGATTCAAGAAGAAAGTTTCAACGACGTGGTTGGTTCTTTGACAAGTGTACAAAATCTATTTTGTTGTGTTCTCCTTATTCTATTTAATCTTCCTCCTCGACCTTTATAAGGTTGAATTCCTTTGTCTCAATAACTCAGATATCTACCATTGTTAGCATCATTACCTTTGTACTATGGAAGGCCCTATAACATCTGTTAGGTATCACTAACAGAATACACCAAGAAGCGAGGGGGGGGCCAAATACCGCTATTGGCAGCAATGCCCTATTCTGGAAAATCACCTAGTTAATCGATTAAAGGACTGCCTTAATCGATTAAACCACACTTAACAGACAGTTGCTGAATGTCTCAATTACACATCCACTTACAGATTATATAGAAATGATATAGCAGATATATTTGAATAGAAATGATTTTATATGGCAATATTACTATATTCAAATTATCAGCTACAATAGGCAATTAAAAGCTATTTAAAACAATAAAGAGATTAGAGAAAGAAACAACATGCAACAAGGTTTTTATACGGGTTCGTTTTGCAGTCCACTGCAAAACTATAGTCCTCCTCTCTGATCTGGGAGATTTTCTTCACTAAAATTGAAGCCAATGTATCTTACATACACACTTCCAATTAAAAGACCTTGAACGCTTCCTTCATTAATTCCCAGAACCCCTATCTTGGTTTGACCTTACCAATCGCCTAGGAAAACCTTTCCTACGATCTAGCCCCAGCCAAGAGTATGTTCTAAACTCAAGACCTCCAAGTCTTGGTGATGACTCTCTGTATCTTGTTGGTGGTACAACACCAAGAGACAACTTTCCTTGTTACACAAAATACAACAAAAACAGAGTAATGTGAAGCACTAAAAGGCTTAAATGTTACAATCAAGAACAATATAAAAATGATGAACACATTTACCAAAAGTATGTATAAGATCAGAATCATGAAGAACATGCAATTTCTACCCTTAAGAAATCTCTATACATAATGAAAGACTCATGCAAGAACAAGATAGAATGATGAACACATTTAATCACATGCAATGGATGACATGTTAATCCCTAAGCATGATACTATCTCACTCTAATCTCATATACAATTCTCTCTACCTATATGAGATACATTGAACATGAAAATATGCAACTTCACAATTCTAAACTGAGTGAATGAAAGATCTAAAATCGTATTTGAAATCTGTTGAAAAACAGTTTATATAGAAAAGCTGTTAAACGCCCAGTTAATTGATTATGTTGCCTGTTAATCGATTAACGAGTTGTTTGAGAATAACTGAAATCTGTTTTTCAGTTATCCGTTGAAACTGTTAAAATTGTTTTCACGTTAATCGATTAAAGCCTTACTTAATCGATTAACTGACATATTTTCAGTTAAGATATTAAATGGTAAACTACCTATATGTTATGCTTATAAACTATACATGTTTTACCATTATGTTATGCCTAAAATGCACAAATAACATGTATGATTAATGCATGAACATATAATAATCTAGATGACATGTCTCATGCAAATGATATGATAGTTTTTAGAACTTGTGAGATTTGCATCTAGGTTTACCTAACCTAGACTCAATAAAAATTAAGACACATATCTAAGACTCTAGTCTAGACATGAAGCTCTTGAATCTTTGGCATGTTGATTTGTTGAGTTATATTTAAGCTTTCACTAAGTCTTTTGTCTTTATCAAAACATAGGCAAGCTAAGTGCTATCTTGACACTTTGCACTTTCAACATCTTGTCCCTGAGGGGTCACAAACTAAGTCGACGACACAGCAAGTGTCGGCCTCCGAGGAGGCAAGGTAAAGGAAGCCTCCAGCTCCTCATGATAGTATGGAAAGCGCATGGAAGATCCATCACATACCATCTCTAACTCTAAGGCACAAGGGCCCGTGTAGGTGTAGCAGTCTCCGCCAATCCTCCATGCCCCCTCCTAGGACATCGAGAAGCGTTAACTCCGAATCCTAGCAGAACAATCCATCTGAACAAAACACGAATAAAAGACAAAAAAAAAGAAAAGGGAGTAAGACATCTAATGAATACTACTCATTGACGGCGTGGAATTACACAAAATATTACATCCAGACAGACACGCCTAATATACACAATATATATCCCATACATAAATGTAGATGATGAATGATGATATAACTCAAACCATGAGGATTAATATCCATGAGCTCAATGTATGAATGATATGTTTATTTCATCTATCCTTACACTAATATCCTCCCAATAAACTATTCAAAAATAACCGCGAGTACAGGTCCCATAACAAGGCAAATTGAATGCACCAAACTATTCCTCGCAAGGATATATGATCGACATGTTCCAAAGAACTGTCCATTTCAGGATGGTGTCGTATCAAACACTTTCTGGGCATCCCTCTCATCGATCCTGATTGCAAAGAGGGGTTGTCAGAGATCGTCTAGTTTGCGCTGTGAGAACTGTCCGATCCAACAAAATATCTCGTACAGGAATACAAGGGACTCGTCTCACCTAGACTCTCCCTCAAGACTTTGTTTATGGACCATCGCCATCATCGTCCCTCTCAACATCTCGGGGCTCATTCGTCTCCCGTAAATTTCCTCTTCACTACTTCATTATCCATAATAAGTTTGCACACTAACCGAGGTTAGCTGGTTAAATCTTTTAATCATTCTTTTATATAATCGACCCAACCTAAGACATCTCCCAAAGGAATGCTTCTTGTGGAACCCGATCTTACGTCATCACATAATAGAGGAATGACATCCTTACCACTACGAACCATCGCTGAATATCCTGGACGACCACATGGCCAAACCTCTTACGATCAGACGACCTCGCTGCATGGTATCATGTAATCCTTTTTGGGCATTTCCTAAACACACGTAAACAATTTAGTGATTTGCGAATCAAATTTTATATGATAACCCTAAAGTAAAGACATTGTTTGACACTTTAATCCATTTATGAACTCAACGAATTTCATCCATCCGGTCCAAGATTCATATTTTTGAACCATCCTTTATCCTCGAAAGTCTTGTTCCCGTTTTCCAACGTTTTCCGAGGTAAGTTTTTAATAAAGTTTACACTTTTATCACCTCATAGATGTATATTTTCATGAAGACTTTTTAAGCCATACTTCACCATTTTAAGGTAAGGTTTTAATCCAAGTCCACACTTTTTAAACCAATATCTTCCAAGTTGATCTTACCACTTTAAAGTAAGTCATATTAAGTAGATTCCATATTTTGCATAATAGTTTTCATGGTCATTTCAACACATTCTTGATAGTGTTGATCTCATACTTAAAACAACATTTGAAATCAACATTTATTAAGTTACAGTTACCACTTTAAAGCAAGCTTACATTATTAATGTTCATCTTATAACAAATCAACCGTCCATTACTTCATAACACTTTAAGTTTATAAAGTCAAGACCTTTATAAGTCATCTTTTATCCCAAATCATTACTTGAACTTGGAAGTCAAAGAATATCATTTACTAATCAAATTTTTACTCATAATATTTTAAAACACACTTTTTCACAAAACTCATCCAAAAACATTTTGGATTTCAAAGTTAGAAACTAAACTTTTCCTAAACACATATAGGCCATGATTTAGACCTAATGCCAAGGAAACTTTTGATCCTTCAACTTATCATTAAACACTTTAAAGGTTCCTTTCATAAAAAAATCATCCCCTTTGAAACAAAATCAAACCTCAACATTAAAAATATACTATTCTAAATTTGTCCAAGGCCATGGATTTTCAAGCCAAAAACAAGTGGAAAAGTCCAAACCTTGCATGGTTAGGAAAACTCCTTAAAGGTTCCCTTGATATACAACCATCACCTTTAACCATGTTCAAATACCAACAAACATATAAAATTTCTAAACATTAAAAACAGCCCCATGAACACAAAGAGTTCATGGTTTCAAAATAACTTTCTAAGTTCAAGAAAATATCTATTTAGAGTTTTGAACATATAAAGAGTTAGGAAGATTATTATAACATTTCAACGGTTGAAAATGTTTATAACATATATATAAACATCATACTAAAATTTCATAAACATCTAATTGTTAGATTTTAAGAGATGAAGAAATCAAAATGAAGAACCATGAAGAACTACCTTAAGAGTTCTTTAGAAAATGCAAAGTGAAGAAAGAGTTTGAAAATGCCAAGGGATTCTCCTAAGCTAGGGTTGACTCTTTTAATTAAAATAAATCAGATTTTGGAGTGGGTAAAGACCAAAGATTTCTTCCAAAAAGTTGATTGTGTAAGAGATAGGTGAGTGATTTAAGGGATTTTGTGTAAGAGGATATGTATTTTTGCTTGTGTAACAAGCAAGCCTCTTACATGAAAGGGATGTGACCTTTTTGGCAAAACATTCTCGATTAAATCATGCCCGATTATTGCCGGCTAATACTCGGTCGGATATTAAAAATCTATCGATTTCGATTTACGGTTAGAACTTCGAAACACAAAATTCGGAGTGAAAAATATTTAGAAATGTTTTCTGAACGAACTTGATGTATATCTTGACTTGAAATAATATTTCGAAGCCAATGACGCAATCAGAATTCGATTCTGAGTTATGGAACTCAAAATCACGTTATTGGGCCGAATTCTGGCGAATTTGGGCCCGACAGAAGCTTAAAAACCTTTAGTCACAAAATATTATGTAAATTTATCACAAAATAGAAAATCACAAAACAAGACTAACACTCAACTATGGTTTAGCCTAAATTAATACCGATTAATTTCTAACATTAATCGTTGATAAAATAAATAATTAATAAAATATACACAAAAAATTCATGGTGTTACAAATTTTAGCATATTGTTCATTCAATCCCTTTAGGAATCTGGTGACATAATCTTGCTCTATATATAATTTTAAAGATTGAATGATGCCACAAGAATAGAGTATGGTGTACTTACAAGATCCAATGAGTCTAAACTTCTCTATTTCTTTCCATAGTGTTTTTAGTTGAGTAAAGAGCTCAAATATTGTATGATTATCTTGGTTTAAACAATAAAATTACTCTTGCAATTCTGAAAATTGAGATATGTCACCTTGTGACAATCTATATATCTTGAAGATCCTTCCAAGCTTCGGCAGTGCAATTGATCCAAAGAATAAACTTTATAATTGACTCCTCCCCTAGATGTTGGATCCTTGAAAGTACCATCATATTACATCATAGTCAAGTTCCATAAAGTGAGTCCTCCAGAAGCGGTTGAGGTGATCCCACAATGATACTTGACTTTGTTCTTCAATTTGAATTCCAATTTCATTGCTCTAGGCCAAAAATGGTAATTTTTGTCATTCAATAATGGTATCACAAGTAGGGATGGCAATAAAAACCGAACTTGTGGGTACCCGCCCGAACCTAACCCGAATTTAATGGGGAAAACCCGATGTGATTGGATTCAGGTTTGGGTTCGGGTTTTACCCGGGTTTAAATTTCGGGTTTGGGTTTGGTATAGCAAAGACTCTAACCCGAACCCGCTGCGAAGTAAGGTAATTCAATTTAAAATTGAAATTTCTATCATTTGCCAATTGTTTTTAATTTCTAATTTTACTTTACATACTATTAGATCTTCAAACATAAAAGAAATGAAATAATACAAGAGAAAATAGTAATGTTAAAGAAAAATTACACGAAAATAATATCATATTTTTCTTAATACTTTATCATTTTCGGGTTTTTTTCCGGGTTCGGATTACCTTTGGATAAAGAAGGAAAGGAGAAGAAGAAGAACCTTTGGATATGTATTTGAGAAACAAAGACGCATGTTTTTGCCGGGAAAATGAAAACAAGAAGAAGCAAAACATAATGTGAAGAAGAGAAAAAAATGTTTATTCCATGAGGTTTATCAGTTACAAAAGAGTATAGAAATAAAATAACTTTCGTTGAGCGCGAGTCATGGTTGCTTGTATAGAAATAAAATGTTTGGTGAAAGATAGTTTTATTGAGCGACATCCTCCTTCTCGCTCGACGAGAACTAGTCTCACTCAACGAGACCTTATTTCTGCATGATTTAATTTCATGCTTAATTAACCTCTAACAGTTCAAAACTCTCTCTCACGTGGGTGTATGAGATCATGATGATTTATATGAATATAAATTATAGGTTTTTTTTGATTTAATCCTATGGTTATGAAGTATGAAACATAAGGAAGACACATACACTCAATGTTATGTTCTTCCTATTTCTCCTTTATTATTATTGTTCATGTTTTTTGTTACAGGCATCGGAAGATAATTGAGAAAGAGAGTATGAAGTTTGGCTAGTTATCCATGCTAGAGAATAAAAGCTATCATTTTTATATTATTTGGTGAAATTTGATTGACTAGAGATGTAGGAATATGGTTTTTTGGGATACATGATATTTGTTCCTCTTCCCTTACTCTACTAATGTCATTTTCTAAAAGTTATTTCTTTAAAATAAATATTTGAGATGAAAAGTAGAGCTTAATTAATATTGTCTACATTTTTTATAATAAGTAGATTGAAATAAAGACTCAAAATAATCCAAAGGTTTTAAATAGATTCTTAAAACTAAAAAGTGAAGAAGATAAATAACCTCGAAGATATCTAAAAAAAATTATTTTCAAATTTTATTATCTTTTTGTTGTTTTGAAATTTTATATTTTTATCAATTTTAAAAATAAGTCGGATAAAATTAAATGTTTACCATCATTATTTCTAAAATCATTGAAGGAGAAGAAAGGATATTGTGAGTTATCATTGAATAACATTAATTTTGTAACATTTCAATACAATTTTTTATGTCAATTTTTTTGGTACAAGAAAAATGAACAGCACTTTTTTTTGGAATTTTTTATGTAATTGAACAGTTACCTTCTTAGCATTCTCATTTATATTTATATATATATATATATATATATGCTTTCTTCCTCTTTTGCCGTATTGAGTAAATTTGGGGTGCAGTTGCACTTGCTGCTTCTATAAAAATATATATGCTCATCAATTTTAGTTAGTCTAAATAATGATAATATACTTTAATTTATCTTATTTTATAATGATCCAAAAAGCATACTAATTTTAATTTCTTGCAATATTTTAATTTTTAAGGGAAGGTGTATTAAATAAAAAGATCATATTTGTGAATGAATATGCATGCTTTTCTGTTCATAACAAACACAACAAAAGTTCATAAATTAAAACCCATTTGATATAATTGATTTATCGGGAATATGGAAAATGTAAAATATATATCACTCTAATTTTGAACAATAAGTGTATCACTCTAATTTTGAACGATAAGTGTATTACTACTACAAGTTCTCTAATATAAAGTTCATCAAGTCCATATAACCACAAACAAATTTATTATATGTAATATTTTTTTACAATATGAATGAAAAAATGTACAATACACCTATAGGGTTAGTAGTCATGATAGGTGACCTCAATACATTTGGTAAATGGTGCATTTCTTTAAGCTAAGCATGAAGAATTTGACTCCAACATCTATATGAAAATAACTATATTAAAAGAAATACAAGTAACTTTGATAATCCTATATTTCAAAAAGAAATTAATGTTATCAATAGTGGAACATATCTTGATGCAATGTTGTTGACTTAGAAATCGTATTTCTTCCACTTGAATCATAAGTTACGTCTACATTTCTTTCTAGAAGAGCAGCCAGTGTTATAAATTGGTTTCTTGAAGTGAGGTTTCTGATTTTCTTCACAACCAGCCATTCTATTTCCAGTTATTTTACATAACTCACCTTTTATGTTCATACCCATGACACCTTGGTTGAGCATAGCAATACTTAGAAGAAGAACACAAAGAAACAAAACCTTCATTTTAAAATTGATGTTTTGATCTTCTTTATGCTCTATAATACTTTGCAAATTGCAATTGTGATGTGACCATGACATCAGGGAAATATATACTCAAACATTTATTGTGGTTAAATATTAATATGTTGTTTGGCTTTAATTTCGGCTAGATGAAAGGGACAATCTTTGGTAATATGGTATTAGATAATAATGGATGGTTTCTATTACAAATGGTGTTGTCGTAATTTCAGTCATTGCTATATTTGCATCATGACTTATAAAATAAATTTAATCTTTTTTATTTTAGTTAATTGCCAATTTTGGTGTTATCCGGTAAAACTTGTTTTGTTCATAGAAAAAAGCAAAAATTTATATTGTATCAACTATCACAACCATCTAACGTTGCGTATATTGTCAAAGTCTAATTTTATCTTTTACATTTATACTAATAATGTATTTATGGTTGAATATATAAATTATGAGAAAAATGTAATGTTTTATATAGTGTTTATCCATCATAATCACGACCCGATTTTCAGTTGGAAGATTGACTCTGCGACTTAGGAAGAGGCGAACTCGATTTCTACCTCTCCCAAATGATTTGGAGCCGCTACTACGTTTTTTGCGGTCAAAACGTAGAAAACTCTCTTTATGCCCAAATTGGATAAAAATGGTCTTTAAACAGAAATTCTGAGCTCGAGAGTCGATTACAGATCGGAGAAGGTATTAACATCCTGACTACCCGTATTAAAACGGTACCTTCGCTAGTAACATGAACTTTTATACCCATAAATTTTTTTATTAAAAATCTAATTGTTAAAACAAAATATTTTATTTTTTATTTTTTTGTCTAACAAGAGTTTATCTTGCTCCTACGTATCCCTAGGTGCAATAGGGAAATCAAGACTACGTAGTTATGGTTCGAAAATTGGTTGGTTAGTTTAGTTGGCTTGGCTTGGTTTGGGTTGGGTTGGTTTGGTTAGGCTTGGTTTGGTTGGATTTGATTTGGTTAGATTTTGTTTGGTCGAAATATAATTTGATTTTCTATCGTATTTAAGATAGGTGAAACAACAAAAGCTAATGTCTGTACCACACCAAATCTTAAATAGATTTTTGAAATAATTGAATTTGAATTGTTTGTGAGATTGATGAAGCAACAAAGCTAATGTCCGCACCGCATCTAATCTCAAATAAGTTTTTGAAATAATTAAATTTCAATTGTTTGTGAAATAGAGGAAGCAACAAAGCTAATGTTCACACTACATCTAATCTCAAATAAGTTTTTGAATATTGAAATTTTGTTTGTGAGATAGATGCAGCAAAAACTAATATTTGCACCGCCTCTACTCTCAAAGAGATTGTTTTTTAAAAGTAATTGTAATTTTGATTTTTTGTTAAAGAATAAAAATTTGTGTTATATTATTATAACATTTCCATAATTTATTTGATGATAGAATGAGTTTTGATTGATTTTTATTTCATTCAAGATGTTAATACCATTTAGGTTACATTGGTAGTTATAACTTAGAAGATATCATATATGGTGATTGGCAAACACATTATTATAATTGAGAGAACTAATAAAATCTAATCTATTATCTTATATTATCTATATAAGAAAAGAAATGGTTTTTGAATTATCTTTATCTATACTAGTGTGTTGACAGGCACGGTAGTGCCTGTCAACCCGCTATCCTATTGTTTGTAATGTGTGTTCTACATATTAAGTTGTATTATATATTGTAATTTGCAGTTGAATATATATTCGTTTGAGGTAATTGTTCAATCTTAAAGAAAGGATGCATATACAATTGTGTTCATCAAGAATAAAGTCTTAATATCTTTACTTAATTTTATTTTGTAGCGTGTTGACACGTACTACTATCTTTGTCAACCCGCTTTCATATTGTTTGTAACGTGTAGTCTGGATGTTTTAAATGTCAAATATTCACATACTCTTTACTCAATTGCATACATTGTGACCAATGCAATATATTTCATGCATTCCTATTTTTTAATTTAATGGATATACATTGTGACCAATGCAATAGATTTACTCAATAGATTTTAATTAATTAGATAAAAAACACTTTTATATGTAGAATACATATTACAAACGATATGAAATCGGATTGACAGACCCGATAGTGCCTGTTAACATGCTAGAAAATAAAATTAAGTGAAGATATCAATACTCTATTCTTGATGAACACAATTGTATATGTATCCTTTCTTTAAGATTGAACAATTACCTCAAACGAATATATATTTAACTGCAAATTACAAGAAATAATACAACTTAATATGTAGAATACGCATTACAAACAATAGGAAAGCGGGTTGACAGGCACGGTAGCGTCTGTCAACATGCTAGTAAATATAAAATTAAAAGTTATAAAATGAAATTAGAAGTTATAAAATAAAATTAGAAGTTATAAAATATGAAATAAATGTTTAGTAGTATAAGTATATATAAAGATGAAAGTATAACTTATACAATAAAATTA
>NC_032017.1:2897806-2909936 GCF_001865875.1 Lupinus angustifolius | reverse complement strand
TATAAGAATATATAAAGATGAAATTAGAAGTTATAAAGATGAAATTAGAAGTTATAAAATAAAATTAGAAGTTATAAAATATGAAATAAATGTTTAGTAGTATAAGTATATATAAAGATGAAAGTATAACTTATACAATAAAATTAGACGTTATAAAATATGAAATAGGAAAACCCAAAATAAAAAGTTAGGTTAGGTTTTTCCGTTATAAAACCCAAAATATGCAACTTATAGTTAATATATTTGAGGTGGTTATATAGGATTATATGGTTTTTTTAAATTGTAATTTTGAAGGGCAAAATAGGAATATATAAATTATGCCATGGTGGTGGTTACACCATGTTTTGGCTTTATATATAGTATAGAAGTATAGATAAGAAAAGAAATGGTTTTTGAAATTGAAAAGAAATGGTTTTTGAAATTACAAAGCTAGTCACTCTACATTTTTGACAAGTGTATAAAGTAAATGGCATTTTTGTCAATATGAAGGGTTGCTAGAATTACTAAAATGACATTTTTCATTTGTGGTAAATATAATTTCTACTCTTCATTCATGGTGTAAATTTCACATTCTTTTCAACATCTTTCATCTTCACCACCTTTCTGCTACTCATAGGTATGATTTTGTATTATTTTTATTTCTGTCTTTGTTGGTAGATATAGTCTATACCATTTTTCACTTTTTCAATTTGACTTCACCAAATCACAAGTATGATTTTCTACTCTTTTAGTTATTGTCTTTGTTGGTAGATAATCATATAAATTTCACATGTAAACGTTATACTATTTCTCACTTTTTCGAATTGTGTTCAACAAATTTACCATCTTCATATCTCAAACCAAATCGCAAGTATGATTTTATTTTTATTCTCTTTCAATTTTTTCTTCATTTGTGGTAGATATAATTTCTTTATCATATAAATTTCATATTTATTCAACAAATATATCATCTTCAACTCTCAAACTCACTCACATGTATGATTTTTTATTCTTTTAATTACTCTCTTTTTTAGTAGATAATCTTATAAATTTCACATATATATACTTTATACTATTTCTCACTTTTTCGAATTGTCTTCACCAAATTTACCATCTTCAAATATCAAATCAAATCACATGTATGTTTTTATTTTTATTCCCTTTCTTTTTTTTCTTGATTTGCAGTAGATATTATTTCTTCATCATATAAATTTTACATATTTTTTCAACAAATATATCATCTTCGACTCTCAAACTCACTTACAGGTATGATTTTATATTCTTTTAATTATTGTATTTGTTGGTAGATAATCATGTAAATTTCACATATATATACTTTATATAATTTCTTCATCATATAAATTTCACATATTTTATTCAACAAGTCATCTTCAACTCTCAAACTCACTGATAGGTATAATTTTCAATTCTTTTAGTTATTGTCTTTTTTGATAGATATACTTTATATTTTTTCAATTTTTCTTTGTAGACTCTTTCAATTTTTCCTTCGTTGAGTTTTGAATTTATTTTTATAAAAATAATATCATCAAACACAATTATTAGATGTTGCAATTTCTATGTAAGTTTATAAGAGTAATGTATTTTTTATTATGTGTTTATTGTTCTCACTTGAGTTATGAATCTGTCATGATATTTGTTCCAACATTTATAGAAGAGAAAACATACCTCCTAGAATACAATGATTAGAGGTTGTCAATACTATTTGAGTATAATTATAACCCTTCCTTAGGATATTGTAAAGAGAATTATATATACATTATTAAAAAATAATTGTTTTATTATTCATTATTAAAAAAAATTATTTCAAAAAGAATTAAACGTTATGTACTAAAAACACTAAATCCATATAATAAAACAAATGTTATTAATATTCCCAAGAAATTAGTTGAGTGTTACTAGAAAGAAGTAGAAGATTCTCAAGGAATAATATGTCAACATTAATGACATTAAATTTGGAGATGCTATTCCATTTTCTTCTTTGGCCAACAACCAAGAGAATAAGTCACTTTCAACTTTAATGCCTAATTTTAAGGTAACCCACGAAATTAAAAAACTAGGTAACGAGAAACATGTTATCAACGAGGTTGATATTAACATTAATAACAATAACTGTAATTCTTATAATCATTCTTTTATCAATTTTTGTAGGAATCAGGAGCATTGCATTAATGACACAATGATTGAATGTTCATTAAGACTATTTCATATTTTCAAAATAACAACGAAGTTATTATTAGCATTAATAACCATAATAACGTTCATTTTATTATTCATTATTATAAAAAATATTTCAAAATGAATTAAACGTTATGTAACTATTAATAATTTTCAGCATACTAAAAACACTAAATCCATATAATAAAACAAATGTTGTTATTATTCCCTAAAAATTAGTTGACTATTACTAGAAAGAAGTAGAAAATTCTCAAATAATAACATGTCAATAATTATTACGTTAAATTGGGAGATGTTACAAGGGTGTTATTAGCATTAATAATAATAATTACTGTAATTCTTATAATAGATTTATTATCAAATTTTGTGGGAATCAAGAACATTGCATTAAAGACACAATGATTGATTGTTTATTAAAGCTATTTCATATTTTGAAAGTACTATTAGCATTAATAACTATAACCGTAATTCTCATAATAATTATTTATCAATTCTCATGAGAATCGGGAGTATGACAATAATGACATCATGATTGAAGGAAAACACATCAACACTTTCAACAACAAAAATCTACATTGCAATTATAAAATTCAAAATCTACTTGATTATTTATTTCGTATATCCTTTATTCAAAATTCACAATATACATTCCAATAACATAATAGGTCTTCAAGAGTTCCATGGATGAATAATAGCCTTGGTAATTATGATAGAAGTATTGACAAATTTAATTAAACTAATAATAGAAATTATTATAAAAATATCAAATTTCGTAATTTGTTTCCATCATTTCCATTTTCCCCTTTAAGGTAATGCAAAAGTATAGTTCCATTTTTTTTACATGAACCAGATTTCGGAATTTATTAGCAATTGTCGTGTTTGCACCAAGTCGTGTATATTTTTTTTTTAAAACAAAGTGCCTAAGCACCGGAAATTATATTAAAAAAGAGAAACCAACAGATCCATTACAAATTTAGAAACCTATAATTGGGAAGACCCAACCAATTTCTATAGCAATTACTAAGAATAAAAGCAGGAATTGAATTCCACCAAGTGTAAGTATTGGAAGAGATTCCAAACTTTGCCAAACTGTCAGCACAAGCATTTCCTTCTCTGAAGATGTGGGAAACTTTGAAGTTCATAGCAGCAAGGTGACTCTTACAAATGGTCCATCTAGCCTGAAGTTTCCAAGGCACTTTTGATTTGCCATTGAAAATGTCAACAACAAGGGAAAAGTCACATTCTAACCAAATAGAATTCCAACCTTTTTTATGAGCACACTCAATAGCTAAGATTGCAGACTTCATTTCAGCATAAAGGGCATCTTTGATACCATATGAAGCAGCAAAACAAGCAATGAAATTGCCCTGGTCATCCCTGAAAATACCACCACCTCCAGCAACACCAGGAGAACCAAAAGCAGCCCCGTCAGTGTTAACTTTGATCCAACCACAAGAGGGAATACGCCATATAACTTCCACCATTTTTGGGCTCTTTCTGTGATTGCAATTAATATGCAGACTGCTAAGAATGGAGAGATCCTTGATGGAAGAGTTGGAATAGGATAAACCAAGCCTGCCGGATAAAGAAGTTTGCATCTTGATGTTAGAAATGATAGAGTTTAAGTTCCACTGCTTATCCTCAAATCTGGAAATATTTCTAACAAACCAAATGTTTCTGATTGCTAAGATGATACAAGAAGATATGACCTCCCTCACTTGAGGACTCCAGCTCTGGTTACCACTATTAAGCAAATTCTGAACCGAATTAGTATGAATCGTGCAATCAAAAAAAGAGCCAATCCAAGACCAAATCAAAGAAGATAAACTGCAAGTTAGGAAAAGGTGGTCAGAAGTTTCAATGCTTCCTTTACAAATACTGCACATGGAGACCAAGTGACACCCTCTTTTAATCAGATTGTCATCTGTTGGAAGCCTTTTATGTATCCAACGCCAAGTGATGAAAGATTTACTAGGGGGAATTGATTTCCTCCACAACAGCTTGAAACAGTTTATAGAGTTACTAGAAGGAGAGCAATGCTTATAAGCTTGCTTGAGAGAAAGAACTCCATCAGCAGAGGGTTGCCAGATGAAGCTGTCCTTGGAGTAGGAAATGATAATTTTGGTGAGCTGATTAGAAATAACAAGGTAGTGGAAGTAACCTTGGAATGATCCATGTATTGCCCTCTATAAAATCAGCAACCTTAGCATTGAGAGTAGAGTGATACTCCTTGGGAATATTAAGAGAAGTCACCAAAGGTATCCCCAACCAATTGTCTTTCCAGAAATTTGTATCCTTACCATCACCAATTAGATGAATGGATTTATTCTGCATTGAACACCAATGCTGCTTGATGCCCTGCCAAATTGAGGAGTTGAAAAATATGGATGAATGGTTAAAGTGGGCACCAAATCTTTGCCTATAGAAGCAGGCCCATTCTTGATTTGAAGACATCATCTGCCAAACCAGTTTGAGCAGGCCAGCTTTGTTCATCAGGCTAACAGATTGAGAGATATGATTGAGAGATATACCCGATTAAAGTAATTAATAGTGAGAGAGCCTAGAATTAATATAACTCCCTGTGTCTTTTAAAATAGGATGATGTATAATAAGTATAACAAATGTGATGATGTGTGGACAAGAATTATGATATTTTGGGAATATCAATATATGTAACCTTACTATATTTTTTGAAATATATATTGTGTACACAACATTTTTCTCTCTCACTATCTTCAAATATTAAGGCCTATAATCAATATAATGTATTCTAAGAATTTATATTTTAAGAGAAAAAGAGCATAGAAAGAACTTCTAATTTTCTAAAAATTTGTAACTCCCTTAATTATCTTTTAATTAATGACATCATGGTTGAAGGAAATGCTCATTATTCTTTCATTAAGGCTATTTCAAGTAACAAAATTCATTAACGTTATTTCAAGTAACAAAATTCATTAAGGTTATTTCATATTTTGAATCAAATTAGGAAGTATCAAATTATACTCATTATAACACATATTTGATTTATATTTTGTGTGAATTATTTTTTACTTACATGTTACTGTCATTATATTATTTAATTAAAGGATAACAATGGTAGATATATTCACGGAAAAATATAATTCATTTTATTAGGAATATATAAAAATAATAAATCAATTATGAGAGTCTTTCTACTATTGTATGGATAATCGCCAGGAAAAAAATCTCGTCAAATCCTAATCTAATATGTTTTGCAAATAGATTAGAAATATTATCTCATCCGAATAGCTCATCAAATCATCCACTATAATAAAATAAGATATAACAATAGTATTAAAATTAATACTAAAAAATTTCAAACATTATTAGTATATTTGAAACTATAAATTAATAGAGGGACACATAAGATTAATTATAGAATCAAATTTGTATATAAATTGAATACTTTAAAACATAGTTAGCCACAATCTGAAATTAATATAATAATATTCTTATTTTTATTAAAATTATTGCTAGAAAAATATGTCGTTGATTTGATTTAATTTTGATTATGTAATTGATTCTTCCACCTCTATTTTATTAAGAACAATTATAATATATAAAAATTTGTATGCATTATAACACATATTTGATTTATATTCTTTTTTGAATTATTTTTTATTCTTTACTTTTAGGCAACGTTAATTATAGATATATTTTGTTTAGGGTTTGTGCTTGCTTCTAATATTACAATGTTACTATTACAATATTAAAACAGTAATAACAAGAAGTATGAAATAAATACATTATTAATGATAGTAGATTTTGAAATATTAAAAACCATAATAACTTTTGAATATATATTAGTATAACAAATGAGATTATAACGAATGTTAATTTTCAGAATATTTCATTACTATTATTATATTATTTAATTAAAAAAAATAATGGTATATATATTCATAGGAAAATATAAGTATTTTTATTAGGAATGTATGAAAATATAAGTATTTTTATTAGGAATATATAAAAATAAAAAATGAATTATGAGAATCTTCTTTTTATTTTGATTAAAATTACCTGAAAATATCATGTCAAATCCTAACATAATATGCTTTTCGAATAGATTAAAAACATTGTCTCATCCTAATAGCTCATCAAATCCTTGAGTTTAATAAAATAACATAAAAAAATAGCATTGAAATTAATACTCAAGGATTTGAAACGTATATTTCAAACTACAAATTAATACAATTGCAAATAAGATCAATTATAAAATCAAGAATTTGTATATAAATCTATTAGTATAAAATATAATGACGTACAATCTAAATTTAATATAAGAATAATGTTATTCTTATTAAAATTAATGAAAAACAATATGTCTTTGATTTAATTTTATTGTGGTCATGTAAATGATTCTTCTAACTCTATTTTATTAAAAACAATCATAAGATATACAAATGCATCATATCATTGGCATCATTGTACAATCTTAAATCTCACAAAAAACATGCGTCTACAAACTAATACATATGAGCAATGGAATATTTTTAACACAATTATGGAAGCAGTTAACCACAATAAAGGATGCATGTACTTCTTATATGGTTATAGGGGAACTCGAAAGACTCATATGTGGCGAACATTTACATATGCATTGAGGTCTCAGAAGCATATAGTATTAACGATAGCTTCTAGTGGTATAATTTCTTTGTTGTTACCAGGAGGTAGAACAACACACTCAAAATTCAAGATCCCTGTTCTAACTCTTGACAACTCTGTTTGTAACATTCACCAGGTATCTGAACTAGCAGAACTATTGAAACAAACAAAGTTATTATATGGGATGAAGTTCCGATGACACATAAATATTGCTTTGAGGCACTTGATAAAATTATCAAAGATATAATGGGTACTACATGAAATGATTCAATTATTTTTAGAGGTAAAGTTGTAGTTTTTGGAGGGGATTTCCGACAAATATTACCATTGATTCCAAAAGGAGGTCGTTCAGATATTATACACGCAACAATCAATGCATCATATCTTTGGAACCATTGTACAATTTTAACTCTCACAAAAAATATTCGTTTACGAAATAATTCAAATGCAAGGGAAATCACAGAATTCTCATATTGGATATTAAAGGTGGGGGTGGAAAATTATCTGAGCCTAATGGTGGTTGTGCTGAAATAAATATTCCAGAAGAACTTTTGATTCTAAATTTTGATAACCCAATTGATGCCATAATTCAAACCACCTATCCAAATCTACAAGATCACTAAAAAAGTGAAGAGTTTTTGCAATCAAGGGCAATACTAACATCAACAATTGAAATTGTGCATCAAATCAACGAATTTGTTCTGACCCTTATTCCAGGTACAAATAATTTATTTTATTCAATCATATATTATCTTCATGCAACTATCTTTGTAATTCATACTAATATATGTACTTATGTAACATTGTAGGTGAAGAAAATGAATACCTCAGCTCAGATTCTATTGACATGACAAATGCTAATGAGAGTGAAGTATTCAACATATTAACTCCTGAGTTTCTAAACTCACTTACAACTTCTGGTCTTCCGAATCATAAAATCAAGTTAAAAGTTGGCACTCCAATAATGTTGCTGAGAAATTTAGACGAAGCTGAAGGATTATGTAATAGTACAAGATTGATTATTACTAAATTTGCAAATCATGTTGTCAAAGCAAAAATTATGTCTAGAGAAAACATTAGAAATGTCATATATTCCTTGAATGTCAATGTCTCCATCACAATCTCCATGGCCTTTAAAGATGATAAGGAGACAATTTTCTATGATTGTTTCATATGCCATGACAATAAATAAATCACAAGGTTAGTCATTGAAAAATGTTGGATTATGTCTGCCTAGACCAGTCTTCAGTCACGATCAATTATATGTGGCAATTTCAAGAGTACAAAGTAAAAAAGGATGGAAGATATTAATACATGATAAGAATGGTAAAACTCTAATGTATGTCAACGATAAATGTTGTTTATAAGGAAGTGTTCCAAAACTAGCAACATGTATTCTACTTCTATTTCAATATTCATATACTACATTATTATTGCCCTAAATCTAACGAGTCTTCTATTTCAAATTTACGAGCTTCAATACAAACTTACAACCTCCAAGGTTACACTCCATGATATTTAACATACAAAACACTTCTTTTCCTTTTATTATACAATCTTGAAATTCAATTCTCTAAATTCATTCAAACAATAAAACACTTCACCTATGCAAATGCACGAGTACTCTACTAGTATCTAATGAAACATAAAATAAGAAAATAAAAAAGGAAAAATGATAAAATAAAGGAATGGTTAAGAAATAGGGTAATTCACATTACCCCCAATCTTCACGTAACCAACCCAGGGAAATCCCTAAAATCCCTTTCTCTCTCACACGTTGGCCAAAGAGGTGGAATCAGGGATACCATCAAATGAAAATTTATCCCTAGGCGCTTAGCCCATGGTAGGGAACAAAAGTTATCCCTAAGAAACTTAGCCCATGGTAGGGTGTGAAAATTATCCCTAGGACGCTTAGCCCATGGTAGGGAATGAAATTTTATCCCTAGGGCGGTTAGCCTATGGCAGGGAATGGAAAAGTTATCCATAAGGCGCTTAGTCCATGGCAGGGAATGAAAATATATCCCTAGGGAGCTTAGCCCATGGGAGAGAATGAAAATTTATTCCTAGGTCGCTTAGCCCATTGTAGGGAATGAAAATTTATCCTTAGGGCGCTTAGCCCATGGTAGGGAATGAAAATTTATCCCTAGGGCACGTAGCCCATGGTAGGGAATAAAAATTATCTCTAGGGTTCCTAGCCCATGGTAGGAAATGAAAATTTATCCCTAGGGCGCTTAGCCCATGGTAGGGAATGACAATTATCCCTAGGGCTCTTAGTTCATGGCAGGGTATGAAATTATCCCTAGGGCGCTTAGCCCATAGTAGGGAATGAAATTTTATGCCTAGGGCGCTTAGCCCTTAGCAGGGAATGACAAATTTATCCCTAGGGCACTTAGCCCATGGCAGTGAATGAAAATATATCCCTAGGACACTTAACCCATCAGAGGGAATGGAAATTATTTAGTCGTTCTTATGGTACAAGGACATCAAAGTGCAATGACATCCTCATAATACTCATGCATGGACATTTTTTGGGGACAAAATCCCAATTTATGAGTGATGATGAACGCAACTTAGGTTATGCTTCTCGTGTCCTAAATAAGGTACACTTACAAGGGTTTGAATAGTCTAAAGTTAACAACCCTATGACGAGGTACTAGGTCTTGATTAAAGTGGACTCGTTAAGAGCTTTAGACTTCTAGGTTACCAGATCACATCCAATCATGAAAGAAAGGAAACCAAATATCATGGCTAGAAACGAAAGGAGACTAGCTCCCTAAGTGGCTAACTCATAATACTGGGAACAACCTGGGCGATGCCATACAAGATTTGGCACCAGGCCAGCACCGGTAAGGCAAATGTCGCTCATTATCTCAAACCTAATTTCTAATACCCGAGTATAGGGCATATGTGTGTTTAACTTGAGTGTATTGTGTTAGCCTGTGGGGAAGCGTTCAAACTTTTTCAAGAAATAAATTCTCACCCCAAAAAGCTACAGTAAACAATCAATATAAGATGTCAAATATTAAATAAAAATATATAAAGCATAAAACAACTAGTATTCAGAATAAACCAAAAAAAAGGTACTTAAGTCCTTGCACTTAGTGATTATGGGCCTCACTCTCTTATGGGTAAGTCCCCAGTAGAGTTGCCAGCTGCCACAACTCGATTTTCAGTTGGAAGACCGACTCTGTGACTTATAAAGAAATAACTAAATGATACATCCTTTATGATCTCCAATCACATGCAGTCTTTCTATCTTGAAATATAACTTACTATGATGACTCATTTCCCTTTCAGTTAGAAAATAAGGCACAAACCACCTCACCCTGAGTATGAGAGCCTTTGAGATATTATAATACCACATATTCAACTTTGTAACGGAAATTCATAGGTCTAGACATATAGAGATTAAGATGTTGGATTGCATAGGAGATGTATGACCTAGAGATTGTCAGATATAATAAAAAGGGATATCTTCAAAATGGCTACCTTGGTCGATTTGTAGCTTTGCAATAGGATCAAAAGGTGTCTTAGCTGGCTTGGTGGCTAAGGAACAAGAATCCTATAAGAGTGATAAATCATATTTCCTTTGATTCATGTGTATTCCATTCTTGGACCTTACAATTTCCAAACCCAAAAAGTACCTTAAGGAATACAAAAAATATATTCTTTTTCTTCTTTCTTCATTGATTATCTCTACTACTCTTCCCAGTTCCTATCACCAAATGGGAAGATTTTCTTCATCAGACCCAAGGCTCCATGAGCACCATTGGGTTTAATGAAGGCAAACGGATAGGCCACAAAAGATGCCCACTTTGTCGGTATGAATCAGTGAATCTCTGATAGTCCATCAAACTCCTTAAAGCAAAGATAATTGTGGAAATATCAAGAATAACCATTGTGAAGTGTCATATGAGAAATGTATCATGTAATCTTCATGGAGTTGTTAATATTCACTCTCCATCTTGAGAGATGTTAAAATATGTTTTGATATTTTTGGTTAATATTGTATTGGACTAATAATTAGTTTAAACTCACTTAGTTAGTTATTTAGTTATGAATTGGGTAGAGTTAAGTCCCTTGATTTTTTATATAATAGGTTTGTTTAATTTCTTTATATTCCATTCATTTAATGAATGATATACACAATGTCATTGATTTCTAATAGTTTCTACTAATACCATGAAGCTGGAAATCATATGCAAATTTGTTTCGGAATAGAGAAGTGCATATGGAAGGACAATTTTGGAATAAAAAATTAAGTTTGTTCAATTATTTAAGTATTTTTATCTCATGTTTTAACTTTATATAATAGTATATATATATATATATATATAATATAATATAATATAATATAATATAATATATATAATGTAATGTAATGTAATATAATGTAATAGTTACAAAATGTAGTTTGAAAGTATATGCAACGTTAGAAGGTTGCAATATTAGATAAATATAAGTTTCTGCATTTTTTTCAAAACAAAAAAAGTTTGTACCAGAAAACACCAAAATGGGAAATTAACTAAAATAAAAGGAATTTAATTAAATTCATTTGAAATGCAAATATAGCAATGATAGAAACTACCAAAACTATCTTTCTCATAGAAATTAAATCATTCATTTTCATCTAATAACAAATTACTTATTAGATGCCTATTTTAGCTCAAGCGAGAGCTGTCTCACCTCGAGCTAAAAACACTCGTTTTCTCTAGACACTTCTCGCTCAAGCGAGAGTTGTCTCGCTCAAGCGAGAAGAGCCTGAATATCATTTTAATTACTTTTCTCAAGGAAAATATTTCGCATTTATATCAGATGTTTTTAAACCTTGAATTTAACAATTATCACATACTTATCATTCCCATAATAATCATTCAAACATTATAATTCAAGAGTAAACATGGTATTTGCATATATAAACATAACATAAATCGGTATACGAAATATTGTTGTATTTAATCCAAACAAACATGCAATTGATTAAGTACAAGCTTTCTTAATACCCAAGGCAACTCCAAACTTGTGAGGGAGTTTGGAGGTCCTGATGCATATTCGGACACCATTGTGTCACGATGTTTTCTCCCTCACCTGAGTGTGTGGGGTCGCTAGATTCTCTGTTTGTAGCTGAGCTTACTTGATCCGATCACATCTCGAACTCTTCATTACGCCAAAATAACGTTAATTAGTTAACTGACAATAATTATTATACTTATGAAATAACTTTTTACGCGAAGATAAAACTTTCGATTTAAAATGAATTTAATTGCTTTCGTCCATCCGATTCAAGGTTGAATATCCTTGAATCATCATTTGTCATTGAAAGTTTTAC
>NC_032017.1:2857779-2897706 GCF_001865875.1 Lupinus angustifolius | reverse complement strand
TTCAAATACTAACAATAATTTCTAATATTTCCAAACAAATAACTCATATAACCTTGTCCAAAGATATAGTTTTTCCATCTAAGAACAAGGAAGAAATTTCAAGATTTACAAAAGTCAAAAACTACATAAAGGTTCATATGATTTTATTATCATCCCCTTTAGTTATGCCTTCATAAAATACTTCAAGAACAAATAAAAACTCTACTTTATGAACAACATAATAAAAGCTCATAACTTTCTATGAAGTATGAGAAGAAGATGAAGAAGAGAAAATAAAAGGCTACCTTTTTTTTTAAAGGCAAGGTGCAGAAGCACCACGGAAATGAGAGAATTTAGTGTAAAAATGAGAGAATGGGTGGGGTATTTATAGGAGAGCCTCACCCTCATAAAATCAGAAATTTTAATGCAAAGTAAGTAGATTTAGACTAGTATAGATAATGTGTCTAATGGTGGTGGAGTGAGAGGATTTGTTGAGTGATTTAGGGGCTTTTGGAAGCTTTTGCATTACTTGTGTAACAAGCAAGTAGCTAAGGAAATGATGACATCCAACATTATTGATATGATGCAATTTCCCGATAAACATCGTGTCCGAACATTTTCGGATAATTTCGTATGGAAATATACAATTTCCCGATTTATGACATTTGCCAGAAACGTCGAAACTTGAATTTCGAGGTGAAAAATATCTGGAGATGATTTACGGACAAACTTTATGTCTATTTTGATTAGAAATAATATTTTGAAGCAAATGGGGAAATCGGAATTCGATTATGAGTTACAAAACTCAAAAAATGGGCGAAAACTCGATAAAACAACCCGAAATCGTCTTGGAAACTTTTATTCTCCAAAAATCTTGAAAAAATAGGGAAAGCAAGAAACTAAAATTACTATTTGAGCAGTCTGGTTTGGATCATTATAAAATTATAAAATAGGATAAAGTGTATTGTCATTTTAGACAAACCAAAATTGATTAGCATCATATATGATATAAATTAGAAACCTAGGAATGTAATTGTTCAATTACATAAAAAAAAATATGCTACAATGTAATATATTTTTATACTGTCACTGTATCTTACAAAATTCATTTTTAATCATTATTGAATTTTAAATAAAAGTAATACAAGTGAATATGGATGATACACTAACTATATATAAATTTTTATATTAGCAATGCATAAATATTACACTAAAAATGTTTAGAAAAGATAAAGCAATAACGTTGTTGAATGATAACTTGCATTAACATTTCTTCTCCTTCAACGATTTTAGAAATGGTAATGGTGAACCATTATATTGCCATTGACTGGATTGTCTTTGTAATTTTTAACAGCATAATAGTTCCAAAATTTCTATTCAAATCAAGTTCAATATACTCAATTTAATTAATATTCAATTAGAATATCAATGTTCCAACAACCAAAAAATTATTTGTCATTCCAACTTCAACACACGATTATATTAGACAGTATATGATCTTTATAAGTTGCCAATAAAATATGGAAACTAAATGGGAAAATATATTAATCCTCCTTAAACTTTGTGTGTTTTGCAATTAATTACAATGAATTATTTTCTCGTTTTACTTACTATTTAAACTTGAATTGTATGTAAAATTGATCCCTTTATAAATTTAATTAAAATGAAAATTTTTCACTCATGTATTTTTTAACTCTAATATCATTTAATTCTATATTTTTTGTATATAAATATTACCCTATTGTCCCATTTTAACTTTGAAATGTAATTACCATTTTATTCTCGATCAATTTGTATTTTAATGATGGTTTCTTCCAGCCATTGATGTTGGCTAACATGTATTGTTACAGTGGTGAGTCAATTACTACTATTGTAAGTCTAATATAACGGTTTCGTTGTTGGCCTATAGTAATTTAACATTATTTTTATGTAGTGACTAATTTAAGTAAAATCATAAAGTTCAAGAGATAATTAAGAAGAAAAAATAGTTCATGGTGCCTACTAATAAAAATAGTGCATTGTGTATGCGTTCCTAGTGACTAGAAGATTGGTGCATACCTAGGTTCCATCAAGATTACTTGTATTCCTAGTGACTTGTGTTCCAAAATTGGTGCTTACCGAGGTTCTAGTAGGATCACGATCAACCTTCTTAGTGACTTAAAAATAGTTTCTTACCTAGGTCCCATCACGATCTCGACCTGCGTTCTAGTGACTTGTTTCCAAAAATCGGTTCTTAACTAGATTCTAGATAGATCCCAACCCGCGTTCCTAGTGGCTTGTGTTCCAAAATTAATGCTTACCTAGATTCCATTAGTACCTGCATTGTTAATTGCCACTATTAGGAATTGAACAATTGACCTTTTGGTCATCCTTAAAATATAGCGAGACTTTACACAATTAGACCAACATCTTGTAGTTTGAAAGCATATGCAACATTTTGAAATATTAGATAAATATAAGTTTATGATTTCTTAAAAATAAAAAAAGTTTGCACCAAGAAAACACTAAAATTTGCAATTAACTAAAATAAAAGAAATTTAAATTCATTTTAAGAGACATAAATGCAATTACAGCAATGATTCAAACTACCACAACCACATTTCTAATAGAAACCATCCATTTTCATCTAATAACAAACTACCTAAGATTATCCCTATTCTCTAGCAAAAATTAAAGGCAAACCACATATTAACCTTAAACCATAACAAAACTTTGAGTATATATATTTGCCTAGTGCAATGGCCACACCATTGCCATTTGCAAATTATTATAGCGCACAAAGAAGATCAAAACATCATCTTTAAAATGAAGGTTTTGTTTCTTTGTGCTCTTCTTCTAAGCATGGCAATGCTCAACCAAGGTGTCATGGGTCATATGAATGTAAAAGATGAATCATGTAAAAACGGTGGACAAAAATTGCCTGGCTGTAATGGAAAGAAACCTTACATCAAGCCACAACCTTATACCCGTGGATGCTCAGCTATAACTAAATGTCGAGATGGCATGTGATTCTAGTTGAAGATTGAAGAAAGATGATTTCTATGTCAACAACATTGCATCAAGGGTGTTCCACTGTTGATTATATTAATTCTTTGAAATATTTGGATTGGCACATGTTATTTATATTTATCTTAATAAATGGTTGAGTGTTATTCGTATATATATTGTTTTAATTTATCATTACTACTAATTCTATGTGTGTTGCACATTCTTCTATTCATGTTATAAAGAAAAGTTATATTATATATTATAGGAGTGTAATATCTACGTAAAAATTTATACAGTCAGTGTATCATCTACCATTTATTTGTATTACTTTTATTTAAGAGTCAATGATAATAAAATATGAATGGTTGATGATGTATTAGCAATGTAAAAATTCCATACAATATTGGTGTATACATCTTTTTCTCATATTATAAACTTGTTCATGGTTCTATGGTCTTCATGTTTTATATATTAAATTTTGTATTAGAGAACTTTAAATAGTAATAAAATTGTGGCTGGAAAATGTAGTGATATATTTTATATTTTCAATAATCATGGTAGATATTCATCAATATATTATATCAAATGGGCTTTAATATGTGAACTTTTGTTGTGTTTATATGCACACTAAAGCATCCATATTCATTTGTCAATATGAACTTCTTATTCAGTACACCCTTGCTTAATATTAAAATATTACAAGAAATTAAAATTACTATTTGAGCAGTCTGGTTTAGATCATTATAAAATAAGATAAAGTATGCTGTCATTTTAGACAAACCAAAATTGATTAGCATCATATATGACATAAATGAGAATCCTAAGAATGTAATTGTTCAACTACATAAAAAAAATGTATACATTAAAAATGTAACAGATTTTTACACTTTCATTGCATCATTCACTATTCATTTTTAATCATTATTGATTTTAAATAAAAGTAATAAAATAAATTATGGATGATGCAGTAACTGTGTATAAATTTTTACACTTCAGTATATAAATATTACATTAAAAAATGTATAGAAAAGATAAAAAAAAATAACGTTGTTCAATGATAACTTGCATTATCCTTGCTTCTCCTTCAACTATTTTATAAATGCTAATGATAAACTATTATATTTCCATTGACTAGATTGTCTTTGTAATTTTTAACAGCATATTAGTTCCAAAATTTCTATTCAAATCGAGTTAAATATACTCAATGTAATTAATATTCAATTAGAATATCAGTGTTTCAACAACCAAAAAATTCTTTGTCATTCCAACTTCAGTACACGAATCACAAATATATTACTATATTAGACAGTATATGATCCTTATAAGTTGCCAATAAAATATGGTCATTAAATGAGAAAAGTATATTAATCCTCCATAAAATTTATGTGTTCTATAATTAATTATTTTCTATTTATATATACTATTTAAACTTGAATTGCATGTAAAATTAATAACAATAAAAAGTTTTCACTCATGTATTTTTAAATCCAGACTGTCATATCATTATTATTTAACTCTATTCCAACTATCCCAACCCATGTTCTAGTGACTTGCTTCCAAAAATCGATTCCTACCTAGGTTCTAGTCGGATCCCAACCCATGTTCCTAGTGGCTTGTTAACCAAAATCCGTGCTTACCTAGGTTCCAGAAGGATTTCGGTCTGCATTCCTAGTGACTTGTGTCCCAAAATTAATGCTTACTTAGATTCCAGTTAAATGATGACCTACGTTGTTATTGATTTTCCTAAGTTCCAACAATATGATGTTCAATGTTTTCTTTCTTTCTTGAGTTTTGTCAGTGTCCCAACATATGTTCTTCATCAATTCCAATTGTCTCAATAAAGTACTCAAAGTCGACCAAATAAGTTTTCACAATCTTGACAAAGTTAATGTTTATTTATGTACTAGTTATTTACCATGAGAACACTAAAATCATGATTTTCTTAACTCCCAAATCATGATTTGCTTACTCATAAAATCAAATATTTTTTTCAAAAAACTGTTTGGAATAATATGATAAAACAATGAAAATATATAATCAAAACAAATCAATGTGATAAAAAGGTTTTAATCATATTTGATTCCAAATAATATTTGTAAATGAAATACTTCATTTTGAAAAACAATTTCAAATTTCACACTCTTATAGGTTAAAATTACTTAATGATCATCTATTAGCCATATAAAACCTCAAAGTCCACTCCCCTCCCAATTTTCATTTTCCATGAGAAATGAAAATAAAAATGATTTTAGCAAGCAAACTCAATAATAGTGTGATATTATTTCAAATTAATTTCTTTCAACTAATTTTTGTTTTATTTTTAAAATAAAAATTAAAAAGGCTTTTAAATGACTTAATGAAAACTTATTAGTCTAACAATAGAGATATTTCATTTACAAAACATATGCATTTTCAATTTATTAATTAAATAAATTAACAAAATAATGCTTGTCATTTTTTCTAAAATAGTTTTTGAGATTTTGTAAAGTCGTTGTGAAAATTTTGACAAAAAAAGTATTCCAGACACTTCTGGTTTTAAGGTCAAATCATTATTTTTATTAATGTATGAGAGTGTCATAATAATGTTTTACAGCTTTATAAAATTATGAAGATATTTTTTATGATATTCCAAAAACAATCTTACACATAATATTTAAATTTTAAATAAAATCAATTAATTATATATTTGATTATGAATGAAAAATAAAAACAATTTAAATACACCAAAAAAAGAGACACACAAAATATAGAGAATCACAAAAACACAGAAAGATAAGACAAAAATGTGATGCTAAGGGTAGTAAAACATAGGAGATAGCGATATTGAGAAATTTTATTTTATAATAAAGGTTAGTGCAATGTTCCTATAGATAATCTTTCTTGATATGTTTCTCTCCTATTTTTCGATACATTCTAACTTCTTCACTTCATCCCATCTTCCTTTGCCATTATTTTTTTCTCTTCCCATTACTGTTTCCTCCTACTCCTAAGAGTTAATAACCAATGATTTTTCTTATGTTATTAATTATTTTTTATTTATAATTTATTTAATAATAAAAATGTCTTAATTATTTTTTTGTGTGAATTCGATAGAGAGGTTAAGACTCGTGTCGTATCTTGCTTTACAATTCGAGCCGAGAAATGGTTGCTGTCATTTGTGAAAGTGCAATGTGTCAAGAGTGTACTTATGTTTGTCAGTATTTTGATGAAGACAAATGACTTAATGAAAGCTTAAAGACATATGTCGCAATGATTTATAATAAAATTAGTCATGATTCAAATAAGCAGAAGCACATGAAAGTTATCATCATTATTCATAAATACTCAATTTTCATAACCAATAGTGGAAACATAAAAATCTCCAAATTTAACAATTAGGATTCATAAAAAATTGGGGAAAACACTTTTAATGGAGAAACATAAAATTCAGACCCTAAAGCTCTGATACCACTTGTTAGAAATTCCTTATGAATGATGAAATACAACCCTAGGATCTTGAATCTCATTATTCTCACACATAATATAAAACAAGGATATAAAGTCATACATGAATCCATGTTAGCGAAGAAGCAAGTTGGTTGAGAAGCTTGCTTGCTGAGATTCCCCTTTGGGAAAAACTGATACCAGTTGTGTTGATCCATTGTGATAGTACTCTAGCTATTGCAAAAAATGAGATAGACTATCTAGAGTTTATCAAGAAGTAGACTATTTTAGACCAATCCACTACGGAAGTTGAGATGATAGCACTAGAAACAGCTAGCGAAGAAGCAAGTTGGTTGAGAAGCTTGCTTGCTGAGATTCCCCTTTGGGAAAAACTGATACCAGTTGTGTTGATCCATTGTGATAGTACTCTAGCTATTGCAAAAAATGAGATAGACTATCTAGAGTTTATCAAGAAGTAGACTATTTTAGACCAATCCACTACGGAAGTTGAGATGATAGCACTAGAAACAGCTAGCGAAGAAGCAAGTTGGTTGAGAAGCTTGCTTGCTGAGATTCCCCTTTGGGAAAAACTGATACCAGTTGTGTTGATCCATTGTGATAGTACTCTAGCTATTGCAAAAAATGAGATAGACTATCTAGAGTTTATCAAGAAGTAGACTATTTTAGACCAATCCACTACGGAAGTTGAGATGATAGCACTAGAAACAGCTAGCGAAGAAGCAAGTTGGTTGAGAAGCTTGCTTGCTGAGATTCCCCTTTGGGAAAAACTGATACCAGTTGTGTTGATCCATTGTGATAGTACTCTAGCTATTGCAAAAAATGAGATAGACTATCTAGAGTTTATCAAGAAGTAGACTATTTTAGACCAATCCACTACGGAAGTTGAGATGATAGCACTAGAAACAGCTAGCGAAGAAGCAAGTTGGTTGAGAAGCTTGCTTGCTGAGATTCCCCTTTGGGAAAAACTGATACCAGTTGTGTTGATCCATTGTGATAGTACTCTAGCTATTGCAAAAAATGAGATAGACTATCTAGAGTTTATCAAGAAGTAGACTATTTTAGACCAATCCACTACGGAAGTTGAGATGATAGCACTAGAAACAGCTAGCGAAGAAGCAAGTTGGTTGAGAAGCTTGCTTGCTGAGATTCCCCTTTGGGAAAAACTGATACCAGTTGTGTTGATCCATTGTGATAGTACTCTAGCTATTGCAAAAAATGAGATAGACTATCTAGAGTTTATCAAGAAGTAGACTATTTTAGACCAATCCACTACGGAAGTTGAGATGATAGCACTAGAAACAGCTAGCGAAGAAGCAAGTTGGTTGAGAAGCTTGCTTGCTGAGATTCCCCTTTGGGAAAAACTGATACCAGTTGTGTTGATCCATTGTGATAGTACTCTAGCTATTGCAAAAAATGAGATAGACTATCTAGAGTTTATCAAGAAGTAGACTATTTTAGACCAATCCACTACGGAAGTTGAGATGATAGCACTAGAAACAGCTAGCGAAGAAGCAAGTTGGTTGAGAAGCTTGCTTGCTGAGATTCCCCTTTGGGAAAAACTGATACCAGTTGTGTTGATCCATTGTGATAGTACTCTAGCTATTGCAAAAAATGAGATAGACTATCTAGAGTTTATCAAGAAGTAGACTATTTTAGACCAATCCACTACGGAAGTTGAGATGATAGCACTAGAAACAGCTAGCGAAGAAGCAAGTTGGTTGAGAAGCTTGCTTGCTGAGATTCCCCTTTGGGAAAAACTGATACCAGTTGTGTTGATCCATTGTGATAGTACTCTAGCTATTGCAAAAAATGAGATAGACTATCTAGAGTTTATCAAGAAGTAGACTATTTTAGACCAATCCACTACGGAAGTTGAGATGATAGCACTAGAAACAGCTAGCGAAGAAGCAAGTTGGTTGAGAAGCTTGCTTGCTGAGATTCCCCTTTGGGAAAAACTGATACCAGTTGTGTTGATCCATTGTGAAAGTACTCCAGCTATTGCAAAAAATGAGAATCACTTTTATAACGGTAATAAACGACAAATACGTTGTAAGCACAACACCATTAGAGAATTACTCTCTACTGGAGCTGTTATAGTGGGTCATGTACACACTAAAAATAACTTAACAAATCCTTTGACGAAAAGACTAGCTAGAGAAAAAAGTCCATAATACTTGTAAGAGTATGAGACTATTGCCCTTAGAATGAGGATCACTCATGATTGTAACATGTCCTAACTGATTGGAGATCCCAAGAAATAGGTTCAATGAGTAATTATAAGTTATGCAATGAGAATGAACATGGTATAAAATTATGAAGTGATATGTAAGGATGAGTTAAATTTACTCTTAATGAGATCAATACTCCAATTAGAGGTACTATACTCTTGATACACTCACCTATGTCAATGTGGAAGTGGGGGCCGCTTCCTATGAAATATAGGATGTAATATTTACGTAAAGAAAAATTATATTATATATTATAAGAGTGTAATATTTACGTAAAAAATTATACACAGTCAGTGTATCATCTGCCATTCATTTTTATTAATTTTATTCAAGAGTCAATGATGATAAAATATGAATTGTTGGTGATATATTAGCAGTGTAAAAATCTCTTACAATATCGGTGTATACATCTTTTTTTCATATTATAAACTACTTGTTCATGCTTATATGGTCTTCATGTTTTATATATTAAATTTTTTATTGGAGAACTTTTAATAGTAATGATATTGTGGTCGGAAAATGTAGTGATATATTTTACATTTTCAATATTCATGGTAGATATTCATCAATTATATCAAATGGGCTTCAATATGTGAACTTTTGTTGTGTTTATATGAACACTAAAGCATCCATATTCATTTGTGAATATGAACTTTTTATAGAGTACACCCTTGCTTAATATTAAAATATTAGAAGAAATTAAAATTACATTTGAGCAGTCTGGTTTGGATTATTATAAAATAAGATAAGTATACTGTCATTTTAGACAAACCAAAATTGATTTGCATCTTATATGACATAAAGGAGAATCCTAATAATGTAATTGTTCAATTTCATAAAAAAAAATATAAACATTAACAATGTAAGAGATTCTTACACCGTTATTGTATCATTTACTATTCATTTTTAATCATTATTGAATTTTAAATAAAAATAATACAAATGAATTATTGATAATGCACTAACTGTGCATAAATTTTTACACTATCGATATATATATATTACACTAAAAATACGTATAGAAAAGATAAAGAAATAACGTCGTTCAATGATAACTTGCATTTATCCTTTCTTCTCCTTCAACGATTTTAGAAATGCTATGGTGAACTATAATATTGCCATTGACTAGATTGTCTTTGTAATTTTTGACAGCATAATAGTTCCAAAATTTCTATTCAAATCAAGTTCAATATACTCAATGTAATTAATATTCAATTAGAAGATCATTGTTCCAACAACCAAAAAATTCTTGGCCTTTCCAACTTCAACACACAAATATATTAGACAGTATATGATCTTTATAAGTTGCCAATAAAATATGGAAATTAAATGGAAAAGTATATTAATCCTCCTTAAAATTTATGAGTTCTATAATTAAGTACAATGAACAATTTTCTCTTTCTAATTACTATTTAAATTTGAATTGTATGTAAAATTAATGTTAAGTTTATAACAATGAAAAGTTTTCACTCATGTATTTTTTAGTTCAGACTTTCATATCATTATATTTAATTCTATATTTTTTATATATCAATATTACTCTATTCCAATGATCCCAACCCGTGTTCTAGTGACTTGCTTCCAAAAATTGATTCCTACCTAGGTTCTACTCGGATCCCAATCCACGTTCCTAGTGGCTTGTTTACCAAAATCAGTGCTTACCTAGGTTCGAGAAGGATCCCGATGACTTGTGTCCCAAAATTAATGCTTACCTAGATTCCAGTAGGATCATGACCTATGTTGTTATTGATTTTCCTAAGTTCCAACTATACGATGTGCAACGTTTTTTCTTTCTTTCTTGAGTTCTGTTAGTATCTCAACGTGTGTTCTTCATCAATTCCAATTGTCTCAATAAAGTACTCAAAGTTCGGCCTAATAAGTTTTCACAATCTTGACAAAATTAATACTTATTTATGTATTAGTTACTTAGCATGAGAACTCTAATATCACAATTTACAACTCTCAAATCACGATCTGCTTAATCACAAAATCAAATATGTTTTCCAAAAAAATGTTTTCAATAATATAATATTTGATTCCAAATAATAATTGTAAATGAAATATTTCATTTTGAAAAATAATTTCATATTTCACACTCATATAGGTTAAAATTACATAATGATAATCTATTAGCCATATACAACCTCAAAGTCCACTCCCCTCCCAATTTTCGTTTTCCATGACAAATAAAATAAAAAAGATTTTAAATGACTTAATGAAAACTTATTAATCTAATAATAGAGATATTTCATTTACAAAACATATGCCTTTTCAATTTTTTAATTAAATAAAATTAAACAAATAATGCTTGTCAATTTTTCTGAAATAGTTTTTGAGATTTTGTAAAGTCACTATAAAAAATTTGCAGAAAAAGTATTCCAAATACTTATGGTTTTAAGGTCAAATCGTTTTTTATTAATGTATGAGAGCGTCATAATAATTTTTTATAGCTTTATAAAACTATGAAGATATTTTTTAAGATATTCTAAATTACACCAAATATTTGAATTTTAAATAAAATCAATTAATTACATATTTGATTATGAAGGAAAAAGAAAAACATTTTAATTGATTGAAGGCATTAATGAGAGAACTTACCTTTTATTTTGAACATGTGTCAAATATCTCTTGTAAATATAGGCTTGAGCACATGCCAAATTAAAATACACCAAAAAAAGAGACACAAAATATAGAGAATCACATAAACACAAAAATATACTACAAAAATGTGGTGCTAAGGGTAATAAAACATATGAGATAGATATTGAGAAATTTTATTGTATCGCTAAGTTTAATGCAATATTCCTATATGTAATCTTTCTCTATCTGTTTCTCTTCCATTTTTTGATACATTCTATCTTCTTCACTTCATCCCATCTTCCTTTGCCATTATTTTTTTCTCTTCCCATTACTGTTTCCTCCTACTCCTAAGAGTTAATAACCAATGATTTTTCTTATGCTATTAATTATTTTTTATTTCTAATTTATTTAATAATAAAAATGTCTTAATTAATTTATTTGGGAATTCAATAGCGAGATTACGGCTCATGTTGTATCTTGCTTTACAATTCGATCCGAGAAATGGTTGCTGTCATTTGTATTATCTCTGCTATTTATCGAACTAAGAAGATGATTAACGGCCTATTCCGAATTTTCTTCAATTAATTCTCTTTTTTAATAATAAATTATTTAACAATAAAAATAAAGTGTTTTATTTACTTTTTGGGAATTCAATAGTGAGGTTATGACTCATGTCCTACCTGGCTCCTTGCTTCGAACCTAGAAACTGTTATGGTTATTTGTACATCTTCTGCTATTTATCGAATCAAATTAAATAATGCCACTCAAACTTCTTTAAACCGAGAACTACGCAGTATTAATTTCTCTATTGCACCTTCGAATACGTAGGAGCAAGATAAAATCTTATCATATACCAATCTAAAAAATCTCATTTTTTTTTTGTAATTAAATTTTTAATAAATAAATTAGTGGTATAATTAATCCATGCAAATTAGCGAGGCTATCGTCTAGTCTGGTGGGCGAGGTGCTAATACCTTCTCTGATCCATAATCGAATCTCGAGCTCCAAACTCTTGTTTAAAGAAATTTTATCCAATTTAAAGATAATAGAGAATTTTATAAGTATTAACCGTAAAAATATATAGGGACAACTGTAAATCTTTTATAGAGAGAAAACATCATCATATACTCAATATTTTCATAACCTTATATTTTCAATATCACAATCCAAAAATTGTGGAATTTTACCATACAACATTCTCTCCACATCATAATTAAATTGCTTACTCTCCTTCTCAACAACAAAAACTCATACCGGATACTATACCATGCACTCCCTTCCCTTGATCAGCTTAGAGTATTTGGTTCCTTAGCCAATCAAAGTACCACTCAATAGAACAAATTTACAACGTAGGGCTAGGAAATGTGTTCCTTGATTATAGAGAAAGAACTAAATGGTACATCCTTTATGATCTCCAATCACATGAAGTCTTTCAATCTTGAAATGTAACTTATCATGATGACTCATGTCCCTTTCAATTAGAAAATAAGGCACAAACCACCTCACCCTGAGCATGAGAGCCTCTGAGATATTATAATACCATATCTTCAACTTTGTAACGGGAATTCATAGGTCTAGACATATAGAGATTAAGATGTTTGATAGCATACGAGATGTATGGCCTAGAGATTGTTAGATATAATAAAAAGGGATATCATCAAAATGGCTACCTTGGCCGATTTGTAGCTTTGCAATAGGATCGAAAGGTGTATTAGTTGGCTTGGTGGAAACAGAACTGGAATCCTATAAGAGTGATAAATCATATTTCCTTTGATTCATGTGTTTTCCATTCTTGGACCTTGCAATTTCCGAACCCAAAAAGTACCTTAAGGAATACAAAAAATATATTCCTGTTCTTCTTTCTTCATTGATTATCTCTACTGTTCTTCCCATTTCCTATCACCAAATGGGAAGATTTTCTTCATCAGCGAATACAAGGCTCCATGAGCACCATTGGGTTTAATGAAGGCAAATGGATAGGGCACAAAAGATGCCCACTTTTTCGGTATGAATCAGTGAATCTCTGATAGTCCATCAAACTCCTTAAAGCAAAGATAATTGTGGAAATATCAAGAATAACCATTGTGAAGTGTCATATGAGAAATGTATCATGGAATGTTTAGGGAGTTGACAACATTCACTTTCCAGTTTGAGGAGTGTTGAAATATGTTTTGATATTTTTGGTTAATATTATCTTGGACTACTAATCAGTTTAAACTCACTTAGTTACTTAGGTAGAGTTAAATCCATTATATTTTCTATATAATAAGTTGTTTAATTTCTTTGTATTCAATCCATTTAATGAATATTATACACAATTCTTCCCTTGCTCCTTGATATCTAATAGTTTCTACTAATACCATGAAGAATTATATGCATTTGTTTTGGAATAGAGAAGTGCTATATAGAAGGACAATTTTAGAATAAAAAATTACGCTTGTTCAATTATTTAATTACTTTTATGTCACGTTTTGATTTTATGTAATAGTATATATATATATATATATATATATATATATAATGTAATAGTTACAAATTGTAGTTTGAAAGTATATGCAACGTTAGAAGGTTGCATTATTAGATAAATATAAGTTTCTGCATTTTTTTTTTCAAAACAAAACAAGTTTGTACAAGAAAACACCAAAATGGGAAATTAAGTAAAACAAAAGGAATTTAATTAAATTCATTTTAAATGCGAATATAGCAATGATTGAAACTACCACAACTAACTTTCTCATAGAAATTAAACCATTCATTTTTATCTCATAGCAAATTACCTAAGATTATCCCTATCCTCTAGCATAAATTAAAGCCAAACCACATATTAACCTTTAACCACAACAAAACTATGAATTGCCAATTGCAAATTATTATAGAGCACACAGAAGATCAAATTAAAATATCATCATTACAATGAAGGTTTTGTTTCTTTGTGTTCTTCTTCTAAGCATGACAATGCTCAACCAAGGTGTGATGGGTCAAATGAATATAAAAGATGAATTATGTAAAAGAGGTGGAGAATTGCCTGGCTGTAAAGGAAATCAGAAACCTCGCATCATCAAGCCACAACCTTATACCCGTGGATGCTCACCAATAACTAAATGTAGACGTGACATGTGATACTAGTTGAAGATTGAAGAAAGATGATTTCTATGTCAACAACATTGCATCAAGGGTGTTCCACTATTGATTATATTAATTCTTTGAAATATTGGGATTGGCACATGTTATTTATATTTCTCTTAATAAATGGTTGAGTGTTATTGGTATATGTATTGTTTTAATTTATCATTAACTACTAATTGTGCATGTGTGTTGCACATTCTTTTATTCATGCTATAAAGAAAAATTCAATTACATAATACAATGTAGTATCTATGTATTAATAGTGTAAAAATTTATATATAATAAATATATCATCTAACATTTATTTGAATTACTTTTATTTAACGGTCAATAATAATAAAATAGGAATAGTGGGTGATGCTTTGATAATGTATCATCCTTTTCTCATATTAGAAACGTGTTCATGATTATATGGTCTTGATGTTTTATATATTAAATTTTATATTAGAGAATTTGTAATAGGAATAAAACTGTGGTTGGAAAATATAGATATATTTTACATTTTTCAATATTCCTTGTAGATATTCATCAATTATATTAATGGGCTTTAGTATGTGAACTTTTGTTGTGTCAATATGAACTTTTTATTCAGTACACCCTTGCTTAAAATTAAAATATTACAAGAAATTAAAAATGCTATTTGAGCAGTCTGGTTTGGATCATTGTAAAATTAAAAAATAGGATAAAATATATTGTCATTTTAGACAAACCAAATTTGATTAACATCATATATGATATGAGAATCATAAGAATGTAATTATTGAAAAAAACAAGAAATATATATGCAATGACAATATAAGATATTTTTACATTGTCATTGTATCATTCACAATTCATTTTAAACATTATTAAATTTTAAATAAAAGTAATACAAATGAATGATGGACTGACTGTATATAAATTTTTACACTATCAATACATAAATATAAGACTAAAAAATGTATAGAAAAGATGAAGAAATAACGTAGTGAAATGATAACTTCATTATCCTTTCTTCTCCTTCAACGATTTTAGAAATGCCATTGACTGGATTGTCTTTGTAATTTTTAACAGCATAATAGTTCCAAAATTCCTATTCAAATCAAGTTCAATTTACTCAATGTAATTAATATTCAATTAGAATATTAGTGTTCCAACAACCAAAAAATTCTTGGCCATTCCAACTTCAACACACAAATATATTAGACAGCATATGATCTTTATAAGTTGCCAATAAAATATGGAAAATAAATGGGAAAAGTATATTAATTCTCTTTCAAATTTATGCCTTTTGCAATTAATTAGAATGAACTATTTTCTCTTTCTACTTCCTATTTTCTCTTCCAACTATCCCAACCCGCATTCTTGTGACTTGCTTCCAAAAATCGATGCTTACCTAGGTTTTAGTCGGATCCCAACCCATGTTCCTAGTGGCTTGTTTACCAAAATCAGTGCTTACCTAGGTTCGTGAAGGATCTCGATCTGCATTCCTAGTGACTTGTGTCCCAAAATTAATGCTTACCTAGATTCCAATAGTATTGTGACCTGTGTTGTTAATGTTTTTCCTAAGTTCCAACAATACAATGTTCTACGTTTTTTTCTTTCTTGAGTTCTGGTAATATCCCAATGTGTGTTCTTCATCAATTCCAATTGTCTCAATAAAGTACTCAAAGTTCGGTCAAATAAGTATTCATAATCTTGAGAAAGTTAATGTTCATTTATATACAAGTTACTTACCATGAGAACTCTCAAATCACGAGTTGCTTAATCACAAAAACAAATATTGTTTCCAAAAAAATGTTTTGAATAATATAATAAAAAATGAAAATATATAATCAAAACAAATCAATGTGATAAAAAGATTTTAATCATATTTGATTCCAAATAATAATTGTAAATGAAATATTTCATTCTGAAAAATAATTTCATATTTCACACTCAGGTTAAAATGACTTAATGATAATCTATTAGCTAGATACAACCTCAAAGTTCACTCCCCTCCCAATTTTCGTTTTCATTGAATAATAAAAATAAAAATTAACAAGCAGTTAATTGGCTTAATAATAATGCCATATTATTTCAAATTAATTTATTTCCACTAATTTTTGTTTTCTTTTTAAAATAAAAATTAAATAGGCTCTTAACTGATTTAATAAGCACTTATTAGTCTAATATAAAGATATTCCATTTACAAAACATATGCATTTTCAAATTTTTAATTAAATAAAAGTAAAAAAATAATGCTTGTCATTTTTTCTAAAATAGTTTCTGGGATATTGTAAAGTCGCTGTGAAAATTTCGACAAAAAAAGGTATTCCAGATACTTCTGGTTTTATGGTAGAATCATTATTTTTACTAATGTATGTGTATCATAATAATGTTTTACAACTTTATAAAATTATGAAGATATTTTTAAAGATATTCCAAAATCAATCTTACACCTAATATTTGAATTTTAAATAAAATCAATTAATTACATATTTGATTATGAATGAAAATTAAAAACATTTTAATTGATTGAAGCCATTAATGAGAGAACTTCCCTTTTATTTTGAACATGTGTCAAATATCTCTTGTAAATATAGGCTTGAACACATGCCAAATTAAAATACACCAAAAAAGAGACACACAAAATATAGAGAATCACAGAAACACAGAAAGTTAAGACAAAAATGTGGTGCTAAGGGTAGTAAAACATAGGAGATAGCGATATTGAGAAATTTTATTTTATCATTAAGGTTAGTGCAATATTCCTATATGTAATCTTTCTCTATCTGTTTCTCTTCCATTTTCCTGATACATTCTATCTTCTTCACTTCATCCCATCTTCCTTTGCCATTATTTTTTCCTTTTCCCATTATTATTTCCTCCTACTCCTAAGAGTTAATAACCAATGATTTTTCTTATGCTATTAATTATTTTTTATTTCTAATTTATTTTAATAATAAAGATGTCTTAATTAATTTGTTTGGGAATTCGATAGAGAGGTTACGACCCGCGTCATATCTTACTTTACCATTCGAGTCGAGAAATGGTTACTGTTATTTATATTGCTTCTGCTATTTATCGAACTAAGAAGATGATTAACGACCAATTTCGACTTTTCTTCTATTAATTCTCTCTTTTAAAAATAAATTATTTAACAATAAAAATAAAATGTTTTATTTATTTTTTAGGAAATCAATAGCGAGGTTACGACTAATGTCATACCTTGCTTTTTTGCTTCAAAGCTAGAAATGGTTGTGATCATTTGTACCTCATCCACTATTTATCGAATCAAATCAAATAATGCAACTCAAACATCTTTAAACCGAGAACTACGTAGTATTAATTTCTCTATTGCACCTACGAATACGTAGGAGCAAGATAAAATCTTATCATTTATCAATGTAAAAAATCTTTTATTTTTGTTTTAGTAATTAAAATTTTAATAAATAAATTAGTGGTATAATTAATGCATGAAAATTAGCGAGGGTATCATCTAGTCTAGTGGGCGAGGTGCTAATACCTTCTCTGTTCCATAATCGACTCTTGAGTTCAAAACTCTTGTTTAAAGAAACTTTTATCCAATTTAAACATAATAGAGAGTTTTCTAAGTTTTAACCGTAAAAAAACATAGCTACGACTCCAAATCTTTTATAGAGAGAAAACATCAAAATATACTCAATGTTTTCATAACTTTATACTTTCAATGTCACACTCAAAAATTGTGGAATTTTACCATACAACATTCTCTCCACATCACAAATAGATTGCTTACTCTTCTTCTTTATAGCAAAAGCTCATACCGGATACTATACCATACACTCCTTTCCCTTGACTAGCTTAGAGTATTTGGTTCCTTAGCCAATCAAAGTACTACGCCAGATATTGTAATTAACAACGACCATTCAACAATGCTATTTTGAAAGACATTGTTAAATATGAAGCGGAAGAACACCAACTGTGCAAATTAAAGCAAGTGTTATCTATGTGGGTAGATGGATACAACTTTAACAGCGCATTCTTGAAATAACTCTGTTGAACATCAGTGACGTTAGCATTAGCTTGAATGAGTTCTATTTAACAACATAATTTATAGGATGCGCTATTAATGTACATTTATTCAACAACACAACGTTAAATAAGCGCTATTGAAGATGACATAGTATTAACGCTTTCTTAAATGTGCACTATTGCTTGTATACGATTACATATCAGAAAAATTAATACTTGAATGCTTATGCGTCTCTTTGTTTCTATGAAAAATTAATTGCTTGCACATCTACCAAGGACGAAGATAACGATTCTCTTTTCATTTGAATCAATAAATAATGTTGTTCATTCCATGCTCTATTTCATCAGTAAGTGTATGTGTTTCTATAGATTATTTTTTTCTGCTTTGTATAATTTTTTGTCTCCTATTATAATTAGTCATGGTACCCAAGAAGAAAGATATAGGAGGAAGAAAACACAAAGTAACCAAAAAGAGAGGAATACAAGGAAAAAAGAAAAAGGGAAGTTTTGTTAAAAGGAATAGAAAAAAGGTAGATGTAACGCCCCGAAAATCATTTTATATTTAATATATTTAATCTCTTAGAAAAATGGGTAAATTTTTATTTCCTCTTTTTTTCTTTTATGTAACCTATAAATTACAAATCATTTTCACTTTTACTTTATTCTATTTTCAAGACGTCATATTTTCAAACCTTGCGGAAATAAAATTCTTAATACATTGAAGATAATTAAATGAACACAATTCTTTTCTGAGTACTTCTCATTCAAAAAATTCTTGAGTAAATACAGAATTGTTTACAAGGCGAAATCTAATCATCGCCACAAATAAAAAAACTGAAAAAAAGTACCTCACACAGGTTCCTATCACAAGAAAACAAAAGAGCAACCTCCTAAACTAGACGTGCACTGGAAGCCTCGCTAGGATCTTCCTTCACCTCCGAGTCAGAAGAGATCTCAATGACCTCAACTGAATCTTCTATGCAGATAAGCTCTACACTGTCGCCTTTGTCTTCCTCCTCCTTCACTTCATCCACTCCCCAATCCATCAAGGGGTCCGGGGTGTACCCCCTTGGCATGGCCCCGTCTGTCTCTCTTGGCGCCGATCCTGATTATGAGAATCCTATTTGGGGCCAAGTCATAACAACTTCTGGTACGCCTCAAGCTTCAGCCGGTACATAAAGTCCGACGATTATAAGTCTTCGGTCGGGTAAAGTGAATGATGCCTCCCTAACTGTGTAGTATGGTGGAAGATGGAGAATTGAGTCATTGCTTACCCAATCCAGCTCTAGGTCACAAGAACCTGTGTAAGTGTGTCGATTACCCTCAACACTCCATGTCCCCTCCTGGGATATAGTGAAGCGATAACCTCAGATCAGTGTTGATGGGTCCATCTGAACATGCGTACAAATACACCAGAAGAAAAGAGAGGGAGTAAAACATCTATGAAAAACTTGTCATCGACGTCGTGAGATGATAGCACTAGAAACAGCTAGCGAAGAAGCAAGTTGGTTGAGAAGCTTGCTTGCTGAGATTCCCCTTTGGGAAAAACTGATACCAGTTGTGTTGATCCATTGTGATAGTACTCTAGCTATTGCAAAAAATGAGATAGACTATCTAGAGTTTATCAAGAAGTAGACTATTTTAGACCAATCCACTACGGAAGTTGAGATGATAGCACTAGAAACAGCTAGCGAAGAAGCAAGTTGGTTGAGAAGCTTGCTTGCTGAGATTCCCCTTTGGGAAAAACTGATACCAGTTGTGTTGATCCATTGTGATAGTACTCTAGCTATTGCAAAAAATGAGATAGACTATCTAGAGTTTATCAAGAAGTAGACTATTTTAGACCAATCCACTACGGAAGTTGAGATGATAGCACTAGAAACAGCTAGCGAAGAAGCAAGTTGGTTGAGAAGCTTGCTTGCTGAGATTCCCCTTTGGGAAAAACTGATACCAGTTGTGTTGATCCATTGTGATAGTACTCTAGCTATTGCAAAAAATGAGATAGACTATCTAGAGTTTATCAAGAAGTAGACTATTTTAGACCAATCCACTACGGAAGTTGAGATGATAGCACTAGAAACAGCTAGCGAAGAAGCAAGTTGGTTGAGAAGCTTGCTTGCTGAGATTCCCCTTTGGGAAAAACTGATACCAGTTGTGTTGATCCATTGTGATAGTACTCTAGCTATTGCAAAAAATGAGATAGACTATCTAGAGTTTATCAAGAAGTAGACTATTTTAGACCAATCCACTACGGAAGTTGAGATGATAGCACTAGAAACAGCTAGCGAAGAAGCAAGTTGGTTGAGAAGCTTGCTTGCTGAGATTCCCCTTTGGGAAAAACTGATACCAGTTGTGTTGATCCATTGTGATAGTACTCTAGCTATTGCAAAAAATGAGATAGACTATCTAGAGTTTATCAAGAAGTAGACTATTTTAGACCAATCCACTACGGAAGTTGAGATGATAGCACTAGAAACAGCTAGCGAAGAAGCAAGTTGGTTGAGAAGCTTGCTTGCTGAGATTCCCCTTTGGGAAAAACTGATACCAGTTGTGTTGATCCATTGTGATAGTACTCTAGCTATTGCAAAAAATGAGATAGACTATCTAGAGTTTATCAAGAAGTAGACTATTTTAGACCAATCCACTACGGAAGTTGAGATGATAGCACTAGAAACAGCTAGCGAAGAAGCAAGTTGGTTGAGAAGCTTGCTTGCTGAGATTCCCCTTTGGGAAAAACTGATACCAGTTGTGTTGATCCATTGTGATAGTACTCTAGCTATTGCAAAAAATGAGATAGACTATCTAGAGTTTATCAAGAAGTAGACTATTTTAGACCAATCCACTACGGAAGTTGAGATGATAGCACTAGAAACAGCTAGCGAAGAAGCAAGTTGGTTGAGAAGCTTGCTTGCTGAGATTCCCCTTTGGGAAAAACTGATACCAGTTGTGTTGATCCATTGTGATAGTACTCTAGCTATTGCAAAAAATGAGATAGACTATCTAGAGTTTATCAAGAAGTAGACTATTTTAGACCAATCCACTACGGAAGTTGAGATGATAGCACTAGAAACAGCTAGCGAAGAAGCAAGTTGGTTGAGAAGCTTGCTTGCTGAGATTCCCCTTTGGGAAAAACTGATACCAGTTGTGTTGATCCATTGTGATAGTACTCTAGCTATTGCAAAAAATGAGATAGACTATCTAGAGTTTATCAAGAAGTAGACTATTTTAGACCAATCCACTACGGAAGTTGAGATGATAGCACTAGAAACAGCTAGCGAAGAAGCAAGTTGGTTGAGAAGCTTGCTTGCTGAGATTCCCCTTTGGGAAAAACTGATACCAGTTGTGTTGATCCATTGTGATAGTACTCTAGCTATTGCAAAAAATGAGATAGACTATCTAGAGTTTATCAAGAAGTAGACTATTTTAGACCAATCCACTACGGAAGTTGAGATGATAGCACTAGAAACAGCTAGCGAAGAAGCAAGTTGGTTGAGAAGCTTGCTTGCTGAGATTCCCCTTTGGGAAAAACTGATACCAGTTGTGTTGATCCATTGTGATAGTACTCTAGCTATTGCAAAAAATGAGATAGACTATCTAGAGTTTATCAAGAAGTAGACTATTTTAGACCAATCCACTACGGAAGTTGAGATGATAGCACTAGAAACAGCTAGCGAAGAAGCAAGTTGGTTGAGAAGCTTGCTTGCTGAGATTCCCCTTTGGGAAAAACTGATACCAGTTGTGTTGATCCATTGTGATAGTACTCTAGCTATTGCAAAAAATGAGATAGACTATCTAGAGTTTATCAAGAAGTAGACTATTTTAGACCAATCCACTACGGAAGTTGAGATGATAGCACTAGAAACAGCTAGCGAAGAAGCAAGTTGGTTGAGAAGCTTGCTTGCTGAGATTCCCCTTTGGGAAAAACTGATACCAGTTGTGTTGATCCATTGTGATAGTACTCTAGCTATTGCAAAAAATGAGATAGACTATCTAGAGTTTATCAAGAAGTAGACTATTTTAGACCAATCCACTACGGAAGTTGAGATGATAGCACTAGAAACAGCTAGCGAAGAAGCAAGTTGGTTGAGAAGCTTGCTTGCTGAGATTCCCCTTTGGGAAAAACTGATACCAGTTGTGTTGATCCATTGTGATAGTACTCTAGCTATTGCAAAAAATGAGATAGACTATCTAGAGTTTATCAAGAAGTAGACTATTTTAGACCAATCCACTACGGAAGTTGAGATGATAGCACTAGAAACAGCTAGCGAAGAAGCAAGTTGGTTGAGAAGCTTGCTTGCTGAGATTCCCCTTTGGGAAAAACTGATACCAGTTGTGTTGATCCATTGTGATAGTACTCTAGCTATTGCAAAAAATGAGATAGACTATCTAGAGTTTATCAAGAAGTAGACTATTTTAGACCAATCCACTACGGAAGTTGAGATGATAGCACTAGAAACAGCTAGCGAAGAAGCAAGTTGGTTGAGAAGCTTGCTTGCTGAGATTCCCCTTTGGGAAAAACTGATACCAGTTGTGTTGATCCATTGTGATAGTACTCTAGCTATTGCAAAAAATGAGATAGACTATCTAGAGTTTATCAAGAAGTAGACTATTTTAGACCAATCCACTACGGAAGTTGAGATGATAGCACTAGAAACAGCTAGCGAAGAAGCAAGTTGGTTGAGAAGCTTGCTTGCTGAGATTCCCCTTTGGGAAAAACTGATACCAGTTGTGTTGATCCATTGTGATAGTACTCTAGCTATTGCAAAAAATGAGATAGACTATCTAGAGTTTATCAAGAAGTAGACTATTTTAGACCAATCCACTACGGAAGTTGAGATGATAGCACTAGAAACAGCTAGCGAAGAAGCAAGTTGGTTGAGAAGCTTGCTTGCTGAGATTCCCCTTTGGGAAAAACTGATACCAGTTGTGTTGATCCATTGTGATAGTACTCTAGCTATTGCAAAAAATGAGATAGACTATCTAGAGTTTATCAAGAAGTAGACTATTTTAGACCAATCCACTACGGAAGTTGAGATGATAGCACTAGAAACAGCTAGCGAAGAAGCAAGTTGGTTGAGAAGCTTGCTTGCTGAGATTCCCCTTTGGGAAAAACTGATACCAGTTGTGTTGATCCATTGTGATAGTACTCTAGCTATTGCAAAAAATGAGATAGACTATCTAGAGTTTATCAAGAAGTAGACTATTTTAGACCAATCCACTACGGAAGTTGAGATGATAGCACTAGAAACAGCTAGCGAAGAAGCAAGTTGGTTGAGAAGCTTGCTTGCTGAGATTCCCCTTTGGGAAAAACTGATACCAGTTGTGTTGATCCATTGTGATAGTACTCTAGCTATTGCAAAAAATGAGATAGACTATCTAGAGTTTATCAAGAAGTAGACTATTTTAGACCAATCCACTACGGAAGTTGAGATGATAGCACTAGAAACAGCTAGCGAAGAAGCAAGTTGGTTGAGAAGCTTGCTTGCTGAGATTCCCCTTTGGGAAAAACTGATACCAGTTGTGTTGATCCATTGTGATAGTACTCTAGCTATTGCAAAAAATGAGATAGACTATCTAGAGTTTATCAAGAAGTAGACTATTTTAGACCAATCCACTACGGAAGTTGAGATGATAGCACTAGAAACAGCTAGCGAAGAAGCAAGTTGGTTGAGAAGCTTGCTTGCTGAGATTCCCCTTTGGGAAAAACTGATACCAGTTGTGTTGATCCATTGTGATAGTACTCTAGCTATTGCAAAAAATGAGATAGACTATCTAGAGTTTATCAAGAAGTAGACTATTTTAGACCAATCCACTACGGAAGTTGAGATGATAGCACTAGAAACAGCTAGCGAAGAAGCAAGTTGGTTGAGAAGCTTGCTTGCTGAGATTCCCCTTTGGGAAAAACTGATACCAGTTGTGTTGATCCATTGTGATAGTACTCTAGCTATTGCAAAAAATGAGATAGACTATCTAGAGTTTATCAAGAAGTAGACTATTTTAGACCAATCCACTACGGAAGTTGAGATGATAGCACTAGAAACAGCTAGCGAAGAAGCAAGTTGGTTGAGAAGCTTGCTTGCTGAGATTCCCCTTTGGGAAAAACTGATACCAGTTGTGTTGATCCATTGTGATAGTACTCTAGCTATTGCAAAAAATGAGATAGACTATCTAGAGTTTATCAAGAAGTAGACTATTTTAGACCAATCCACTACGGAAGTTGAGATGATAGCACTAGAAACAGCTAGCGAAGAAGCAAGTTGGTTGAGAAGCTTGCTTGCTGAGATTCCCCTTTGGGAAAAACTGATACCAGTTGTGTTGATCCATTGTGATAGTACTCTAGCTATTGCAAAAAATGAGATAGACTATCTAGAGTTTATCAAGAAGTAGACTATTTTAGACCAATCCACTACGGAAGTTGAGATGATAGCACTAGAAACAGCTAGCGAAGAAGCAAGTTGGTTGAGAAGCTTGCTTGCTGAGATTCCCCTTTGGGAAAAACTGATACCAGTTGTGTTGATCCATTGTGATAGTACTCTAGCTATTGCAAAAAATGAGATAGACTATCTAGAGTTTATCAAGAAGTAGACTATTTTAGACCAATCCACTACGGAAGTTGAGATGATAGCACTAGAAACAGCTAGCGAAGAAGCAAGTTGGTTGAGAAGCTTGCTTGCTGAGATTCCCCTTTGGGAAAAACTGATACCAGTTGTGTTGATCCATTGTGATAGTACTCTAGCTATTGCAAAAAATGAGATAGACTATCTAGAGTTTATCAAGAAGTAGACTATTTTAGACCAATCCACTACGGAAGTTGAGATGATAGCACTAGAAACAGCTAGCGAAGAAGCAAGTTGGTTGAGAAGCTTGCTTGCTGAGATTCCCCTTTGGGAAAAACTGATACCAGTTGTGTTGATCCATTGTGATAGTACTCTAGCTATTGCAAAAAATGAGATAGACTATCTAGAGTTTATCAAGAAGTAGACTATTTTAGACCAATCCACTACGGAAGTTGAGATGATAGCACTAGAAACAGCTAGCGAAGAAGCAAGTTGGTTGAGAAGCTTGCTTGCTGAGATTCCCCTTTGGGAAAAACTGATACCAGTTGTGTTGATCCATTGTGATAGTACTCTAGCTATTGCAAAAAATGAGATAGACTATCTAGAGTTTATCAAGAAGTAGACTATTTTAGACCAATCCACTACGGAAGTTGAGATGATAGCACTAGAAACAGCTAGCGAAGAAGCAAGTTGGTTGAGAAGCTTGCTTGCTGAGATTCCCCTTTGGGAAAAACTGATACCAGTTGTGTTGATCCATTGTGATAGTACTCTAGCTATTGCAAAAAATGAGATAGACTATCTAGAGTTTATCAAGAAGTAGACTATTTTAGACCAATCCACTACGGAAGTTGAGATGATAGCACTAGAAACAGCTAGCGAAGAAGCAAGTTGGTTGAGAAGCTTGCTTGCTGAGATTCCCCTTTGGGAAAAACTGATACCAGTTGTGTTGATCCATTGTGATAGTACTCTAGCTATTGCAAAAAATGAGATAGACTATCTAGAGTTTATCAAGAAGTAGACTATTTTAGACCAATCCACTACGGAAGTTGAGATGATAGCACTAGAAACAGCTAGCGAAGAAGCAAGTTGGTTGAGAAGCTTGCTTGCTGAGATTCCCCTTTGGGAAAAACTGATACCAGTTGTGTTGATCCATTGTGATAGTACTCTAGCTATTGCAAAAAATGAGATAGACTATCTAGAGTTTATCAAGAAGTAGACTATTTTAGACCAATCCACTACGGAAGTTGAGATGATAGCACTAGAAACAGCTAGCGAAGAAGCAAGTTGGTTGAGAAGCTTGCTTGCTGAGATTCCCCTTTGGGAAAAACTGATACCAGTTGTGTTGATCCATTGTGATAGTACTCTAGCTATTGCAAAAAATGAGATAGACTATCTAGAGTTTATCAAGAAGTAGACTATTTTAGACCAATCCACTACGGAAGTTGAGATGATAGCACTAGAAACAGCTAGCGAAGAAGCAAGTTGGTTGAGAAGCTTGCTTGCTGAGATTCCCCTTTGGGAAAAACTGATACCAGTTGTGTTGATCCATTGTGATAGTACTCTAGCTATTGCAAAAAATGAGATAGACTATCTAGAGTTTATCAAGAAGTAGACTATTTTAGACCAATCCACTACGGAAGTTGAGATGATAGCACTAGAAACAGCTAGCGAAGAAGCAAGTTGGTTGAGAAGCTTGCTTGCTGAGATTCCCCTTTGGGAAAAACTGATACCAGTTGTGTTGATCCATTGTGATAGTACTCTAGCTATTGCAAAAAATGAGATAGACTATCTAGAGTTTATCAAGAAGTAGACTATTTTAGACCAATCCACTACGGAAGTTGAGATGATAGCACTAGAAACAGCTAGCGAAGAAGCAAGTTGGTTGAGAAGCTTGCTTGCTGAGATTCCCCTTTGGGAAAAACTGATACCAGTTGTGTTGATCCATTGTGATAGTACTCTAGCTATTGCAAAAAATGAGATAGACTATCTAGAGTTTATCAAGAAGTAGACTATTTTAGACCAATCCACTACGGAAGTTGAGATGATAGCACTAGAAACAGCTAGCGAAGAAGCAAGTTGGTTGAGAAGCTTGCTTGCTGAGATTCCCCTTTGGGAAAAACTGATACCAGTTGTGTTGATCCATTGTGATAGTACTCTAGCTATTGCAAAAAATGAGATAGACTATCTAGAGTTTATCAAGAAGTAGACTATTTTAGACCAATCCACTACGGAAGTTGAGATGATAGCACTAGAAACAGCTAGCGAAGAAGCAAGTTGGTTGAGAAGCTTGCTTGCTGAGATTCCCCTTTGGGAAAAACTGATACCAGTTGTGTTGATCCATTGTGATAGTACTCTAGCTATTGCAAAAAATGAGATAGACTATCTAGAGTTTATCAAGAAGTAGACTATTTTAGACCAATCCACTACGGAAGTTGAGATGATAGCACTAGAAACAGCTAGCGAAGAAGCAAGTTGGTTGAGAAGCTTGCTTGCTGAGATTCCCCTTTGGGAAAAACTGATACCAGTTGTGTTGATCCATTGTGATAGTACTCTAGCTATTGCAAAAAATGAGATAGACTATCTAGAGTTTATCAAGAAGTAGACTATTTTAGACCAATCCACTACGGAAGTTGAGATGATAGCACTAGAAACAGCTAGCGAAGAAGCAAGTTGGTTGAGAAGCTTGCTTGCTGAGATTCCCCTTTGGGAAAAACTGATACCAGTTGTGTTGATCCATTGTGATAGTACTCTAGCTATTGCAAAAAATGAGATAGACTATCTAGAGTTTATCAAGAAGTAGACTATTTTAGACCAATCCACTACGGAAGTTGAGATGATAGCACTAGAAACAGCTAGCGAAGAAGCAAGTTGGTTGAGAAGCTTGCTTGCTGAGATTCCCCTTTGGGAAAAACTGATACCAGTTGTGTTGATCCATTGTGATAGTACTCTAGCTATTGCAAAAAATGAGATAGACTATCTAGAGTTTATCAAGAAGTAGACTATTTTAGACCAATCCACTACGGAAGTTGAGATGATAGCACTAGAAACAGCTAGCGAAGAAGCAAGTTGGTTGAGAAGCTTGCTTGCTGAGATTCCCCTTTGGGAAAAACTGATACCAGTTGTGTTGATCCATTGTGATAGTACTCTAGCTATTGCAAAAAATGAGATAGACTATCTAGAGTTTATCAAGAAGTAGACTATTTTAGACCAATCCACTACGGAAGTTGAGATGATAGCACTAGAAACAGCTAGCGAAGAAGCAAGTTGGTTGAGAAGCTTGCTTGCTGAGATTCCCCTTTGGGAAAAACTGATACCAGTTGTGTTGATCCATTGTGATAGTACTCTAGCTATTGCAAAAAATGAGATAGACTATCTAGAGTTTATCAAGAAGTAGACTATTTTAGACCAATCCACTACGGAAGTTGAGATGATAGCACTAGAAACAGCTAGCGAAGAAGCAAGTTGGTTGAGAAGCTTGCTTGCTGAGATTCCCCTTTGGGAAAAACTGATACCAGTTGTGTTGATCCATTGTGATAGTACTCTAGCTATTGCAAAAAATGAGATAGACTATCTAGAGTTTATCAAGAAGTAGACTATTTTAGACCAATCCACTACGGAAGTTGAGATGATAGCACTAGAAACAGCTAGCGAAGAAGCAAGTTGGTTGAGAAGCTTGCTTGCTGAGATTCCCCTTTGGGAAAAACTGATACCAGTTGTGTTGATCCATTGTGATAGTACTCTAGCTATTGCAAAAAATGAGATAGACTATCTAGAGTTTATCAAGAAGTAGACTATTTTAGACCAATCCACTACGGAAGTTGAGATGATAGCACTAGAAACAGCTAGCGAAGAAGCAAGTTGGTTGAGAAGCTTGCTTGCTGAGATTCCCCTTTGGGAAAAACTGATACCAGTTGTGTTGATCCATTGTGATAGTACTCTAGCTATTGCAAAAAATGAGATAGACTATCTAGAGTTTATCAAGAAGTAGACTATTTTAGACCAATCCACTACGGAAGTTGAGATGATAGCACTAGAAACAGCTAGCGAAGAAGCAAGTTGGTTGAGAAGCTTGCTTGCTGAGATTCCCCTTTGGGAAAAACTGATACCAGTTGTGTTGATCCATTGTGATAGTACTCTAGCTATTGCAAAAAATGAGATAGACTATCTAGAGTTTATCAAGAAGTAGACTATTTTAGACCAATCCACTACGGAAGTTGAGATGATAGCACTAGAAACAGCTAGCGAAGAAGCAAGTTGGTTGAGAAGCTTGCTTGCTGAGATTCCCCTTTGGGAAAAACTGATACCAGTTGTGTTGATCCATTGTGATAGTACTCTAGCTATTGCAAAAAATGAGATAGACTATCTAGAGTTTATCAAGAAGTAGACTATTTTAGACCAATCCACTACGGAAGTTGAGATGATAGCACTAGAAACAGCTAGCGAAGAAGCAAGTTGGTTGAGAAGCTTGCTTGCTGAGATTCCCCTTTGGGAAAAACTGATACCAGTTGTGTTGATCCATTGTGATAGTACTCTAGCTATTGCAAAAAATGAGATAGACTATCTAGAGTTTATCAAGAAGTAGACTATTTTAGACCAATCCACTACGGAAGTTGAGATGATAGCACTAGAAACAGCTAGCGAAGAAGCAAGTTGGTTGAGAAGCTTGCTTGCTGAGATTCCCCTTTGGGAAAAACTGATACCAGTTGTGTTGATCCATTGTGATAGTACTCTAGCTATTGCAAAAAATGAGATAGACTATCTAGAGTTTATCAAGAAGTAGACTATTTTAGACCAATCCACTACGGAAGTTGAGATGATAGCACTAGAAACAGCTAGCGAAGAAGCAAGTTGGTTGAGAAGCTTGCTTGCTGAGATTCCCCTTTGGGAAAAACTGATACCAGTTGTGTTGATCCATTGTGATAGTACTCTAGCTATTGCAAAAAATGAGATAGACTATCTAGAGTTTATCAAGAAGTAGACTATTTTAGACCAATCCACTACGGAAGTTGAGATGATAGCACTAGAAACAGCTAGCGAAGAAGCAAGTTGGTTGAGAAGCTTGCTTGCTGAGATTCCCCTTTGGGAAAAACTGATACCAGTTGTGTTGATCCATTGTGATAGTACTCTAGCTATTGCAAAAAATGAGATAGACTATCTAGAGTTTATCAAGAAGTAGACTATTTTAGACCAATCCACTACGGAAGTTGAGATGATAGCACTAGAAACAGCTAGCGAAGAAGCAAGTTGGTTGAGAAGCTTGCTTGCTGAGATTCCCCTTTGGGAAAAACTGATACCAGTTGTGTTGATCCATTGTGATAGTACTCTAGCTATTGCAAAAAATGAGATAGACTATCTAGAGTTTATCAAGAAGTAGACTATTTTAGACCAATCCACTACGGAAGTTGAGATGATAGCACTAGAAACAGCTAGCGAAGAAGCAAGTTGGTTGAGAAGCTTGCTTGCTGAGATTCCCCTTTGGGAAAAACTGATACCAGTTGTGTTGATCCATTGTGATAGTACTCTAGCTATTGCAAAAAATGAGATAGACTATCTAGAGTTTATCAAGAAGTAGACTATTTTAGACCAATCCACTACGGAAGTTGAGATGATAGCACTAGAAACAGCTAGCGAAGAAGCAAGTTGGTTGAGAAGCTTGCTTGCTGAGATTCCCCTTTGGGAAAAACTGATACCAGTTGTGTTGATCCATTGTGATAGTACTCTAGCTATTGCAAAAAATGAGATAGACTATCTAGAGTTTATCAAGAAGTAGACTATTTTAGACCAATCCACTACGGAAGTTGAGATGATAGCACTAGAAACAGCTAGCGAAGAAGCAAGTTGGTTGAGAAGCTTGCTTGCTGAGATTCCCCTTTGGGAAAAACTGATACCAGTTGTGTTGATCCATTGTGATAGTACTCTAGCTATTGCAAAAAATGAGATAGACTATCTAGAGTTTATCAAGAAGTAGACTATTTTAGACCAATCCACTACGGAAGTTGAGATGATAGCACTAGAAACAGCTAGCGAAGAAGCAAGTTGGTTGAGAAGCTTGCTTGCTGAGATTCCCCTTTGGGAAAAACTGATACCAGTTGTGTTGATCCATTGTGATAGTACTCTAGCTATTGCAAAAAATGAGATAGACTATCTAGAGTTTATCAAGAAGTAGACTATTTTAGACCAATCCACTACGGAAGTTGAGATGATAGCACTAGAAACAGCTAGCGAAGAAGCAAGTTGGTTGAGAAGCTTGCTTGCTGAGATTCCCCTTTGGGAAAAACTGATACCAGTTGTGTTGATCCATTGTGATAGTACTCTAGCTATTGCAAAAAATGAGATAGACTATCTAGAGTTTATCAAGAAGTAGACTATTTTAGACCAATCCACTACGGAAGTTGAGATGATAGCACTAGAAACAGCTAGCGAAGAAGCAAGTTGGTTGAGAAGCTTGCTTGCTGAGATTCCCCTTTGGGAAAAACTGATACCAGTTGTGTTGATCCATTGTGATAGTACTCTAGCTATTGCAAAAAATGAGATAGACTATCTAGAGTTTATCAAGAAGTAGACTATTTTAGACCAATCCACTACGGAAGTTGAGATGATAGCACTAGAAACAGCTAGCGAAGAAGCAAGTTGGTTGAGAAGCTTGCTTGCTGAGATTCCCCTTTGGGAAAAACTGATACCAGTTGTGTTGATCCATTGTGATAGTACTCTAGCTATTGCAAAAAATGAGATAGACTATCTAGAGTTTATCAAGAAGTAGACTATTTTAGACCAATCCACTACGGAAGTTGAGATGATAGCACTAGAAACAGCTAGCGAAGAAGCAAGTTGGTTGAGAAGCTTGCTTGCTGAGATTCCCCTTTGGGAAAAACTGATACCAGTTGTGTTGATCCATTGTGATAGTACTCTAGCTATTGCAAAAAATGAGATAGACTATCTAGAGTTTATCAAGAAGTAGACTATTTTAGACCAATCCACTACGGAAGTTGAGATGATAGCACTAGAAACAGCTAGCGAAGAAGCAAGTTGGTTGAGAAGCTTGCTTGCTGAGATTCCCCTTTGGGAAAAACTGATACCAGTTGTGTTGATCCATTGTGATAGTACTCTAGCTATTGCAAAAAATGAGATAGACTATCTAGAGTTTATCAAGAAGTAGACTATTTTAGACCAATCCACTACGGAAGTTGAGATGATAGCACTAGAAACAGCTAGCGAAGAAGCAAGTTGGTTGAGAAGCTTGCTTGCTGAGATTCCCCTTTGGGAAAAACTGATACCAGTTGTGTTGATCCATTGTGATAGTACTCTAGCTATTGCAAAAAATGAGATAGACTATCTAGAGTTTATCAAGAAGTAGACTATTTTAGACCAATCCACTACGGAAGTTGAGATGATAGCACTAGAAACAGCTAGCGAAGAAGCAAGTTGGTTGAGAAGCTTGCTTGCTGAGATTCCCCTTTGGGAAAAACTGATACCAGTTGTGTTGATCCATTGTGATAGTACTCTAGCTATTGCAAAAAATGAGATAGACTATCTAGAGTTTATCAAGAAGTAGACTATTTTAGACCAATCCACTACGGAAGTTGAGATGATAGCACTAGAAACAGCTAGCGAAGAAGCAAGTTGGTTGAGAAGCTTGCTTGCTGAGATTCCCCTTTGGGAAAAACTGATACCAGTTGTGTTGATCCATTGTGATAGTACTCTAGCTATTGCAAAAAATGAGATAGACTATCTAGAGTTTATCAAGAAGTAGACTATTTTAGACCAATCCACTACGGAAGTTGAGATGATAGCACTAGAAACAGCTAGCGAAGAAGCAAGTTGGTTGAGAAGCTTGCTTGCTGAGATTCCCCTTTGGGAAAAACTGATACCAGTTGTGTTGATCCATTGTGATAGTACTCTAGCTATTGCAAAAAATGAGATAGACTATCTAGAGTTTATCAAGAAGTAGACTATTTTAGACCAATCCACTACGGAAGTTGAGATGATAGCACTAGAAACAGCTAGCGAAGAAGCAAGTTGGTTGAGAAGCTTGCTTGCTGAGATTCCCCTTTGGGAAAAACTGATACCAGTTGTGTTGATCCATTGTGATAGTACTCTAGCTATTGCAAAAAATGAGATAGACTATCTAGAGTTTATCAAGAAGTAGACTATTTTAGACCAATCCACTACGGAAGTTGAGATGATAGCACTAGAAACAGCTAGCGAAGAAGCAAGTTGGTTGAGAAGCTTGCTTGCTGAGATTCCCCTTTGGGAAAAACTGATACCAGTTGTGTTGATCCATTGTGATAGTACTCTAGCTATTGCAAAAAATGAGATAGACTATCTAGAGTTTATCAAGAAGTAGACTATTTTAGACCAATCCACTACGGAAGTTGAGATGATAGCACTAGAAACAGCTAGCGAAGAAGCAAGTTGGTTGAGAAGCTTGCTTGCTGAGATTCCCCTTTGGGAAAAACTGATACCAGTTGTGTTGATCCATTGTGATAGTACTCTAGCTATTGCAAAAAATGAGATAGACTATCTAGAGTTTATCAAGAAGTAGACTATTTTAGACCAATCCACTACGGAAGTTGAGATGATAGCACTAGAAACAGCTAGCGAAGAAGCAAGTTGGTTGAGAAGCTTGCTTGCTGAGATTCCCCTTTGGGAAAAACTGATACCAGTTGTGTTGATCCATTGTGATAGTACTCTAGCTATTGCAAAAAATGAGATAGACTATCTAGAGTTTATCAAGAAGTAGACTATTTTAGACCAATCCACTACGGAAGTTGAGATGATAGCACTAGAAACAGCTAGCGAAGAAGCAAGTTGGTTGAGAAGCTTGCTTGCTGAGATTCCCCTTTGGGAAAAACTGATACCAGTTGTGTTGATCCATTGTGATAGTACTCTAGCTATTGCAAAAAATGAGATAGACTATCTAGAGTTTATCAAGAAGTAGACTATTTTAGACCAATCCACTACGGAAGTTGAGATGATAGCACTAGAAACAGCTAGCGAAGAAGCAAGTTGGTTGAGAAGCTTGCTTGCTGAGATTCCCCTTTGGGAAAAACTGATACCAGTTGTGTTGATCCATTGTGATAGTACTCTAGCTATTGCAAAAAATGAGATAGACTATCTAGAGTTTATCAAGAAGTAGACTATTTTAGACCAATCCACTACGGAAGTTGAGATGATAGCACTAGAAACAGCTAGCGAAGAAGCAAGTTGGTTGAGAAGCTTGCTTGCTGAGATTCCCCTTTGGGAAAAACTGATACCAGTTGTGTTGATCCATTGTGATAGTACTCTAGCTATTGCAAAAAATGAGATAGACTATCTAGAGTTTATCAAGAAGTAGACTATTTTAGACCAATCCACTACGGAAGTTGAGATGATAGCACTAGAAACAGCTAGCGAAGAAGCAAGTTGGTTGAGAAGCTTGCTTGCTGAGATTCCCCTTTGGGAAAAACTGATACCAGTTGTGTTGATCCATTGTGATAGTACTCTAGCTATTGCAAAAAATGAGATAGACTATCTAGAGTTTATCAAGAAGTAGACTATTTTAGACCAATCCACTACGGAAGTTGAGATGATAGCACTAGAAACAGCTAGCGAAGAAGCAAGTTGGTTGAGAAGCTTGCTTGCTGAGATTCCCCTTTGGGAAAAACTGATACCAGTTGTGTTGATCCATTGTGATAGTACTCTAGCTATTGCAAAAAATGAGATAGACTATCTAGAGTTTATCAAGAAGTAGACTATTTTAGACCAATCCACTACGGAAGTTGAGATGATAGCACTAGAAACAGCTAGCGAAGAAGCAAGTTGGTTGAGAAGCTTGCTTGCTGAGATTCCCCTTTGGGAAAAACTGATACCAGTTGTGTTGATCCATTGTGATAGTACTCTAGCTATTGCAAAAAATGAGATAGACTATCTAGAGTTTATCAAGAAGTAGACTATTTTAGACCAATCCACTACGGAAGTTGAGATGATAGCACTAGAAACAGCTAGCGAAGAAGCAAGTTGGTTGAGAAGCTTGCTTGCTGAGATTCCCCTTTGGGAAAAACTGATACCAGTTGTGTTGATCCATTGTGATAGTACTCTAGCTATTGCAAAAAATGAGATAGACTATCTAGAGTTTATCAAGAAGTAGACTATTTTAGACCAATCCACTACGGAAGTTGAGATGATAGCACTAGAAACAGCTAGCGAAGAAGCAAGTTGGTTGAGAAGCTTGCTTGCTGAGATTCCCCTTTGGGAAAAACTGATACCAGTTGTGTTGATCCATTGTGATAGTACTCTAGCTATTGCAAAAAATGAGATAGACTATCTAGAGTTTATCAAGAAGTAGACTATTTTAGACCAATCCACTACGGAAGTTGAGATGATAGCACTAGAAACAGCTAGCGAAGAAGCAAGTTGGTTGAGAAGCTTGCTTGCTGAGATTCCCCTTTGGGAAAAACTGATACCAGTTGTGTTGATCCATTGTGATAGTACTCTAGCTATTGCAAAAAATGAGATAGACTATCTAGAGTTTATCAAGAAGTAGACTATTTTAGACCAATCCACTACGGAAGTTGAGATGATAGCACTAGAAACAGCTAGCGAAGAAGCAAGTTGGTTGAGAAGCTTGCTTGCTGAGATTCCCCTTTGGGAAAAACTGATACCAGTTGTGTTGATCCATTGTGATAGTACTCTAGCTATTGCAAAAAATGAGATAGACTATCTAGAGTTTATCAAGAAGTAGACTATTTTAGACCAATCCACTACGGAAGTTGAGATGATAGCACTAGAAACAGCTAGCGAAGAAGCAAGTTGGTTGAGAAGCTTGCTTGCTGAGATTCCCCTTTGGGAAAAACTGATACCAGTTGTGTTGATCCATTGTGATAGTACTCTAGCTATTGCAAAAAATGAGATAGACTATCTAGAGTTTATCAAGAAGTAGACTATTTTAGACCAATCCACTACGGAAGTTGAGATGATAGCACTAGAAACAGCTAGCGAAGAAGCAAGTTGGTTGAGAAGCTTGCTTGCTGAGATTCCCCTTTGGGAAAAACTGATACCAGTTGTGTTGATCCATTGTGAAAGTACTCCAGCTATTGCAAAAAATGAGAATCACTTTTATAACGGTAATAAACGACAAATACGTTGTAAGCACAACACCATTAGAGAATTACTCTCTACTGGAGCTGTTATAGTGGGTCATGTACACACTAAAAATAACTTAACAAATCCTTTGACGAAAAGACTAGCTAGAGAAAAAAGTCCATAATACTTGTAAGAGTATGAGACTATTGCCCTTAGAATGAGGATCACTCATGATTGTAACATGTCCTAACTGATTGGAGATCCCAAGAAATAGGTTCAATGAGTAATTATAAGTTATGCAATGAGAATGAACATGGTATAAAATTATGAAGTGATATGTAAGGATGAGTTAAATTTACTCTTAATGAGATCAATACTCCAATTAGAGGTACTATACTCTTGATACACTCACCTATGTCAATGTGGAAGTGGGGGCCGCTTCCTATGAAATATAGGATGTAATATTTACGTAAAGAAAAATTATATTATATATTATAAGAGTGTAATATTTACGTAAAAAATTATACACAGTCAGTGTATCATCTGCCATTCATTTTTATTAATTTTATTCAAGAGTCAATGATGATAAAATATGAATTGTTGGTGATATATTAGCAGTGTAAAAATCTCTTACAATATCGGTGTATACATCTTTTTTTCATATTATAAACTACTTGTTCATGCTTATATGGTCTTCATGTTTTATATATTAAATTTTTTATTGGAGAACTTTTAATAGTAATGATATTGTGGTCGGAAAATGTAGTGATATATTTTACATTTTCAATATTCATGGTAGATATTCATCAATTATATCAAATGGGCTTCAATATGTGAACTTTTGTTGTGTTTATATGAACACTAAAGCATCCATATTCATTTGTGAATATGAACTTTTTATAGAGTACACCCTTGCTTAATATTAAAATATTAGAAGAAATTAAAATTACATTTGAGCAGTCTGGTTTGGATTATTATAAAATAAGATAAGTATACTGTCATTTTAGACAAACCAAAATTGATTTGCATCTTATATGACATAAAGGAGAATCCTAATAATGTAATTGTTCAATTTCATAAAAAAAAATATAAACATTAACAATGTAAGAGATTCTTACACCGTTATTGTATCATTTACTATTCATTTTTAATCATTATTGAATTTTAAATAAAAATAATACAAATGAATTATTGATAATGCACTAACTGTGCATAAATTTTTACACTATCGATATATATATATTACACTAAAAATACGTATAGAAAAGATAAAGAAATAACGTCGTTCAATGATAACTTGCATTTATCCTTTCTTCTCCTTCAACGATTTTAGAAATGCTATGGTGAACTATAATATTGCCATTGACTAGATTGTCTTTGTAATTTTTGACAGCATAATAGTTCCAAAATTTCTATTCAAATCAAGTTCAATATACTCAATGTAATTAATATTCAATTAGAAGATCATTGTTCCAACAACCAAAAAATTCTTGGCCTTTCCAACTTCAACACACAAATATATTAGACAGTATATGATCTTTATAAGTTGCCAATAAAATATGGAAATTAAATGGAAAAGTATATTAATCCTCCTTAAAATTTATGAGTTCTATAATTAAGTACAATGAACAATTTTCTCTTTCTAATTACTATTTAAATTTGAATTGTATGTAAAATTAATGTTAAATTTATAACAATGAAAAGTTTTCACTCATGTATTTTTTAGTTCAGACTTTCATATCATTATATTTAATTCTATATTTTTTATATATCAATATTACTCTATTCCAATGATCCCAACCCGTGTTCTAGTGACTTGCTTCCAAAAATTGATTCCTACCTAGGTTCTACTCGGATCCCATTCCACGTTCCTAGTGGCTTGTTTACCAAAATCAGTGCTTACCTAGGTTCGAGAAGGATCTCGATGACTTGTGTCCCAAAATTAATGCTTACCTAGATTCCAGTAGGATCATGACCTATGTTGTTATTGATTTTCCTAAGTTCCAACTATACGATGTGCAACGTTTTTTCTTTCTTTCTTGAGTTTTGTCAGTATCTCAACGTGTGTTCTTCATCAATTCCAATTGTCTCAATAAAGTACTCAAAGTTCGGCCTAATAAGTTTTCACAATCTTGACAAAATTAATACTTATTTATGTATTAGTTACTTAGCATGAGAACTCTAATATCACAATTTACAACTCTCAAATCACGATCTGCTTAATCACAAAATCAAATATGTTTTCCAAAAAAATGTTTTCAATAATATAATATTTGATTCCAAATAATAATTGTAAATGAAATATTTCATTTTGAAAAATAATTTCATATTTCACACTCATATAGGTTAAAATTACATAATGATAATCTATTAGCCATATACAACCTCAAAGTCCACTCCCCTCCCAATTTTCGTTTTCCATGACAAATAAAATAAAAAAGATTTTAAATGACTTAATGAAAACTTATTAATCTAATAATAGAGATATTTCATTTACAAAACATATGCCTTTTCAATTTTTTAATTAAATAAAATTAAACAAATAATGCTTGTCAATTTTTCTGAAATAGTTTTTGAGATTTTGTAAAGTCACTATAAAATTTTTGCAGAAAAAGTATTCCAAATTCTTATGGTTTTAAGGTCAAATCGTTTTTTATTAATGTATGAGAGCGTCATAATAATTTTTTATAGCTTTATAAAACTATGAAGATATTTTTTAAGATATTCTAAATTACACCAAATATTTGAATTTTAAATAAAATCAATTAATTACATATTTGATTATGAAGGAAAAATAAAAACATTTTAATTGATTGAAGGCATTAATGAGAGAACTTTTCTTTTATTTTGAACATGTGTCAAATATCTCTTGTAAATATAGGCTTGAGCACATGCCAAATTAAAATACACCAAAAAAAGAGACACAAAATATAGAGAATCACATAAACACAAAAATATACTACAAAAATGTGGTGCTAAGGGTAATAAAACATATGAGATAGATATTGAGAAATTTTATTGTATCGCTAAGTTTAATGCAATATTCCTATATGTAATCTTTCTCTATCTGTTTCTCTTCCATTTTTTGATACATTCTATCTTCTTCACTTCATCCCATCTTCCTTTGCCATTATTTTTTTCTCTTCCCATTACTGTTTCCTCCTACTCCTAAGAGTTAATAACCAATGATTTTTCTTATGCTATTAATTATTTTTTATTTCTAATTTATTTAATAATAAAAATGTCTTAATTAATTTATTTGGGAATTCAATAGCGAGATTACGGCTCATGTTGTATCTTGCTTTACAATTCGATCCGAGAAATGGTTGCTGTCATTTGTATTATCTCTGCTATTTATCGAACTAAGAAGATGATTAACGGCCTATTCCGAATTTTCTTCAATTAATTCTCTTTTTTAATAATAAATTATTTAACAATAAAAATAAAGTGTTTTATTTACTTTTTGGGAATTCAATAGTGAGGTTATGACTCATGTCCTACCTGGCTCCTTGCTTCGAACCTAGAAACTGTTATGGTTATTTGTACATCTTCTGCTATTTATCGAATCAAATTAAATAATGCCACTCAAACTTCTTTAAACCGAGAACTACGCAGTATTAATTTCTCTATTGCACCTTCGAATACGTAGGAGCAAGATAAAATCTTATCATATACCAATCTAAAAAATCTCATTTTTTTTTTGTAATTAAATTTTTAATAAATAAATTAGTGGTATAATTAATCCATGCAAATTAGCGAGGCTATCGTCTAGTCTGGTGGGCGAGGTGCTAATACCTTCTCTGATCCATAATCGAATCTCGAGCTCCAAACTCTTGTTTAAAGAAATTTTATCCAATTTAAAGATAATAGAGAATTTTATAAGTATTAACCGTATTATCGCTAAGTTTAATGCAATATTCCTATATGTACCTCGAGTTTGATAATAGGGGTCAGGACCTAGACAACATTGAAAGGGTGATGCTCTCCCC
>NC_032017.1:2837465-2857679 GCF_001865875.1 Lupinus angustifolius | reverse complement strand
AGTTCTGACCACCGTTTCCTCACATGTCCTTTTGCTGAGTATATATGGAACTGGATAAACAACATTTTCTGCATCAACATGGACACTTCAACCATTATCTCTGTGCTTTTAGCTTGCAGAAATGAATGGTCTGCCCAAATCAAGGTGTTGTTCTATGCTTGCATAGCTCACACGGTTAGCACTATATGGTGGTGCAGGAATCATATCCGTTTCAATGAAAAGAGATTCAATTTGCCTCAAGCTTTGAACAGGATTATAATGGCCACTAATCTCTCGGGTAACTCCACTTCAGCAACAGCAAAGCCTTCTATGCAGGAACTCTGCATTATGAAGGCTTTTAAAGTTACAACAAATAATCCAAGAGCTCCTTCCATAATTGAGGTCGTCTGGAAGCCCTCTGACAGTGGATGGATCAAAATCAACTCCGACGGGGCAGCTAGGGGAAGTCCTGGTCTAGCTGGTGGGGGTGCCATCTTCAGAAACTCTTCTGGTCTTGTTCTGGCTTGTTCTTCTCAATTCCTTGATATCCAAGATTCCCTTTTTGCTGAGCTGAATGCAACAATCACTTCTATTAATTTTGCTTATTCAAAAGGTTGGAAGACAGTGTGGTTAGAGAGTGATTCCTCTCTAGTGGTTGACATTTTTAAGGGTAAACATTTGCCTCCTTGGAAGTTGCTGAACAAATGGATTCTGTGCAAATCAACTATGGAATCCATGGACTGTAGAGTCTCTCACATATATAGGGAAGGAAATTCCTGTGCGGATAAATTAGCTAATTATGGCATATCCCCGAGAACAAATTGCTCTTGGAATGATTCTCCTATTTTTATTAAAAGGGAGGTTGGTAGAAATATGCTTGGCCTACCAAGCTATAGATTTGTAACTTCTTAATCCCTCTTGTAATCTCTTTCATCTAATATATTCTGGGGTGTGGTTGCACCTTTTGTTTAAAAAAAAAGGCATTAGAGATTATCACACAATACAAACATAAACATGAATAACACAAGGATAGTTGTCACTTTTAGTACTGCTACAGGTTGTGAGGTGAAAAGAGGTGGTGTGCTATAACACAATTCTTCCTAGTTTTCAAAACATCCATAATAACAGCCACTATGATGAAGATAAATGTCTTGCTAGGTACAACAAGAGAATAGGAAGGAAAACATGAGTTATAAGAGGAGCTAGTTCATATTCATTGGAGTGGTAATCCATCCTCCATGAGTTTTATTTCTTCTCACTTTTACTTGCATTTACTTACCATAAGTAGCTAAGTTCTATATTGTTCGGATTGAATATAATATGAGCTTGATGTATGTACATCGATTCGGTTATATATTAACTTGTGATGCTTTGATTCTTTTGAGTTGAGCTTGACTATAATATGACCTTGATGTATGCATATTGATTTGGTTCCATATTAATTCTTGATGATTTGATTCTTTTGACTTGTGTATGTGCTTAATGCTTACTTTGAGTTTGATCAACTTATTGGATGGATTTTGAAGAAATTCTTGGATAAATCTTTGTTATAATTCTGACATTTATTCAACTCATCAATTGTATAATTGTCAGACATAGATTTATATAAAATTTGTGACTTTATGCATTTTCTTGAGTTATTTGCTAGACTAAATTAACTTAATAACTCTCAAACTTCTTAATATAGACTACTAGACATAGAGGTATATTTAACTGTTAATATATCTTCATCTTGTTAATTTAGTTGTTAGACATAGAGCTATTTTGATGAGGTATTAACATGACGAAGACATTGGCGGTTAATATAATTGAGGTGTTGCATTTTTTACTCAATTTCACATGCATAGATTACTAGACATAGATGTATGATTTTGTGAGTTATAATTTCTCATCTTGTGTGTAAAGTTACTACAAATAAAGATTTATTGCATAAGCTACTAAATTGACTAAGACATTAGCTTTTAGTACTTTTGAGATCATTTGTGTAGAAGAATCATTTGTAAGTGCATTAGTGTTGTTGATTTTTGTGTTTACTGATAATGACTAGGAAATTTGATCCCAACATCTTTTATCAAAGTATTATTATAACTTGTTTTTCAATTTTAGTGTAATCGTCCATCCAAAACCCTTTTGAAAGTAGTTTAGAATAACAATTGTTAGTTGTGGGGAAGACATACAATTTTACTCTATTTGCACATTTTACCTCACACATTTGCCCACAGGCGTTCCTATTCGACAATATGATAATATAAAACAATGATGATTACAACCAAGAAAATATGTAATGAATTTATACATAAACTAATAATAATTAATCTCACAAAAAATTAGAAAAGAATAAAATAATAATAGAAAACTTGTCCCATGGAGAAAAAAGTACTCATAAAGTTAAAAAAAATTTTGACCTTCATTAATTATTACTATCGCTCACCACACATGTTGCACACCTCCAATACGGTCATCTCTAATGGCAATGGCAATGTGTGTTAGTGGCCATTTGGGCACTGGTGGACGTGATGGTGTTGGGGCAATTGAGATGGATGTTATAGTCAATGAGATGGTCGTGATGGTGGACAGTAATGATAATGATTTTAATAGTCATGTTGTTGTTTAGTAATGGTTCAGTTAAGCCATCTCTTCAACAGATTATAGAATTAGCAAGGGTGAAATCATGGCTTTGGATCAACGACTAGGAGGAAAAATCTCAATTCTCTATTCCGACTGGATTGCTAACCTCCGAGTTTGTTTAAATATTGCCTTGTAACTGTTTTCACTACAAAAAAATATCCGATTAGCCACGGTTAAAACCGTCGCTACTGTACCACAAAACCGTGGCAAAATACAGCAGCCACGGTTTCCTCTACCCTAGCAATTACTGGCGTTGCAAAACTTTTGCCACGGTCTATTTATGTTATAGCCACGTCTTCACCAAGTGTGGTAACATTTCTTTAACCACAGTTCCAACTGTGGCTAATGTAACTACACCCGTGGCTAATGTTTACCATTAATTTAACCACATTATAACCGTGGCTAATTATTTATTCAATTATTCACATATTTCTCTCCTCATCCTCTCTAGAAATCATTATATTCCATAAAATAATGATAAATTTATTAATGAAATTAAATATTTACAAGCTAAAATTAATTCTCAATTTACAAAAATATTCTTTCCTTTCACATTTCTTTCTATCATAAAAAGAAAGTAAGATAAATAAATAAGGAGGTCCATATAAACAGGAAGGAGTATTTTAGCACATAAAACAGTGATAATTTATATAGCAAATGAGTCCTTTCATAAATATGAGATATCCCAGCTACCCAATTCCAAACAAGAATTTGAACACATCACTTAAGGAAATAATCCCTTCTACACGCTTACTCTCAGCTTCAACAATCACAAGTCTTCTAACCTCTGTAAAAATTAATAAAATTGAATTAGCTTAAGGACCTAAGTTTTGTGATAAAAAAACTAAGGAATTAAACCATTATTGTCACAATATTACTCTGCATTTTTTATGATCATTTAGTGTATTTTGAACTTGTAGATATTCATCAATTATATTAATGGGCTTTAGTATGTGAACTTTTATTGTGTCAATTTGAACTTTTTATTCAGTACACCCTTGCTTAAAATTAAAATATTACAAGAAATTAAAATTACAATTTGAGCAGTCTGGTTTGGATCATTGTAAAATTAAAAAATAGGATAAAATATATTGTCATTTTAGACAAACCAAATTTGATTAACATCATATATGATATGAGAATCATAAGAATGTAATTATTGAAAAAAACAAGAAATATATATGCAATGACAATATAAGATATTTTTACATTGTCATTGTATCATTCACAATTCATTTTAAACATTATTAAATTTTAAATAAAAGTAATACAAATGAATGATGGACTGACTGTATATAAATTTTTACACTATCAATACATAAATATAAGACTAAAAAATGTATAGAAAAGATGAAGAAATAACGTAGTGAAATGATAACTTCATTATCCTTTCTTCTCCTTCAACGATTTTAGAAATGCCATTGACTGGATTGTCTTTGTAATTTTTAACAGCATAATAGTTCCAAAATTCCTATTCAAATCAAGTTCAATTTACTCAATGTAATTAATATTCAATTAGAATATCAGTATTCCAACAACCTAAAAATTCTTGGCCATTCCAACTTCAACACAAAAATATATTACACAGTATATGATCTTTATAAGTTGTCAATAAAATATGGAAATTAAATGGGAAAAGTATATTAATCCTCCTTAAATTTTATGGCTTTCGCAATTAATTACATTGAACTATTTTTTCTTTTTACTTACTATTTTCTGTTCCAACGATCCCAACCCGGGTTCTGGTGACTTGCTTCCAAAAATTAATTCTTACCTAGGTTCTAGCCGGATCCCAACCCATGTTCGTAGTGGCTTGTTTACTGAAATCAGAACTTATCTAGTTTGAGAAGAATCTCAATCTGCATTCCTAGTGACTTGCGTCCCAAAATTAATGCTTACCTAGATTCCAGTAGTATTACGACCTGTGTTGTTATTGATTTTCCTAAGTTTCAACAATGCAATGTTCTACGTTTTTTTCTTTCTTGAGTTCTGGTAATATCCCAATGTGTGTTCTTCATCAATTCCAATTGTCTCAATAAAGTACTCAAAGTTTTGCCAAACAAGTATTCACAATCTTTACAAAGTTAATGTTCATTTATATACTAGTTACTTACAATGAGAACTCTCAAATTACGATTTGCTTAACTCTCAAATCACGATATGCTTAATTACAAAAACAAATATTTTTTCCAAAAAATTGTTTTGATTAATATAATAAAAAAATGAAAATATATAATCAAAACAAATCAATGTGATAAAAAGGTTTTAATCATATTTGATTCCAAATAATAATTGTAAATGAAATATTTCATTTTAACAAATAATTTCATATTTCACACTCATATAGGTTAAACTTACTTAATGATAATCTATTAGCTAGATACAACCTCAAAGTCCACTCCGCTCCCAATTTTTGTTTTCTATGACAAATAAAGAAAATATTTTAACAAGCACTTAATTGGCTCAATAATAATGTGATATGATTTCAAATTAATTTCTTTCCACTAAATTTTGTTTTCTTTTTAAAATAAAAATTAAATAGCCTTTTAAATGACTTAATGATCACTTATTAGTCTAATTATAGAGATAATCCATTTACAAAACATATGCATTTTCAATTTTTTAATTAAATAAAAGTAAAAAATAATGCTTGTCATTTTTTCTAAAATAGTTTTTGGGATTTTGTAAAGTAGCTGTGAAAATTTTGACAAAAAAAGGTATTCCATATACTTGGGGTTTTAAGGTCGAATCGTTATTTTTGCTAATGTATAAGTATCATAATAATGTTCTACAGCTTTATAAAATTATGAAGATATTTCTTAAGATATTCCAAAATCAATCTTACACCCAATATTTAAATTTTAAATAAAATCAATCAATTACATATTTGATTGTGAATGAAAATTAGATAGATTTTAATTGATTGAAGACATTAATTAGAAAACTTCCCTTTTATTTTGATCATGTGTCAAATTTCTCTAGTAAATATAGGCTTGAACACATTCTAAATTAAGATACACCACAGAAAGAGACACACAAAATATAGAGAATCACAGAAACACAGAAAGATACGACAAAAATGTGGTGCTAAGGCTAATAAAACATAGGAGATAGCGATATTGAGAAATTTTATTTTATCGCTAAGGTTAGTGCAATGTTCCTATATGTAATCTTATTCCTTTGGTTTTTCTTCCATTTTTCGATACATTCTATATTCTTCACTTCATCCTATCTTCCTTTGCCGTGATTTTTTCCTTTTCCCATTAGTGTTTCCTCATACGCCTACTTCACTTCATCCCATCTTCCTATATGTAATCTTTGCTAATACCTTCTCTGATCCATAATTGACTATCGAGCCCAAAACTCTTGTTTGAAGAATTTTTTATCCAATTTAAACATAAAAGAGAGTTTTCTAAGTTTTAACCGTAAAAAAACATAGTGACAATTCCAAATCTTTTATAGAGATAAAAGATCAACATATCTCAATATTTTCATAACCTTATACTTACAATGTCACCACCCAAAAATTGTGGAATTTTACCATACAACATTTTCTCCACATCATTTTCTCCACATCATAAATAGATTGCTTACTCTCCTTCTCTATAGCAAAAGCTCATACCGGATACTATACCATGCACTCCCTTCCCTTGACCAACTTAGTATTTGGTTTCGTAGCCAATCAAAGTACTACGCCATATATCATAATTAACAACGACCATTCAACAACACTATTTTGAACGATTCTGCTAAATATGAGGTGATAGAACAACAAGTGCATAGATTAAAGCATGCACTATCAATGTGGATAGACAGATACAACTTTAACAATGCACTCTTGAAACAACACTATTGAACATCAGTGACGTTAGCGTTGACTTGAACATTATTAATGTACATCTATTCAACAACACAGCATTAAATAAGCACTATTGAAGATGGCATAGTAACAATGCTTTCTTAAATATGCATTATTGTTTGTATATGATGTTTTACCTATCATAAAAATTAATGCTTGAATGCTTATATGTCTCTTCGTTTCTGTGAAAAATTAATTGGTTGTACATCTACTAAGGACGGTGATACCAATTGTCTTTTCATTTGAATCAATAAATATTATTGTTCACTCCATGTTCTATTTCATCGGTAAGTGTATGTGTTTCTATAGATTATTTTTTTCTACTTTGTATATTTTTTGTCTCTTTTTATAATTAGTCATGGCATCCGAGGAGAAGAAGATGGGAGGAAGAAAACACAAAGTAACTAAAAAGAGAGCAATACAAGGAAAAAAGAAAAAAAAATTTGGTGAAAAGGAATAAAAAAAGGCAGAGAGTAGATCTCAACAACTCGAAGTATTAAAACAGTGGGTAATTCTCTTGCTAAAGTACAAACCCCTAGAAAAGTTGTATTATCGGGAACCCTATATCAAAATTATGTCAAGAAGATCTTTGACATCTTAAATCTTGTGAGGCCAAAGCACCTTTTCACTATAATACATATACCTTCTGGTAAAAGAGAGTTCTTTGATTTAGTTGAAGACATACATTTTGAAAAAGGACCTGATATCAAAAGGAAAGTGGTTGTTATACAAGATTTGCGTGAGATGAAGATTTAATCTGCAAATCATTTAGTTGATTATCATCTACCAAATCATTTAGTTGATTGTCATCTACAAATCATTTAGTTGATTGTCATCTACCAAATCATTTAGTTGATTTTCATCTACCAAATCATTTAGTTCATTGTCGTCTATCAAATCATTTAGTTCATTGTCATATCACATAACAATTAATGTATTTTGACACTTTGAGTGAAGAATGAACAATTATTTTGGATGTTAATTTCTATTTTTTGTTATTTATTTGAATGGTTGTATTTTGGCATTTCCATATTAATAAACACAATAAACAAATTAACAAAACTTAATGTTTAATATTTTTGGAGTATTTTGGCAACATTGTATTTTGTGGCAAAATCAATAACTGAAACTAACATTGTATTTTGGCAACTATGTTAATTAACATATTAAAAAACATATATTGCGCAACTTCATGCTAAAATAATATATTCTCATGTTGTAGTTTTGCAACTTCATGTTAATTAACATATGTTAACTTATTTTCATGTTGTATTTTGACCCGTAATATAATATGTTAATTTAACAACGGAAATTCAAGAAAACACTGTTAAATTAAATCCATTAGCATCACATATTTAGGAAAACACTATTAATTTGGATGTTGAGTTATACGCTAGCTTGAATAAGTCCAGTTTTATATTGTATAATTAAGATAGCACTGTCAATTAGTTTCTATTCAACAACGCATAGTTAGTATGGCGCTGTTAATTAGTATATATTCAACAACATATAATCAAGGCAGTGTTGTTGATGTGTTCATGTATATGAGCTGTCAAAAGCTCGATTCACACTGGATATTTAACAATGCTTTCTTAGGATACCACTATGGAAGATGTAATATCAACAATATATTCCTTAATATGTGTTTTTGAAGATGTCAAAACAAAACGCAACCTTTAATATGCGCTATTGAAGATGTCCTACCAGCAACACTTTCTGTAGAAAACATTGTTGAATTGTTACTAGAGTTTAAATATCTAAAACATGATTCAGTTCCATCTACACTCTCAAACTTAATCGAAAAGTAACCTCATACTCTCAGAAACCCTTATACTCTCAGAAACCTCAAAAAACTTCATCAATGGTTTTCCAAAGTGGTGATCACGGCTCTCACAATGATGATGAAGCTACACCGACTCCATAAGACAAGCAAATCGTTGTTCATAAACGAAGTCCACATGCAATGACTTCCATGAATAAAGTCATTCATGCAAGAAGTAAGGATGTGAAGATATAAGTTCAATGAAACTCAAAAGGTCAACCATTAAACTTGAAGGGTGGCAACACATTGGGTAGCTATATTGGGGTCGTGGTTAGGAAAAATGTGTCGCTAACATTCAACAAATGGACTAATGTTAGGTTGAATATTGTGAAGGAGAGTATTTGGAATGAAATAATAGTAAATTTATATTTTAGTTTGTGTTTTTGTGTTTTCATGCAATGTATATGTATTGTTGTGTATTCATGCAATGTTTGTGTCTTCATGCAATTTATATGTGTTTAGGCAGTAAAGTCATGGTTAGGCAGTGTGTATGTTTTTGTGTTTTCATGCAATGTATGTATATGTGTTTGCATGCAATGTACATATATGTATGTGTTTGCATGCAATATAATATAATATATATATATATATATATATATATGTTTTCATGCAATTTATATGTACATAAGGATTATATAATGTATACGTGTTTTAATTTCAGTTAATTTTTTATGTTTGCGGGGAGCATAAAGTTTATATCCTTAAATCTGCTGGCAAGACTCTCTGAAAATTCAGAACCGATGTTAGAAAATGTATCAGAGATGATGATGTCAATGTCAACCAAAAACCTTCAAAGAAATATGCAAATGTCACTGAAGATGATGATTGGAAGACTTTTCTCACCACACGCACACAAGACGAGTCTTTCTTGGTAAAATTATATTGTTTGTATTAACTTTATTCTAATATATGTTTTTATACATACATATATATGATTGTTGATGTTAATGTTGTTTGTTTTGGCAGAAAGTAAGTTATGAAAACCGCAAGAGACTATCTAAGCCTTTGTATCCATATCGAGCTTCTCGAGCGGGGTATAGAGGAATCGAAGAAAAATTATAAGTATTGTTAATTTGTAAGTACATTATTGGTTATATTTTTTATGCACATATATCTAATTACATTATTATTAGTTATACTTCGGCAGCTGGACAACAAAAGTGGTACACCTTTGACTCCACATGGAGTAGAACTCGATGTTCTATGAGTGGATACCCGTAAGAACAAGGATGATGTCATTGACAATGTACAAGTTCAAGAAGTGGCAAACTGTATTTTAAGTGCTCAATTTCTAATTATATTTAATTTCCATACTTTATTTATCAAAATATGATTAATTAACATTATGTTTTTTATTTGTCAGGTTGCCCTAAAAGAAAAGGAGACACAACCAGATAGTCGCATTATACTTGATAAGGCACTATGACTACCACACTACCCTGACCGTATCCGTGGTACATGATTTGGGGTTAGCCAACAAACATTTGTACCCGATGAAAAGCGTGCAACCAAAGCCCAAATGAGTTAGATTCAAAATCAATAGGATGACCTCATGCAACAATTTAATGACTTTGTGCAATTAATGAAGGTGAAAAAATCTGAGTGGCAACGACAAGCTACTGCTGCTGGCACTGTTCCTTCAACCATCAATGAGAGTTGCACACCTGCTCCTTACAACATTCACATTCCGATTCTCATTCCTGAGTTAATTTAGTTAACTATTTTAATTTATTTGCCATTTAGTTTATAGTCGTAAACTAATTATATGTTTTACCTAACGTATAGGGAATTAATGCTTTCAAACTTTTCCTAGGTATCTCATCTAGCCGAGTGGTGGGTGTTGGGAAAGTGCGTAACTCGACCGATGCTATAATGCATAATGCACATATCCCACACCATCATGTGAAGGTCTCGATTAATGTTGCAATTGATAATGATGCGTTGCTGCCAATTCCTCTCGATGACGATATCTTCATAGTTGGAGGGGTTATAGGCATTTTTGTGGCTTGACCAATAGACCTTGTACTGAAAGTGCAAAGTGTCAAGGATTGCACTAGCAATGTTTGCCTATGTTTTGATAAAGACAAGGAATTAGTTAAAGCTTGAAGATGACTCAACAATCAACATGCCTAGAACTCATTGGTCATATCTAGACTAGGTTATATTAATAGAGTTATATTTCTAAGTAGTCTGGGATGTGTGCCTTAGTTAGTGAGTATAGGTGAGATAAACCTAGATGCAATTCTTACAAGCCATTAATATTGTCAGATCATAGTCATGTGGCATATCATCTAGTTTATTCTATGTTCATGCATTAATCATACATGTTATATGTGCATATTAGTCATAATATAATTGCTAAAACATGTATTGGAGTCAAGAATAACATATAAGTAGTTTACCATTTAATCACGTGTTGATATATGCTGATAATCAATTAACATGGTGACTTAATCGATTAGCATGTCTGTTTTCTGTTATAACTGTTTTCTGTTTTAACTGCATAATTGAAAGCAACAGTTTGAAGGGTCAAATCTGTTTTGTATAAGTTCTAGCAAATTGCAGAAATGTGTAACATTTCATACTATTATTTAGAATTGATTAGAGAGCATATTTTCGTGATTTACTGTATAATAGGCAGAAGAGAGATGCATGTGTGAGAAAGAGAGATTAACATGCTTAGTTGATATTGTTCATAGTGTATTGCATGTTGTTTTCATGTGCTTAATCTCATCCATTCTTTCTTTCATGTTCATGCATTCTTATTAGATATTTTAAGAGAAATATTTTGTGTTTACTGTTTTGTATTAACTCACATATGCATGATGGCTTGTGTTACTTGAGAGTGGGTTAATCTTTGAGTTTTTCATTGTTGTAATTTGAGCATTTTAGTGCATGGTAAAACACTGTTTTTTGTATATTGCTTTTGTACTTTGGGTTTACTCTCTTGGTGTCTTACCACCATTGAGATAGAATGAATCTTCACAAAGGTTAGAAGGTCTTCAATTTAGAGCGAGGATCTTGGCTGGGGCTAGATCGCGAGAAAGGTTTTCTCAGGCGATAGGGATAGTCAAACCAAGGTTAGAGGTTCTTGGAATTCAAGAAAGAAGCTCAGGCGATAGGGATAGTCAAACCAAGGTTAGAGGTTCTTAGAATTCAAGAAAGAAGCGTCTAGAGTCTTGTAATTGAATTGGTGTATGTGACAATACAAAGTGTTCAATATAGTGAAGAGAAATCTCCCAAGATCAAAAGGGGAGGCCTGGATGTAGTTTGCAAGTGGACCCGCAAAGGAACCATGACATAAATCCATTTGTGCAAGTTGTTCTCTCTCAATCTCTTTTATAATTCACATTGTTTTAATTCTTGTTTGAAGCTGATATTTTGCATACTAATATTTTGCTATATCCTTGTTAATATTACATAAAGATATTTGCTGTATCTCTGCTTGTTTATTGGTAAATAATTATGCAAGAAGCTGATCCGGTAATTCTGTTTCTATTTCGTGTTAATCGCTTAAGTCCACTAGTCAATTGATTACCTGGACTGTTTTCGAGAATTGGGTTTTCGTGTGAGAAGTGGTAATTGATTACCGTTACACCTATTCAACCCCCCTTCTAGGTGTGTCTAGGCCACTGATAAGTTCGGATGAAGATTTTTATTGAGGTTATTGATTCAGATATTTGGGAATCCATAATCAACGGGCCATTCGTCCCACTTTATTTAGTGGATGACGAACCGAAAGAAAAACCTAAGAGTTTGTGGACCGATGAGGAGCGCAAAAAGGTTCAGTACAACGTACGCCTAAAAATATAATCACCTCGGCCCTATCATATGACGAATTCTTTCGGGTGTCTCAGTGTCAAAGTGCCAAAGAGATGTGGGACACTTTACAAGTGACTCACGAGGCCACTAGCGAGGTCAAGCGCGCAAGGCTGAATGCGCTGACACATGAATACAAATTATTTCCTATGTTATCAAGTGAATCAATTAGCGATATGCAAAAACGATTCACTCATATTGTAAATCCTATTGTTAACCTTGATAAAATCTTTTCCAAAGGTAACTAATAAAGTTTTAGGCTGTCTTGATAGGAGATAGCAACCTAAAGTAACTGCAATAATGGAATCTAAGGACCTTGATTCCAGGCCTTTGGCAACATTATTCGGAAAGTTTCAAGAGCATGAGATGGAGCTTGCACGCTTGACCATGCATGAAGTGTCAGACTGCAAGATGAAATGCATATCTCTTAAAGCTACAACATAACAACCTACTTAAGAGATAGATAATGATGACTCTAACTCTGACATTGATGAAGAAATGTTAAACCTTCTCGTACGAAAGTTTGGGAAATTGTTGAAGAAGAAAGGAGGTGTCAAGCGTTTTCAAAAGAAAGAGGAGCGAGAATCAACAAGAAAAGGCAAGACTAAAGAGTTCACTTGCTAGGAATATGGTAAGCCGGGTCATATGAAAATCCAATGTCCTACTTACCTGAAGAAAGTTGATTCAGAAAAGAGCACTCCCCGGGACTTCAAATCAAAGAAAGCTTACATTGTTTGGGATGTACCGGAGGAAGATACGACATCAAGCACCTCGGATGAAGAGAAGAATGCCAAGCTATGCCTAATGACTATAATAGATGAGGCTTGTGGATCAGGTAGTACAAAGGATGTTGATAATGAGGTATATTTTGACACATCATCCTCTTCTGATGATTCTCCTTCATATGATGTTTTATCTGATGCTTATATCAAAATGCATGAAGAGCTAAAGAAATTAGCCAAAATTAGTGCTGATAGAAGAAAGGTAATTCTGCTAAATGATCAGAAAATATTACAACTATAAAAAAGAATTAGATGAGCTGAAATTAGAAAATGAAACTTTAGATCTAATTTTTTCTTGTAATTCATGCAACCGCTCTAACGGTAAATTATGTCAAACAGTTGTCTGTGAGTCTTGCGATGAATTGAAAAATGAGAGTTTTAAACTAAACGAAAAACTCACAAAATTTACAAATAGTCAAATCCAATTAGATACCTTGCTAAGTAAAACAAGAAATGTTGATGACCACATTGGATTAGGTTATATCCCCCCATGTCATAGAAATAGGCCATATAGGAAACCTGTAACTCGTCCTAATTAAAAGTCTTATAATAAAAATAGAGTTCCTACTTGTTTCTATTGTGGCACACATGGCCATACCTCTTACTCATGTTACATAAGGAAATATGGGATATTGGGTGGTGTTTAGGCTTAGGTGAAAAAGGGAGATAACTCCATGGTTACTAATAGAAAAGAACCCAATATAATTTGGGTACTTGAAACCAGCAAGTGATCTATTTTGAAGGTATGTCTACGAACACATGGGAAACATTGGTATCTTGACAGCGGGTGTTCGAGACATATGACAGGAGACAAGTCAAAATTCCTAGACTTATCATTGAAAGAAAAAGGTTTCGTCACGTATGGAAATAACAACAAAGGAAAGATCCTAGGCACCGTAAAAATTGGCAACTCAACCCATGTTGTAATCGAGAACGTTCTATACGTCGAAGATATGGAACATAATCTTTTGGGTATTAGCCAACTCTAAGACAAAGGTAATTGTGTGTCATTTGATTCTGAATGTTGTATAACCCGTGACGTTTTATCTAATAATGTAAAGTTTGTCGGCTATCGTGTTAATAACATTTATATGGTTGACCTGGAGGATGTAACTTCTCCTTTCTCAAAATGTTTTATTTCAAAAGAAGATGACATCTGAATTTGGCATAGACGGGTCGCTCACATTCATGTGAAGCATCTAGAAAAATTATCTAAAAATAATTTGGTTATTGGTCTGCCAAAACTCGATTTTAAAACTCGGGATTCTTGTGACATGTGTCAAAAATGTAAACAAGTAAAGAATTCTTTTAGTAAAAAGAATGTGACATCCACTACTAGACCTTTGGAGCTTCTCCATATGGACTTGTTTGGAGTGTTGCAAATCATGAGTTTTGGTGGAAGTTTTTACGCTTTGGTAATTGTTGACGATTTTTCTAGATTCACATGGACCCTATTTTTGGCACATGGACCTTGTTTTTGGCATTTAAGATTGATGCATATAAATATTTTAAATGTCTAGCCAAACAAATTCAAAACCAGTCTAACCTTAAAATTGTTTACATACGATCCGACCATGGCGAAGAATTTGAAAATCATAAGTTTAATAAATTTTGTAATAAGCATGGCATCATGCATCAGTTCTCGGCTACCCGTACCCCTCAACAAAATAGAGTTGTTGAGAGGAAAAATAGAGTTCTAGAGGAACTCGCAAGAATCATGCTAAATGAGAGCAAGGTTCCCAAATATTTATGGGTTGATGCTGTATACACTGCTTGTTATGTAATGAATCAAATAAGTCTAAGACCTACTTTTTCGAAAACCCCGTATGAGATTTTAAAAGGTCGAAAACCGAATATTGCTCATCTTCATGCATTCAGGTGCAAATGTTTTATTTTGAATAATGGAAAAAGAATTTTGGGAAAATTTGACTCAAAGGCTGATGAAGGCATATTCCTAGGGTATTCATTACATAGTAAGGCTTTTCGTGTGTTTAATAAATATTTCATGCAAGTAGAAGAGTCTATTCATGTTCATTTTGATAAATCTTCTCCAAAAGAGAAGAGAAAGGTCTTTCCTGATGATGTTTCAGGTGCGCTAGAAGAAGCTTATACAAGGGACATGAGCCAAATCCAAGAAGAAGATGCAAAACAAATAGTCGAAGATGAGCAACAGGGCATGCCGATTGTGTGGAAGACCAAAAAGGATCATCCACTGGACAGGATGATAGGTGACATATCTACGGGAGTGATAACCCATAGCTCTTTACGTAATTTCTGTAATTTCGTTTCATTTGTGCTGCAGATTGAGCCAAAGACCATCGATGAAGCCATCAATGATGTACATTGGGGTATAGCTAAGCAAGAAGAGCTAAACCAATTTGAATGTAATAATGTGTGGGACTTGGTCCCTAAACCAAAAGAAGATCATGTGATTGGCACGAGATGGGACTTTGGTAACAACTAGATGAATCTGGCTTGATCATTAGAAATAAGGCTCGCTTAGTGGCCAAAGGCTACAACTAGGAGGAGGGCATTGACTATGATGAGACCTACCTCCTGTAGCCAGACTTGAGGCCATTAGGATGTTATTATCCTTCGCATATATCATGAACTTTAAGCTCTTCCAAATGGATATTAAGAGCACATTTTTAAATAGCTATATTCAAGAGGAGTTGTACGTAGACCAACCACCAGGGTTTGAAAACTTCAAATACCCGAACCATGTGTATAAACTCAAGAAGGCCCTTTATGGTCTGAAACAGGCTCCCAGAGCCTAGTACGATAGATTGAGTTCGTTCCTATTAGAAAAAGGTTTCGAAAGAGGTTTGGTCGACATCACTTTCTTTATCCGTAGATTAGTTAATCATGTTTTTTACTTGTTTAAATATATGTTGATGATATAATCTGCGGATCTACTAACGACATCCTTTGTAAGGAATTTTCTAAGATGATGTAGGGGGAGTTCGAGATGTTGATGATGGGTGAGCTGACTTTCTTCCTTGGTCTTTAGATTAAACAAATGGACAGTGTCATCTTCATTTATCAATCGAAATATTGCAAGGAATTACTAAAGAAATTTGATATGGAGCAATGTAAAGATGCATCTACTCCTATGGCGTCCTCATTCTATCTAGATAAAGATGAAAAGGAAAAAGCTATCGAGGTAACCAAATATCGTGGGATTATCGGCTCTTTATTATATTTGACTGAAAGCCGCCCCAATATTATGTTTAGTGTTTATATGTGTGCTAGATTTCAAGCTTTGCCTAAATATTCACATAATATTGTTGTTAAACGCATCATGAGATATTTAAAAGGAACAATAAATATGGGATTATGGTATCCTAGGGATGCATCATTATCCTTGATAGATTACTGATTCCGACTTTGCTGGGTGTAAGTTGGATCAAAAGAGCACTAGTGAGACTTGTCATCTATTAGGCAGATCCTTAGTGGCATGGCACAACAAAAAGCAAGAGTGCATTGCTTTGTCCACCGCAGAAGCGGAATACATTGCCGTTGGTGTGTGTTGCCCTCAAATCCTTTGGATGAAGCAACAACTTAAGGACTTTGGACTTAAACTAGAAAAGATCCCCGTTAAGTGTGATAATACGAGTGCCATCAACCTCTCCAAGAATCCTGTTTTGCATTTGAGAACCAAGCATATAGAAATATGACATCATTTTTTACATGATCATGTTCAAAAAGGTGACTGTGTGCTAGAATTTGTAGAAACCTCTAAGCAATTAGCAGATATTTTCACCAAGCCCTTCTCACAAGATACTTTCTATGTTCTTCGAAGAGAACTAGGAATCCTTGATGAATAATATCTTGATTGAGTCTATGATATTGCCTTGCATGATTAGTTGCCTTGTATGCTTCAAAATGAAAATATGTTAAATGCTAGTTATTCCTTGTATGATCCATGATTCTATAAATAAGCTCTATGTATATATGTGACTGCTCAATATTGAATTTGAAAAGTTAGAATTCTTTGCATGCTTTTAAACATCCAAAAACGTTATATTTGATGCTATTTAATCGATTAAGGTCTTATGTTAATCGATTACCTGGGTGCAATTTTTTTAAAACCTGTTATTGTTAACTCAGCTTAATCGATTAAGACTAGTAGTTAATCGATTAACGACACCAGTTAAATATAAACAGAAGTCTTTCTGGGCATTTTTCAAAACCTCCATCATCCCCTTTTCTCTTAAATCTCAGAGGAACAAGTTCAATATAATTCCTAAACCTTAACCTCGCCTAAAACCGAATACTCCAATCCCATTCCACTCCATAAACCTTCTTCTCCATCACTAATTTCCAAGAAATCCGGTTACTTTCAATTCCAAACCCTAAGTTAGTTTTTCCGTGAAACCCTCCATTAAACCCTCAAATCAGATCGGTTTTCAGCAATAAATGGAAAGAGGTAAAAAGGATTAAGACAACCACTCAACATCCACCACGTGCTCCAAAATTCGTACCCTCTAACCAACAGGTAAGGCAGGACCGTGGAGACCCGTATTATTCTTTGATTTTGTAATAGACTCGATTGCTCAAGTTTCAGGGAAGAAAACCTACATACATAAGGTATGCCAATTTGACTTGGTTAGCAGAACAAAACTTTGATTTTCCGCATGGAATGCAAGCACAAGGGGCTATCCCCTTTTTGGAATTGAAAGTTAATATCCACCTTGCTCTAGTTAGGCAATATTATGTTAATTTTAGATACAAGGATGGGAAGTATCGGTCTATGATAACTGGAAAATTGTTTGAGTTGAATGATGACATATTCATGAATGTGGGTGGATTATCGTGTAATGGTGCTAGTTTGGGAGACTATGATTGGGTTAACAATTCTTTTGATGCTGCTGAGGTGTATAAGTCATGTTTGAGGAGACCTCAATTGTATGTTAAGGGTGAATTGACAAAATTTGGGTCGTTGTTCGTAGAGAATAGGCTCCTGCATTATCTGATTGCGTACATTCTAATTCAAAGGAACACAAATCATGCACAACCTACCGTGAATGATTTGAGGTTCATGTATGTCGTGAAGGAGAATGTGATGATTAATTGGCCTGAAGAGTTCCTGAAGGTCATGTACAGTGTCTCTACATCACAATCAAAGTTGCTTCCCTATAGTATTTTCATCTTGCGCATTATTGACTATTGGCATATTGATGTTTCTGATACTATTGTTGTGGAATGTTCAATAAAGATCATTTGATTGGTGAGAGTTTGATTCACAAGATGAGCATCTACAAGTATGACAACACATGGCAATACCAGGAGGTTTTCAACACTGTGAACCTCGACCCCTCTAGTGAGGATGATCAAGATGAAACACATGAGCTAAATGCTACTACTCAAGGGGAGTCTTCTGGAAATGCAACACAAGAACCAATCTTTGGACAAGCTCACTTGGATGCTATGGAACAACGTCTCAACAGCAGGATGGATCTTCATTTTTAATATCTGAAGGACTCATACCATACAAATTTAGCGAATTTTGAGGAGCGTCAAAATGCCTACATAGATAATCATTATCAATCCTTGAGGCACTTCGTTTAGACAATTGCTGATTCACAAAATAAGAGGTTGTGTGCCGATTTCAACAAGTTGAGCACCCTCATCAAGGGTGGTGGTAGCTCGATCATTCCTGATGACAAAAACCCTCCATCGCATCCCTAGTTAGGAGACCTTAGATCCTTAGGTTTATCCTTCCTAGTTTATGGACTATGTTGATCCTTGTTTCCCTGTTGATAACTTCATTCTATTTTGCATTTGGATTGTAATAGCTTAACTACTTCTCCTTTACTAAACTTACATTGGTTTTATGCTTAATCATTGCTTACTGTTTTCAATTGCAAGTAATGCTTTAATGATCTCAAATTGTCTTTCTCATGCTAAATGGTTATTTATGTCGTAAATAGTATGAATTTATGTTTAATGGATCTTGATCATGTTTGGTGTATGTACCCCTATTGAATGATTAAGACTGTTGTTTACTGTTCATTTATATCACTGCTTAATCATTTTATGCTTAACTTGAATTAACATAGTCGTTCATGCCATTCAATCAATTTTTTGCTATTTGTAGTCAATTTAATCGATTAACTACTAGTTTTAATCGATTAAATCATGTTAAAATGAGCATTTGTGCAATTTTCTTACAGTTGGTTGATTAATTAAACGCCCAAAATTAATTGATTAACTACAGTTTGTTTTATAAAAAGTTTATAAACTAAGGCCCATTTTATGTAATTGATATATGGGGAATATTGAAAATGTAAAATATTTATCACGATAATTTCCAACGATAAGTTCATTACTACTCAAGTTCTCTAATACAAAGTTTAATATAAAACCTGAAGTTTATATAACCACAAACAAGTTCATTATATGTAGTACATTTGATATGATTGATCTACACGGAATATTGAAAATGTAAAATATATATCATCATAATTTCCAACGTTAAGTTTATTATTACTGCAAGTTCTCTAATACAAAGTTTAATATAAAACATGAAGTTCATATAACCACAAACAAGTTTATTATGTGTAGTACATTTTTGTAAACATGAATGAAAAAATGTACAATACACCTGAAGGGTTAGTAGTAATGATCGATAAATGAAAATACAAATATGTACCATTAACCCTCAATACATTTGGTAAATGGTACATTTCTTTAAGCTAAGCATGAAGAATTTGACTCCAGCATCTATATGAAAATAACTATATTAAAAGAAATATAAGTAACTTTGACAATCCTATATTTCAAAAAGAAATTAATATTATCAATAGTGGAATATATCCTTGATGCAATATTGTTGACTTAGAAATCATATTTCTTCATCTTGAATAATAAGCTACGTCAACATTTCTTTCTAGAAGAACAACCAGTGTTAGAAATTGGTTTCTTGAAATGAGGTTTCTCATTTTCTACACAACCAGTCATTCTATTTCTAGTTATTTTACATAATTCACCTTTTATGTTCAAACCCATGACACCTTGGTTCAGCATAGCCATACTTAGAAGAAGAACACAAAGAAACAAAACCTTCATTTTAAAGTTTATGTTTTGTTCTTCTTTATACTCTATAATACTTTGCAAATTCCAATTGTGATGGGAGCATTACATCAGGCAAATATATATACTCAAAACTTTATTGTGGTTAAAGGTTAACATGTGGTTTGGTTTTAACTTATGCTAGAGAATAGGGACAATCTTAGGTAATTTGTTATTAGATGAATATGGATGGTTTTAATGACAAATGTTGTTGTGGTAGTTTCAATCATTGCTATATTTATATTTATGAC
>NC_032017.1:2828281-2837365 GCF_001865875.1 Lupinus angustifolius | reverse complement strand
AAAAAGCTTGACTCTTGCATCATAAATTTTATCTGGTCAGGGGACATAAACACCAGGAAAATGGTCACTGTGTCTTGGTCTCAAGTGTGCTCAACAAGCAAGGTTGGAGGTCTTGGAATTAGATCTTTATTGAAGCTTAACAAGGCTGCTCTCACTAAGCTAGCTTGGGAGTTAAGGCATTCAAGGAGAGATTGGGTTGTCCTCTGCAGAAGTAGATTTCGCATTCATAGCAACAAAATTCCTACATATTTAAAATCTTCCATCTGGCCTGGAATCAGGATGAATTGGCATGCTGTTAATGATAATTCAGCATGGATTATAGGTAAGGGGGATACTATTAACTTCTGGAAAGACAACTGGCTTGGAGCTCCTTTAGTTGATCTTCTAAACATACCTCAACATTGGCAGGGTCAATTAAAGGCAAAAATCTCAGATTTCATTCAAAGCTCTGTTTGGAATATCCCGAATTCATTGGTTGATCATTTCCCTTTTCTCATTGATAAAATTGCCAAAACTGATTTTTCTGGTGGGCAGGATTTGCTGTGTTGGAAAAACTCTTCTGATGGGGTGCTCACATTAAAGGAGGCATACAATTCTCTTGATTCCAACTCCAATCCTATAACCTGGTTCATGAAAATTTGGTCAAGGGAAATTCCCCCTTCCCATTCCTTTGTGACTTGGCGTTTACTCCACAACAAAATGCCTTCTGATGATAGCTTGCAATCAAGAGGGTACAACATGGTCTCAATGTGCAGTCTATGTAGTAAGCAGGCGGAGACCTCTTCCCATCTCTTTTTCACCTGTCCATTGGCAACTCAAATCTGGAATTGGATTAAGGGAATTTTCAACATCCATCTGGACTTTTCCTCTGCTAAAGCAATCCTCTTGGCCAGTAAAGCTGATTGGTGTGATCAGGTGCATCACCTCTTCACTGCTTGCATTATTCATGCAATCAGCACGATTTGGTGGTGTAGGAACCAATGCAGATTTCACAACAAAGACTATAGCATTGGCTCTGTCATCAATAGAATCATAACGACAACCTCTCTTTCAGCTAGCTATTCCAAAGTTTCAAGCAAGCCTTCTTTGATCGACCTTTGTATCCTTAAAGCTTTCAAAGTTGCTATCAATTATCCTAAGGCTCCTTCAATATTGGAGGTAATTTGGCAGCCCCCTACGAGAAACACCATCAAGGTTAACACTGATGGTGCAGCTAGAGGTTATCCTGGCCACGCTGGGGGAGGAGCAATCTTCAGAGATCACAGTGGTCAGTGCATTGCCTGCATGGCTGATTACTACGGCATTGAGGATGCTTTATTAGCTGAGTTTAATGCTGCTTTATCAGCAATCCTCTTTGTTATATCCAAGGGTTGGATGAATCTCTGGCTTGAATGTGATTCCACATTGGTGGTGGAAATTCTCAATGGAAATCATAATCCTCCTTGGAAGCTCATAAACAAATGGATTCAGTGCAAAGCAAAAATGGTTGGAATGAATTTCAGGGTGTCTCATATCTATCGAGAAGGCAATTCTTGCGCGGATAAATTGGCTAATTATGGGATTAACTCCAAAGTTAGTTCGAAATGGATGTCTACTCCTAATTTCATTCATCATGAATTCTTGCGCAATAGGAACCTTCTTCCTAGTTATAGATTCTCTTCTTCTTATCACTAATGTACCGTTGTTCCATCTAATATATTTCGAGGTGTAGTTGCACCTTCGGCTTAAAAAAAAACTGATAATCAATTATTATATACTTTATGTCATTGAAAACCATTTTCAATGTTAATCTTAGAAAAATATGAAAAGCTGTGATTTTTCTATTTGCATTCTTTTAAAGATAAGATCTTTGTTTAGACTCTAAAATTCAGAGTAAAATGTAATTACATTTCTACGTTATTCAAATTTTATTAGGATTTTAATACATTGTTCAAAATTTTCATTTTACAATAATCAGTATAACATTTAATATATAATTATAAAATATTAAGTTTTAAATAAAAATAAAAATTCAAATAATCCACCAAAAACAATTAGTCATCTACGTAAAAAAAACAATCCATTGTTATTTATTTAATTTTTATATGTTATTGCTAATTTAAAAAGATCATATATTTTCCAATATGTGGGTGTTAAAGTTGTCTAGACCAAGAATTTTTTTGGTTGTTGGATCAGTGATATTCTTATTGAATAATGATTAGATTTGAGTATATTGAATTTGATTTGAATTGGAACTTTGGAGCTATTATAATGTTAAACATTATATGGACAATCTAGTTTACGGCAATATAATAGTTCAACATTAGCTTTTCTAAGACCATTGAAGGAGAAGAACGAATATTGCAAAGTTATCATTGAACAACATTAATTCTTTATCATTCGGATATAATTTTTATGTAATTGAAAAATTATATTATTAGGATTCTTAATCAATGTTGGCTTGTATAATTAAGGACAAAATAATTTATATTATTTTATAATGATCCAAAGAAGAATAGTCACATAGTAATTTTAAATTCTAATAGTAATTTTAATTTCTAGTAATATTTTAATTTTAAGAGAAGGTGTATTGAAAAGAAAATCACATTTACAAATCAATACGTATGCTTTTCTGTTCTTATAAATACAACAAAAGTTTATAAACTAAGGCCCATTTGATATGATTGATCTACAGGGAATATTGAAAATGTAAAATATATATCATCATAATTTCCAACGATAAGTTTATTATTACTGCAAGTTCTCTAATACAAAGTTTAATATAAAACATGAAATTCATATAACCACAAACAAGTTTATTATATGTAGTACATTTTTGTAAACATGAATGAAAAAATGTACAATACACCTGAAGGGTTAGTAGTAATGATCGATAAATGAAAATACAAATATGTACCATTAACCCTCAATACATTTGGTAAATGGTACATTTCTTTAAGCTAAGCATGAAGAATTTGACTCCAGCATCTATATGAAAATAACTATATTAAAAGAAATAGTCCATTCTACTTCAAAAGAAGTTCTAAATTGGTGACACATGAGGTGAGTTTTTATTCTGTTTTCTATTCAAAATAACATTTTTTATTCAGGCTTGTCTAGAAGTTTGCATTCAATGAAATTACTTCAACAATCCGGAATATCAAAAAATTAAATTGTTATAATTAGATTATTGTTTTATAAATTGATGGAACCATTTTGGAGATGCCATAACAAAACCACATTGGAGACATTTTGAATGGTAAGTGAAGATGTTACAACAAAACCACATTTAGTAAATCCTTGAATATTTTACATGTGTATCCAACATGAAAAACAATAATTTATATAATAGTACTTTTTGAAGAAAATTGGAGGAGCCCTTACCATTGTATAATAGTTGCTTGCTTATACAAATATGTGTTAAATTTGAATAAGTTATTCTTCATATACACTAGTTTAAGACATGTATATAGCCTTATCACTCTGTAACCCTAAATAGTTGAAGAATTGTCATTCCACATAGTTCTTGAATACACAGATAAAGGTTGTATCTTGTTTTGCCATCCCAAATCTGACAAACTTTAACCTCAAATTAGAATCCACCATTATTTTTTAGCATTAATTGTCGTTGAACAAAATCCACTAAACATAGAGAGTTACTATAACGATGATATTAAAGATAAAGAATATTTATAAATGGAACATGTAAGAAGATAATGACATATGGGCAATGTGTTTAGAATGAAAATATGCTGGACTAAATAAAATATTCCTAGTTTTATTACAAACATGGGTTTAGAAAACTTGACTATAATTACCTTCTTTTTTTTTTACATTTCCATTTAAGAATGCTATTGTAGATTAGGTCAAAATATGACCATATTTGGGATGCAACATTGAAAATTTTAATAGTCATGTTTTGATAGGTATACACATAGTTACATGCTAAAGACATAGACCATTTGTTATTGTATTTTTACAAGTCTGAATACATTTATAGTCTTTACTTTAATTTTGTCGTTAAGCTAATTTTAAATATTGGATATAGCTTAAGGGATATTAAATTAGTAAAGCATTTTTGGATTCTAGTATGACAACAAAGTTTGTTATTTTAGGATGACAAAGCATAATAAAGCTTATATTTTCCAGCTTGTGCTAATGTTAATGGCATGGTAATGTTTAGGACATTTTTTTTTACAACACTTTTTTTGATTACCATGCTGGAATGTGAAAGAATGTGAAGCTCTCTCTCCTAGGTTTTAGCATATTCCAATCTTCTTGGATCGGATCTCCAGCTTTCTTGGAATCACTAACATTTTCCGTGGATCTTCTCCAGCATGAATACTAAGTCTTTTGTCCCATGGCATTTTCTCGAAGGCACTACAGAGCAAGAAGAAGTTTCAACAACAAAAGCTGCTCCTATAGTGAAGAAATCTTTTGCCCAGGCTTTAAAGAACTCGTGCAATATTGCAGTGTCTCAGCTCCCTCAACCCTGCATAAAGGGTGATGCTATAGCAGTAAAAATCCCTGAGGAGGAATACCAAGCTGGTCTACAAAGGTGCAAGAACCATCTTCATGGCAGACTCATCCTCTCAAAAGGAGATTCCCCAATTAAATTTGCAGATCTAAAAAGCAAACTGAGTTCCATGTGGAGTATGATTGGCAAATGGAATGTTATATCCCTTGGGAGGGGTTTCTATGAGTTCTCATTTTCCTCGGTTGATGATATGAGGAGTGTATGCTCTATTGGGTCATGGCAACTCAATCCAGGTTACCTAAGGCTCTTCCTGTGGTCACAAGATTTTAATCTTGCTCTGCAGATGCAGTCCCATACTCAATATTGGGTTAAGATACAGGGGCTGCCACAGGAATATTGGGGCCCTAAGATCATATTCTCAATAGCAGGTGGCATAGGCACGCCTATCTCCCTAGATGATGCAACAAACAATAGAACCTATGGTCATTTTGCCAAGGTTCTAATAGAAATTAACCTGAAAGCTCATCTTCCAAATCAAATCTTGGTGGAACGTGAGGGATTTGCTTTTTTTGTTAACTTGGAATATGAAAATCTTCCTGAATTTTGCACAGGTTGTGAAGTCATAGGGCATATGATATCCAATTGTAGGAGAACTCACAAGAAAGATCACACTGAGGATGTGACTAAAGCCAAGAAAAACAGCCCTGCTGCAAAAGTTCCCTCTATGGAGAAGACTCATGACTTGATCATAGACTTGGAACTTGACAATAGGGACATTAACCTTGACAACTTGGAAAGGTTAACTATATCCCCTGAATTGGAGTCTAATGAGGCATTAGAGGAGGAAAAAGGGGAAAACTCCAGAGTGGAAGACTCTTTGGTGGAGACCCCTTGTGAACCTGATCATGTGAACATCAATATTCAGAAGGAGTCTGAAGTTGCAAACCAGACAGTCATCCAAGATATGAGGATAGTTGGAAGGTTGTGGGCTGAGGATGAACCTGAGGATCAAATAGAAGAAGGATCCTTCACTTCAATTCTATCTAAATCTAAAAAAAAAAGGATGAAAAAGAAGACTCAATCAGAGAAGATTCACTATACCCGTAAGGGGGGATACCTCATTAGTGATCAATGAAAGTCATCTTCTGGAATTGTAGGGGGATAGGTAATATTAAAACCAAGTTAGTTTTAAAGAACTTCTGCTTGTCTAATAAGCCTGATCTGGTCTTTATTGCTGAACCAATGATTGCCAGAGAGGATGTGAATAACATGTTTTGGGATGAGCTAAATCTCAAGTTTTTTGCTTATAATGAAAGAGGTACCCTTTTGCCTAATCTATGGGGTCTCTGTAATAAGGATTTAAGCCCTCAGGTAATTGCCACTTCTAATCAACTCATTGCTGTTTCTGTAACCATGGAGGCTAAGCTGGTGCACTTATGTGCTGTTTATGCTCATAGTCATTATATTCAAAGGAGGGCCCTTTGGAAAGACATCATCTCTTTAATGAGACAACATGTTGGTGCTTGGAATTGCATAGGGGACTTCAATGTGGTGAGGGGTGCCTATGAGTGCAGAGGGTCTAGGCTGCCCTGCTCCAACATTTCTAAGGAGTTCATCTCTTTTTCTGAGGAGGGAAATTTGGTTCACCTTGAAACTAGAGGAGCTGAGTTCACATGGTCTAATAAAAGAAGAGGATCAGCTCTTACTGAGAAAAGGCTTGATAGGAGCATGTGCAATGATGATTGGTTATCTACTTGGAATTCTGTCTCCTGTTGCACTCTCCCTAAGATCTCCTCTGACCACCATCCCCTGCTTCTTACTTGTTGTCTCTCTATTTCTAAAAGAACTTCTTCTTTTAGATTCCTCAAAATGTGGATGAATCATCCTGACTGCTCCAGGGTGATAGAGGAAGCTTGGAATGATAGCATTGTTGGATGCCCTATGTTCATTGTGTCTGAGAAGCTTAAAAGGCTGAAAGCTAAGCTAAAATCTTGGAACTGGAATGTTTTTGGCAACATTCATCAAAATGTCCAAAATTCAATGACTAATGTGGAGAATATCCAAGCTTGCATAAATAGCTATGGTCCTAGTGATGATTTGCTTGATCAAGAGGGCAATGCTCAGTTAAATCTTTTAAAGGCTCTAAACATGGAAAATGATTTCTGGAAAGAGAAATCTAGAATTAACTGGCACATGAATGGTGACAGAAACACAAGCTTCTTTCACAAAGTCACTAAGATTAGGCAAGTTTCTAAGTCTATGACCATTCTCAAGGATGGAGACAGAATCATTACAAATCAGGAGGACATAGCCACTCACACTCTGGATTATTTCACCAATTTATTTGGCACTGCTAATGACACCCTCCCTAATCATTTGATTCAGGAGGTCATCCCTCAAATGGTGCTGCCTCAGGAAAACAACATTCTCATCAGTATTCCTACTGAGGATGAAATTAGATCTGTGGTTTTCTCTTTAAATGGGGAGGGGGCCCCTGGTCCTGATGGTTTTGGAGGTAGTTTTTACCAAAATTATTGGAGTATAGTGAGTAAGGATGTTTGTGCTTCTGTTAAACAATTTTTTGCTCAAGGTTGGTTATTGCCTAATATGAACTCTAATAGTGTGATTCTGATCCCTAAGTCCCCTAATGCTGACAAAATTGAAGACTTTAGGCCAATTGCTCTTGCTAATTTCCAATTCAAGATCATCACCAAGGTTTTAGCTGACAGATTATCCTGTTTATGCTCATAGTCATTATATTCAAAGGAGGGCCCTTTGGAAAGACATCATCTCTTTAATGAGACAACATGTTGGTGCTTGGAATTGCATAGGGGACTTCAATGTGGTGAGGGGTGCCTATGAGTGCAGAGGGTCTAGGCTGCCCTGCTCCAACATTTCTAAGGAGTTCATCTCTTTTTCTGAGGAGGGAAATTTGGTTCACCTTGAAACTAGAGGAGCTGAGTTCACATGGTCTAATAAAAGAAGAGGATCAGCTCTTACTGAGAAAAGGCTTGATAGGAGCATGTGCAATGATGATTGGTTATCTACTTGGAATTATGTCTCCTATTGCACTCTCCCTAAGATCTCCTCTGACCATCATCCCCTGCTTCTTACTTGTAGTCTCTCTGTTTCTAAAAGAACTTCTTCTTTTAGATTCCTCAAAATGTGGATGAATCATCCTGACTGCTCCAGGGTGATAGAGGAAGCTTGGAATGATAGCATTGTTGGATGCCCTATGTTCATTGTGTCTGAGAAGCTTAAAAGGCTGAAAGCTAAGCTAAAATCTTGGAACTGGAATGTTTTTGGCAACATTAATCAAAATGTCCAAAATTCAATGACTAATGTGGAGAATATCCAAGCTTGCATAAATAGCTATGGTCCTAGTGATGATTTGCTTGATCAAGAGGGCAATGCTCAGTTAAATCTTTTAAAGGCTCTAAACATGGAAAATGATTTCTGGAAAGAGAAATCTAGAATTAACTGGCACATGAATGGTGACAGAAACACAAGCTTCTTTCACAAAGTCACTAAGATTAGGCAAGTTTCTAAGTCTATGACCATTCTCAAGGATGGAGACAGAATCATTACAAATCAGGAGGACATAGCCACTCACACTCTGGACTATTTCACCAATTTATTTGGCTCTGCTAATGACACCCTCCCTAATCATTTGATTCAGGAGGTCATCCCTCAAATGGTGCTGCCTCAGGAAAACAACATTCTCATCAGTATTCCTACTGAGGATGAAATTAGATCTGTGGTTTTCTCTTTAAATGGGGAGGGGGCCCCTGGTCCTGATGGTTTTGGAGGTAGTTTTTACCAAAATTATTGGAGTATAGTGAGTAAGGATGTTTGTGCTTCTGTTAAACAATTTTTTGCTCAAGGTTGGTTATTGCCTAATATGAACTCTAATAGTGTGATTCTGATCCCTAAGTCCCCTAATGCTGACAAAATTGAAGACTTTAGGCCAATTGCTCTTGCTAATTTCCAATTCAAGATCATCACCAAGGTTTTAGCTGACAGATTATCCCTAATTGCCTCTAGGATTATTTCTCCTCAACAAAAAGGCTTTATAAGGGACAGAAACATTGCTGACTGTATTTGTACTGCTTCTGAAGCTATTAATCTCCTTGACCACAAATGTTTTGGTGGGAACTTAGCAATCAAGATTGATGTTAGGAAAGCTTTTGACACAATGGACTGGAATTTCTTGCTGCAAACTCTTCATGCTTTTGGTTTCCATGACCAATTCATTAAATGGATCAGCATCATTCTGCAATCAGCTAGACTATCCATTAATGTTAATGGGCAAAGTGTGGGTTTTCTCAAGTGCTCTAGGGGTGTTAGACAGGGGGACCCCCTCCCCCCTTTGCTGTTTTGCTTAGCTGAAGATGTGTTGAGTAGAGGCATTTCTAGGCTGGTGATCAGTAACAAGCTGAGTTCAATTTCTGGCCCTAATGGTCTTACCACTCCTAGCCATGTTCTATATGCTGATGATATCCTTATCTTCTGCAAAGGGACTAAGAGAGAGTTGCTCCAACTGAGGAATCTGTTAGATGACTATGCTCAAGCATCAGGGCAATTCATTAATCCTAACAAATGCAAGTTCTACTCAAATGCCACTCCTA
>NC_032017.1:2823040-2828181 GCF_001865875.1 Lupinus angustifolius | reverse complement strand
ATGAAAAAGAAGACTCAATCAGAGAATATTCACTATACCCGTAAGGGGGGATACCTCATTAGTGATCAATGAAAGTCATCTTCTGGAATTGTAGGGGGATAGGTAATATTAAAACCAAGTTAGTTTTAAAGAACTTCTGCTTGTCTAATAAGCCTGATCTGGTCTTTATTGCTGAACCAATGATTGCCAGAGAGGATGTGAATAACATGTTTTGGGATGAGCTAAATCTCAAGTTTTTTGCTTTTAATGAAAGAGGTACCCTTTTGCCTAATCTATGGGGTCTCTGTAATAAGGATTTAAGCCCTCAGGTAATTGCCACTTCTAATCAACTCATTGTTGTTTTTGTAACCATGGAGGCTAAGCTGGTGCATTTATGTGTTGTTTATGCTCATAGTCATTATATTCAAAGGAGGGCCCTTTGGAAAGACATCATCTCTTTAATGAGACAACATGTTGGTGCTTGGAATTGCATAGGGGACTTCAATGTGGTGAGGGGTGCCTATGAGTGCAGAGGGTCTAGGCTGCCCTGCTCCAACATTTCTAAGGAGTTCATCTCTTTTTATGAGGAGGGAAATTTGGTTCACCTTGAAACTAGAGGAGCTGAGTTCACATGGTCTAATAAAAGAAGAGGATCAGCTCTTACTGAGAAAAGGCTTGATAGGAGCATGTGCAATGATGATTGGTTATCTACTTGGAATTATGTCTCCTATTGCACTCTCCCTAAGATCTCCTCTGACCATATTGCAATAATGATTTTGCCAAACAATATAGGATTTTGAATGAGAGGAAAACAAGTAGTTTGTTGATTCATCGAGCTCCCCACATATAAAACATCGCGCTAACCCATGTGCTCTTAAGACTCCACTTTGCACTGCATTAAACTTTGTTGGAAATCCATCCAAGGAAACTTTCCACACTATACATTTCAGATTTGGTGGGACATTACTTTCTCACATTCTCATGAAGAAGTCAATTTCCTAGTTCTTATCCATGTTTTGTAGCACTTGGTATGCGTTTCAAATCGAATAATGATCTCTATTGACATGGATCCAAATCCCCCATCATAAGCATCTTGTTTAAGCAATGAATCTTCAAGAGTTTGTATGGCTCTATTTCTTCTTCTTTCTCCCAAAGAAACAAACTCCTTCTCTAATTGATTTTCCATGGTGTATAACCCATGGAGTTGTCGGTTGCCTCTTTATCTAAAGTCACCTGAAACAGTCTTGCATAAGAAATTTTTAGAAATCCCCCTCCCCATCCATAAATTTGTCTTGAACTTAGTAACATTACTAGAACCAAAACTCCTATGTATCCCCTCAACTACACACCCACGACTGACTTATTCCTTATTGTTGATTAGATTACATAGATCTTTCCACCAAGATGATCCCGAATGGAAGCACTCATAGTCAGAAGCCCCTTCGCTCCTTAAGAACATATTTCATATCTAGACATTAACACTTTCACTTATAGCGAGTCTCTCTCACTAATCAATGTCCATCTTCATTTACCTAAAAGGGATAAATTGAACAGAAACAAATTTTTAACCCCTAGACCCCTTCCTTTTTAGGCCTACATACCTTCTTCAAACTAACCCAATGAATTCCTTTTCTCTCCTCCCCCAACCCCAAATGATTCATCTATGAATTTTTTTCAATCTCATATTTGACAAAAATTGGAGTTTTAAAAAAAGAAGTAGATAGGTAAAGAACATAATACCGACTTAAAAAGAGTTACCCTTCCAACAAAGGACATAAAAGCCTGTGTTGTTGAAGAGATAGCTTATTTTTGAAGGTATCAATGACAGGAGACCAAGTGGAGAGCCTTTTAGGATTTGTACCAACGGATATTCCTAAAACTTTAAATGGAATGGAGCTTATTTCACAACTTAAGTTTTCAATCACCTTGAGAAAAAATTCTTGATGTGCATTAATTCCAATGAAGTGGTATTGTAAAAGTTTATTTTCAGACTGGATGTCAACTTAAACCACTACGAAATAATTTTAAGAACCATGACATTTTGATTAGTATTCTTACCAATGAGCAATGTATCATCCGTATATTGTCGGTGGGAGATAACAACATCATATTTTCCAACCTTATATCCTTGCAAGCTATTCTTTGCCATTGCTTCTCTCATGATACCATCAAGACATTCAGCAACAACGAAGAAAAGAAATGGTGTTATCAGATTGTCTTGCCTTATGCCTCATGCCATTTGAAACTCTTTGGTTGATCTATTATTGACTAGGATAGAGGTCGAGGTAAATTGTAAGTAGTTTTGTATCTAACTCCTCAATTTGTGACAAAACCCCATCTTATCCATCATGTAAAGAAGAAAACCGTAATTTGTTGAGTCATAACCTTTTCTAAGTCCACTTTGAAGATTAAATAATAACTTTTTTTCTTTTTCCTTGCTTCATCAATTAACACATTGGCAACCACTACTCTATCCATGATTAACATGCCTCTGATAAAGAAGTGAAAATGTAATAAGAATAGACACAAAAATCACTTAAAATGGATCAAAAACGATGATTTTAGGGTTTGAGAGGGTTGAGAAAGAGAGAACACGAGTTGATAAGGAAGATGAGTTTGAAAAAGTTTAAAATGATTTTTTGGCAAAATTAAGCTATGAAAATGATTTTTAACCCAAAAATTGAAATTTTTTTAGACATAAATAAACACATTTAAGTTCAAGTAGGCATGAAATAGATATAATGAAGCATACATATAATCATATATAAGCATTTAAGATAAGTATGCTTCATCAAGAATGCCTAATCCTCGTCTAATTTTACAGAAAGGTTCTTTTGCCAAAGGTTTAGTGAATATATCTGCTAGTTGGTTATGAGTATCAACAAATTCTACAAACACATCCTTCTTTTGGACATGGTCCCTAAGGAAGTGATACCTTATATGAATGTGTTTGGTTCTTAAATGCATAACTGGATTCTTTGTGAAGTTTATTGCACTAGTATTGTCACATTTTAGAGGAGTGCAACCCAAGTCTAAACCATAGTCTCGGAATTGTTGCTTAAGCCACAACACTTGGGTACAACAACTGCCTGCTGCAATATGTTCACCTTCAGCAATGCTTAGGGCTACACATGCTTGTTTCTTAGATGCCCAGGAAACTAAAGCATTCTCTAAAATATGACAAGTACCACTTTTACTTTTCCTCTCAGTTTTGCATCTTGCAAAGTCTGAATCTGAATATCCAACTAAGTCCAATATAATTTCTTTTGGATACCACAGTCCAACATTAGTTGTGCCTTTAAGATATTTCATGATTCTCTTAACAGCAACTAAGTGTGATTCTTTTGGTTTGGATTGATAGCGAGCACACAGACACGCACTAAACATGCTATCAGGTCTACTGGCAGTTAAGTATAAAAGAGATCTAATCATACCTCGAAACTTTGATATCTCAATGGATTTTCCTGCTTCATCTGTATCGATGTAAGTTCCAGATCCCATAGGAGTAGCTATGGACTTGCATCCATCCATGTCAAATCATTTTAGCAAATCTTTGCAGTATTTAAATTGACTTACAAAAATACCATTCTCAAGTTGTTTGATTTGTAATCCAAGGAAGTAATTTAGCTTCCCCATCATAGACATTTCAAACTCTCCTTGCATCATATTTCCAAAATCACTACATAACAACTCATTAGTAGAACCGAAAATAATATCATCTACATAAATTTGAACAAGTAGAGTATGATGATTTATTTTCTTTATGAAGAGAGTAGTGTTGACCTTTCCTTTGTTGAAACCTTTTTCAAGTAGAAATTTAGTTAGACGGTCATACCATGCGCGAGGAGCTTGCTTTAAGCCATAAAGAACTTTCTTTAATTTGTAGACATAAGAAGGATGTTTGTAATCTTAAAAACCAAGAGGTTGTTCAACAAACACTTTTTCTTGAATGTAGCTGTTGAGGAAAGCACTATTTACATCCATTTGATATAACTGAAAATTCAAAGAGCAAGCATATGCAAGTAATAGCCTAATAGCTTCAAGTCTAGCGAATGGAACAAAGGTTTCATCAAAATCGATACCTTCTTCCTGGTTGTATCCATGGGCTACAAGTCTAGCTTTATTTCTAACTATAATACCATTTTCATTAGATTTATTTCTAAATACTCACCGAGTTCCAATAACATGCCTATTTTTAAGTCTAGGAACAAGTTCCCAAACTTCATTTCTCCAAAACTAGTTTAATTCTTCCTGCATAGCAAGAATCCAGTGTTCATCCTCAATTGCTTCTCAATCTTGGAAGGTTAGATTTGAGAGACAAAGGCCATGTTAAGACAAGCTTTATCAAGCATTCGTTGGGTTGTGATACCCGTAGTTAATTCAGTAATAATATTGTCAATTGGATGGTATCGATGAGTTCTCCACTCTTTTGGTAAATCTGAATGAGTATGCTCCTCTTGATATGGTAGGTTATCATTCATTTTCAATTTCTCAATATCAGTTGTAGATTCAATAATAGAAATTTCATTTCACGAAGAACTCGGCAGTTCTTCCTCATCAGGAGTTATCACATCTTTTATCTCAGCATTGGTTTCATCAAAAGAAACATGAACGGATTCTTCCATGGCTTGTGTTCTTTTATTAAAAAATTTGTAAGCTTTACTCGTAAGAGAGTAGCCTAGGAAGATGCCTTCATCTGCTTTTGCATCAAACTTGCCCAAGTTATCATTTCCATTATTTAAAACAAAACATTTACAACCAAATACATGCAAATGAGAAATGTTTGGTTTTCTACCTTTAAAGAGTTCATAGAGGGTTTTCTTGAGAATAGGTCTTATGAGAACTCGGTTCGAAACATAACAAGCAGTACTTACTACATCTGCCCAAAAATATTTTGGGAGGTTAGTTTCATTAAACATTGTTCGAGCTAGTTCTTCGAAAAACCTATTCTTTCTCTCTACAACACCATTTTGTTGTGGTGTTCTAGGAGCAGAAAAGTTGTGATTCATACCAAGATCATCACAGAATTCTTCAAAAGAAGACTTTTGAAATTCTCCCCCATGATCACTTCTTAGAGCAGTGATTTTAAGTGATTTTTCATTTTGTACTCTTTTAGCATAAATTCTAAAGGCTTTGAATGCCTCATTCTTATGCACTAAGAA
>NC_032017.1:2793804-2822940 GCF_001865875.1 Lupinus angustifolius | reverse complement strand
TCATATATATATTGTTTATTCTCTTACCAACTAGTTTAGAGTGATGAGGATTCTTACTTTCTATGATGCACTTATTTGGGTAGAATGCCAGATGGAAGCATTTGTCATATAGTTGACTTATGGTAAGAAGGTTGTGCTTGAGTCCTTCAACATATAACACACCTTCTATAGTAGTTGAGGGAGGCTTGCCAATTCTACCAACTCCAAGAATTCTTCCTTTGTTATTATCACCATATGTGACATATCATTTGTCCCTTGGAGTAAGGACAGAGAATTTTGATATGTCCCACGTAATGTGTTTTTAGCAGCCACTATCCAAATACCATAAGTTGCAGGTGGCTCCCAAATTATCCTACAAAACAGGTTAAGTTTTATTAGGTACCCAATTTTCTTTGGATCCTATATGGTTAGCACCTTTCTCAACCCATTTATCATGACCAAGGGGTACACCATATTTTCTAATTTTGCAAGTGTTTGGTATATGCCCATGATGTTTACAATATGTGCATGTGGATTAATGGTTATGTATCCTAGTTTTATCATTATGGTGTTTATCAGCATGGATATATTCTTTGTGAAAGTTTATCTTAATTGGGACACTAGGTTTCTTAGAAACGTGGCCTTTTGAATAGCCAAGAACTCTTTGGTCTGTTGAGTGTCATTGATCATTGATGATCCTATTTAAACTTTTACTGCTCTTACTTAACTTATTAAGTTCAAGATTTAATGTTGTAACATTGTTTTCAAGAGCAATACAGTTTTGACATGAAGATGATGAAGGTTTGTTTCTAAATGAATCTAACTCAGTTTTCTGTTTTAAAAACATTTTTATGAGTTTGATGTACTGATCATGCAAGTCATTGAATGTAGTTTGTAATTCTGAAGAATATAGTTTTGAGTCATTTACCTCTTCATCATCGGAATGATGAGATGCCATCAAAGAGAGATGTGCGTGTTCCTCATTTTCTGGTTCAGAGGCAGAACTTGTATCGTTGTCTTCCCAAGCTATGTATGCTCTCCTTCCGGTCTTTATTTCATTCTTTCCCTTGAATGCATTCTTTTTCAAATTTGGACAATCCATTTTCATGTGGCCAGTCTTGCCACATTCGAAGCATGTAAAATTCTGATTTGAAGTAGAGGCATCGTTGTTCTTGGTGAGCTTCCTTACTTGTCCAGTTCTACCACCTTTATTCCTTTTGAGGAATTTGCTGAAGTTCTTCACAGGAAGACTCATGTCTTCTATCTCTTCTTTATTGGATTCATCCTCTGATGACTCATGTTTGTCAACTTTTGCTTTGGGAGAAATATTCTTCTTTTTCTTCTCATGTTCTTCATGTTGATCCAGTTGGCTGAATTCTAACTCGTGTTCCTGCAATTTTCCAAATAACACAGCCAAAGACATTTTCGATAAACTTTTCTTTTCAGAAATAGCTATTACCTTTGGTTTCCATGTTCTAGTAAGTGATCTTAGAACTTTCAATTTCAAGTCACTGTTAGATAATTCCTTACCAAGAGCAAGAAGGTGATTTATAAGATGGGTGAATCTCTTCTGAAGATTCAATATCTTCTCTCCAGGTTTCATTCGAAACATTTCATATTCTTGAGATAGAGTGTTTAGCCTTGACATTTTTACTTCCTCTGTTCCTTCATGTGTGGTCTCTAGAGTATCCCACATTTCCTTGGCGAATTTACAGTTAGATACTCTAAAGAACTCATCAATTCCAAGAGCATAAGTGAGGATGTTATTTGCCTTTAGGTCATATTGCACCTTCTTCTTGTCTTCATCATTCCATGAAGATTTGGGCTTTATTTACCTTACATTGCGTTCCATATATCCAAGTCTTGGGATTCTATGAATATTCTCATTCTGATTTTCTAGAAGTCATAGCATTCTCCAACAAAACTTGGAGGGAGGTTTATGTTAGAACCTTCTCCTAGGAATGATCTTGCGGCCATCTTTGATGTAGGATCAGTTTTGAGAATAACTTACTCAAAAAAAAAAAAGGTATGGTGCCAATTGTAAGACTAATATTGCAACTAAGAAGATGGGGATGAATTAGTTGACTAGAAATTATGACCACTTTTTTCTGAAAAATGAAGAGTTAAACAGATAATATTGCATAAAATAAACAAGAATAAATCAAAGAGGTAAGGGAGAAGAGAGTACACATATGTTTTATACTGGTTCACCTTCTTGTCCACCGAAGGGTACGTCCAGTACTCTTGCAGCACAAGAGATTTTCCACTAAATATTATGAGTTGTAATTACAATATCTCACCCCGAGATCTCTATGTACCTTACACACTCACTAATACTTACACCCTTGGAAAAACACATTTCAAAGTAACTCTATCCCCTCTATTCACACCCCGTGAAAGAAAGTAATTACAATGAATGAAGAATTTGAATGATGGCTTGGATTGCCTTTTACAAGTAGAAAATATAAGAACACTTGCAATCCAATAAACTCTTTTGTATACTTAGTAAATAATGCTCTTTAAGTTTACAAAACTTTAAAACACTTTACTTCAAGCAACTCATAAAAATAGCTTTGAAATTTTGAGTTCAAGTTTCTAGAAGTGCATAAAATTATTTCAGAAAAGTGAAGGAAATTTGTGAGAAAAAGTGTGAAAGAGTTATGAAAGAGTTGTTAAATGATTGTAAGTTCTAAGGCCTTTAAATAAGTTTTCCAATCAGTCATTGTGCCTTTATGAAAGAGTAGGAAATTTTTGGAATGAAGGCATTTCGTTTAGGCTGAAAACCCTTAAGTTTCAAATCTGAAAAACTAATGTAACACCTCTCAGTAACCGATTACAGCAAGTGGGTAATCGGTTACCCAAACTTGACGTTTTGAAAAATTACATTGAGTAATCGGTTACTCACTTGTGTAATCGGTTACTCAAACTCATTGTCCAACAGTTAATTTAAACTTCACTTAGAGTAATCGATTACTCAAATTTGAATAATTGGTTACTTTAAGTCAAATTTTATTGGATAACTGATTCTCACTCGTGTAACTTGTTACTCAAATTTCAGTAACATGTTACACAGTATTTTGAAAAATATGTTCATTTAAAACTTGAAGTGTTTCAATTTCTTTTATATTTTGAGCATTACCACTTCAGTATATTAAAGAGTATAGGATAGAAGTACATATTTAGACTTAGACTAATTATCTTGAAGCTTCAACCTTCTTGCTTCATAAGTAATCTTTCTTTTCTTATTTTTAGTGATGTTGGTGTCCTCATCAAAACCTTGCCAAGGTCAGGAAAAATTATCTTCTTCACATTTTGGTAAATCATAATGAATATGCTCTTCTTGAGATGATAGATAATCATCCTTTTTCAAATGCTTGGATTTAGTTGTAGAATCGATAATAGACTTTTCATTAGAAGGGAAACTTGGCAAGTCCTCTTCATCAAGAGTTAACCCATCCTTTATCACGGGATTGGTTTCATTAAAAGATTCATGAACATATTCTTCCATGACTAGAGTTCTTTTATTAAAAAATCTATATGCTTTAATCGTAAGAGAGTAGCGTAAGAAGATACCTTCATCAACTTTTACAACAAACTTGCCTAAGTTATCTTTACCATTATTTAAAACAAAGCATTTACAACCACATACATGCATATGAGAAATGTTTGGTTTTCTACCTTTAAAGACTTCATAGGGGGTTTTCTTAAGAATTGGTCTTATAAGAACTCGGTTTGAAACATAACATGCAGTACTTACTACATCGGCCCAGAAATATTCTGGGAGGTTAGTTTCATTCAACATTGTATGAGCCAGTTCTTCTAAAGACTGATTCTTTCTCTCTACAACAACACTTTGTTGTGGTGTTCTAGGAGCAGAAAAAATGTGATTGATGCCAAGATCATCACAGAATTCTTCAAATGAACAATTTTGAAATTCTCCCCCATGATCACTTCTTATAGCAGCGATTTTTAGTGATTTTTCATTTTCAACACTTTTAGCATAAATGTTAAAGGCTTTGAATGCCTCATTCTTATGAACTAAGAATAGAGTCCAAGTATATCTCGAAAAATCGTCTACTATAACAAGAGCATTGTAGGTACCACCATAAATTTTTATCCTTGAGGGGCCAAATAAGTCCATCTATAGTAACTGCAATGGTCTATCAGAAAAAACCATATGCTTAGGTTTAAAAGAAGTTTTTGTTTGTTTTCCCATTTGACAAACACTATATAGTTTGTCTTTAACAAACTTCATTTTGGGTAAACCAACAACTAAATCTTTCGTTAGCAACTCTCCTATGAATATGAATATGAGCAATTCTCCTATGTCAAAGCCATGCATCATGATTATCATTAGCAACTAAACATGTTATTGGTAAAGAGGAGTCTTTGTCAATCATATATATATAAATATTATTCATCCTCTTATCAATGAGTTTAGAGTTTTGAGAATTCTTACTTTCGATGATGCAGTTATCCGTGTAGAATGCCACATGAAAGCGTTTGTCACATAATTGACTTATGCTTAGTAGGTTGTGCTTGATTCCTTCACCATACAATACACCTTCTATAGTTTTTGAGGGTGACTTGTCAATTCTACCAACTCCAAGTATTTTTCCTTTGTTGTTGTCACCATATGTGACATAGCCTTTGTCCCTTGGAGTAAGGACAGAGAACTTATTTCTATCGCCTGTCATGTGCTTTGAGCAGCCGATGTCTAAGTACCATAAGTTGCAGCAGCTCTCAAATGATCCAGCAAAACAAGTTAAGTTTTATTAGGTACCCAATATTCTTTGGGTCCTACATGGTTAGAACCTTTCTCAATCCATCTATAATGACCTAGGGGTACACCATATTTTCTAATCATGCAAGTATTTAGTGTATTCCCATGGTATTAACAATATGTACATGTGGATTGATGGTTATGTATCCTAGATTTATCATTACTATATATGTTCAAATGCATATATACTTTGTTTTTGAAAGTTTATCTTTGTTGAGACACTTTGTTTCTTAGAAACATGGCTTTTTGAATAGCCAAGACCTCTTCGGTCTGTTGAGTGTCTTTGATCATTAATGATCTTTTCTAGACTTTTACTACTCTTGTTTAGCTTATTAAGTTCAATATCTAATGTTGAAACTTTATTTTCAAGAGTAATGCAGTTTTGACATGAAGATGATGAGGGTTTGTTTCTAAATGCATCTAACTCAATTTATGTTGTTTAAGAAACATTTTTGTGAGTTTGACATATTCATCATGCAAGTCATTAAATGCAGTTTGTAATTCAGAAGAATATAGTTTAGTGTTATTTACCTCTTCATCATTAGAATAATGAGATGCTGTAAAAGAGAGATGTGCTTGTTCTTCATTTTTTTGTTCAGAGGCGGAACTCGTATCATTTTCATCCCAAGCAATATAGGCTTCCAGTCCTCTTTTTATTCTTCCCTTTGAAAGAATTCATTTTCAGGTTTGGACAGTCCATCTTCATATGACCAGGCTTGCCACGTTCAAAGCATGTGAAGTTTTAGTTTGAAGTGGAGGCGTCATTGTTCTTGGTGAATTTCCTCATTTGTCAAGTTTTAGCACCCTTGTTCCTTTTAAGGAACTTGTTGAACTTCTTTACAAGAAGAATCATGTCTTCCATTTCTTCCTTCTTAGATTCATCTTCTGGTGATTCAAATTTGTTTACTTTTGTCTTGAGAGAGATATTCTTCTTTTTTCTCTTCTTGTTCTTCATGTTGGTCAAGTTGGCTGAGTTCTAATTCATGTTCCTGCAATTTTCCAAACAAAGTAGCCAAGGATATTTTTGATAAACTTTTCTTTTCAGAAATCGATGTTACCTTTGGTTTCCATGTTCTGGTGAGTGATCTTAGAACCTTCAAGTTCAAGTCACTATTTGATAGTACCTTACCAAATGCAATAAGGTGATTTGTGAGGTGAGTAAACATCTTTTGAAGATCCAGAGTTTTCTCTCCAGGTTTCAAACAAAACATTTCGTATTCTTGGGGAAGAGTGTTGAGTCTAGACCTTTCTACCTCCTTGGTTCCTTCATGTGTAGTCTCAAGAGTATCCCACATGTCATTGGCAAATTTTCAGTTTGATACTCTAAAGAACTCGTCAATGCCAAGTGATGAACTGATGATGTTCTTTGCTTTGAGATCATATTTCACCTTCTTTTTATCTTCATCATTCCATGAAGATTTGGGCTTTACTTCCCTTACGTTGTTGACTGCGGTGAAGGGTTCATATGGTCCTTCTTCAATTGCATTCTATATGTCCAAGTCTTGAGATTCTATGAGAATTCTCACTCTCATTTTCCAAAAGTCATAGCACTCTCCAACAAAGCTTGGAGGGCGGTTAATGTTGGAACATTCTCCTAGGAATGATCTGGAGGCCATCTTCGATATAGGATGAGATTTGAGAATAACTTACTCAAAGATAGTTCTGGTGCCAATTGTAAGACTAAGATTGCAACTAAGATGGGGGGTGAATTAGTTGACTTAAAAGTATGACCACGTTTTCTGCAAAATTAAGAGTTAAGTGCAACGGAAAAGTTATGTAGAAGATTAACAAGTAAAAATCAAGAGATAAAGGAGAAGAGAGTACACCGAGATTTTATATTGGTTCACATTCTTGTCCATCAAAGGCTAGGTCAAGTACTCTTGCAGCACAAGAGATTTCTTCACTAAATATTATGAGTTATAATTATAATATATCACCCCGAGACCTCTATGTACCTTACTCACTCACTAATACTTATATCACTCTTGGAGAACACCCTTTCCAAGTGACTCGATCCCCTTTCTTATCACACCCTTGTGAAAGAAAGCATTATGCAATGTCAATGAAGAATTTACAACAATGGCAAGATTGCCTTTACAAGTTTGGAATGTAATATCACTTACAATCCGATAACTCTTTGCATACTAAGTAATAATGCTCTTATAAGTTGGTAAAACTTTTAATCACTTTACTACAAGCAACTCAGAAAATTCACTTTGAAAGTTTAAGAACAAGTTGCAAAAAGTGCAGAAATTATTTCAGAGAATTTTCATAATTATATTTGAAAATTTGCGAGAAGATTGTGTAAGAGTTATGATTTGATTCTGAGTTTCAATACCTTTAAATAGGCTTTCACACCAGCCATAACACCTCTTTGAAAGGGTAGGAATTTATTGGAATGAAACCATTTCGTTTGAGATGAAAACCATTCATTTTGAAATCTGAAAACTGATGCAACAACTCTCAGTAACCGATTACAACCTTGAGTAATCAATTACCCAAACTCTCTGTCCAACTGGGAATTTAAACTTTAATTAGAGTAATCAATTACAGCCTTGAGTAATCGATTACTCAACTTTGCTAAAACTTGATAATTTGTTACTCACATATAGTAATCGATTACCCTGCAAGTTTTTGTTGGGTAACTAGTTTTCTCACTTACGTAACCTGTTACTTAGATACAATAACATGTTACACACCATTTTTGAAATTTGTTTTGTTTATACTTAAAGTGTTTCAATTTTCTTAAAAAATAGTTTGAGCATTACTACTATTGTATATTCGAGAGTATAGTATAGAAGTACCTATTTAGACTTAGACTAATTTGTCTTGAAGCTTTGTATCATTTGTCTTCATAAGTATTCTTCCTTTTCTTCTTTTTGGTGATGTTGGTGTCTTCATCAAAATCGTGCCAAAGTTAGGAGCAAAGATCTTCTTTACACCTAGACCCCTTCCTTTTTAGGCCTACATACATTCTTCCAGCTAACACAATGAATTCCTCTTCTCTCCTCCTCCTACCCCAAATGAACCGTCTTTGAATTTTATCAATTTCATTTATGACAGAAAATAGTTTTTAAAAATAAGTAGATAGTTAAGGAACATAATATCGACTTAAGGATAGTTACCCGTCCACCAAAGGACATAAAAGTTTGTGTTGTTGAAGAGAGAGCTTATTTTTGAAGGTATCAATGACATGAGGCTAATTGGAGAGCATTTCAGAATTTGAACCATGTATTCCTAAAAATTTAAAAGGAATGGGGCCTATTTCCCAACTTAATTTTTCAATCACCTTCAAGACAAATTTTTTATTCGAATTAATTCCAATGAAACTGATATTGTGATAGTTTATTTTCAGACTGGATGTCAACTCAAAGCACCTCAAAATGATTTTAAGAACCATGACATTATGATCAGAATACTTACCAATGAGCAATGTATCATCCACATGTTGTAGGTGAGAGATAACAACATCATCTTTTCCAACCTTATACCCTTGGAAGATAATTTTTGCCACTACTTCTCTCATGATACCATCAAGACATTCAACAACAATGAAGAAAAGAAATGATGCTATCGGATTGCCTTGCCTTATGCCCTTTTCCATTTTAAACTCTTTGGTTGAACTACCATTAACTAGAATGGAGGCTGAGGTAGATTGTAAACGGTTTTTAATCTAACTCCTCAATTTGTGACAAAACCCCCATCTTATCCATCATGAAAAGAATAAAATCCTAATTTACTGAGACATAAATCTTTTCTAAGTCCACTTTGAAGATGAAACAATAACCTTTATTCTTTTTCCTAGCTTCATCAATTAACTCATTGGGAACCACTACTCCGTCCATGATGAGCTTGCCTCTGATAAAGTCGAATTGACATTCAGAAATAACCAAATGAAACGTTTTTAAGACTGGCGGCCATAAGCTTATAGATGATCTTGTAGATGCACCTGTTAAGTTGTAAACTAGTCTATAAAGAACACTTAATTTTTAAAGCACTTTATAGCTTAATTAACTAAATCATTGGAGAAACTACTATGACATGATTAAAAGATCAAATTTTGGGCTAAGTTTGATCCTAAGTGGTTTTGTAGGCTTATGAAGGACAAAAGAGCATGAAAAACGGAATTTCTGAACTCAGCTTGCCCACGCGCAACGAGCAATCCGCGTTCAGCGAATTTGACAGCATTTGATTGTTGCGTGCAACGCCACTTCCATGCTCCACGCACATCCTGCGCTGAGCGCCCAAGTTTGAGGAATTAATCAATTATCTACTCTCTAGAATACGCTCAGCGCTTACTTCATGCTAAGCGCAAAGCGTGGTACGCTCAACCCAACAAACGACGCTTAACGCAACCTAGTTCAGCCAAAGGTCACGCTCAGTGCAGAATGTCACGCTCAACGCAACAACGGCGCGTTGAGGGCAGAAGCCAGCATTAGAATACTATTTAAAGAGTTTTTAGCCATTTCATTTGTACACTACTTTCTTACTTCGAATTGTACATTGAATTTTAGTTTTTCTTTAAAGAATTTAGCTTACTTAGTTCATTGAAACTAAGTGTAAGCATCATAGGTGATAATTGTTACTCGATTGTGTGTGGTATTACCACCCCATGAGTGTATTATCCCTATCATTCTTACATTCTATGGATATGAGTAGATATGAGTATTGATCAACTTTTGCATGAACTAAAAATAATTTGCTTAAGTAATTTTTCATGAATTCTGAACTTGCATTACTCAACAAATATTGCATTTTCTAGACATAGACTTGTTTTATTTGTCATTGCATGCATGTCACTTTGGTATCTAGACATAGAACTAATATGTTGATGTTATAACTCTCAAACTGAATAGCATGTGTTACTAGACATAAAGGCATGTTTGAAGATTCATATATCTAAATTTTATCATTGTAATTACTAGAAATAGACTTACCTACGAAAAAGTACTAGCATAGACCATGACATTGGCAACTAGCAGGTGTTGCATTATTACTCAACTTGCATACTTGTATCACTGGACAAAGGGGCACGATATTGTAAGTCATAAATTTTATTCTTGTTCATCAAAATCACTAGACATAGGTTTTTCTTGCATAAGTGACTAATTGACTAAGACATTAGCAATTAGTCATTTTGGTTGTTCTAATTGGTATGAAATAAAATAATTAAAGTGGAAACTAAAACTATTGAGCTGAGAAACAATTTATAAGTTAAAAGACTATAATTTTATAGCAATTCCATGTAGAGATGATAAATTAAATTTTCTATACTTATTTGTGAAATTGAGGTAGTATTTCATACACCTATTTGTCGATTAGCAACACCCAGCAAGAGAGACGGGTCTATTTTCACCAAGGTCATGCGAAAAAATTCTCTGGGATTAGGACAATAAAAGAAGCATTGTATCCTCCAGGTAGATTACCATACCGAAGAAATCGTCCACCATCATGATGATATCATCCTTCAAGCAATCCCACAATTTATTTATAAAGGTAAAATTGTACCCATCAGGTCTTAGACTTTTATCACCGTCACAACTCCAAATTGTTTTTTTTATATCCTCTTCCTTAAACTTTGATGTTAAGAATTTATTTTCAACATGAGAGAGTCTATTGAACTTAATGTCATCAAGAGTAGGCCGGTTCCAATGAGTCCAAAAAACTTTTTCTAAAAAAAGATCTAATATGATTTTTAAATCTAGTAGGGTCTTGAGTACATTCCTCATCCATTGTCAATCCAGTCACTTCCTTAAATCTCCAACTTCTATTAGTAGATGAATGAAAGAATTTGGTGTTTGAGTCACATTAACGAATCCATTTTTGTCTAAATTTTTGCAGGAGAAGACTATCTTATTGACTTGATTGGCGCCACAATTCTGTTGTAGCCAACCTTCTTGTGCTAACGTCATCCTCGGACATGGTCCTGTAACCACCTTTTGCGTCAACTAAGTTAATAAAGTCCACCTGATTAACAACTCTCCTATCCGACATACCAAAGTGAACTTTGTTCCAACCCTTCAAAGTACCCTTAAGCTTCTTCAATTTTTCCTTTGGCACAAAAGAACTCTGACCACTGATATCCAATTTCTTCCACTCGTGTGCAACAAACATCCCAAATCTAGGATAAAAAACCAAAAGTTATTTGTTCGGAATGGTATCGAACCCCAATATGCATCATCATTTTTTAGCAAAATAGGACATTGATTAGATAAGGTCATAGGGAGGCCCAATTGCCCTATATGTGCATCCACTTGTCATTAAAAAGAAATATATCGGTTTTTCTCACCATCTTACCATTAGAAAGAAACCAAGTATATTTCTTCCCGAAGACAGACAAATCAAATAATTCCATATCATTGACAAATTGGTTGAGTTTTATGCATTCTCTTATGTTTGCTCGGAGTCTTGTGCCTTTACTTTTACCCTATTGAGTAATTGCATTGAAATTAGTTGTAATAGACTACGAGTCACCATAATGACCTAATTTCTTCATGGTCTTAGCTTCCTCCTAGAACTTTCGTTTCCCATCCAAGTCGTATGGGCCATACACATTCATAATTTGAGAGTACTCATTTTATATTGCCCACTTTCCTTTTACCAGTACAGAGTTTGTCCCACACCTCACATCTTCAACTAGAAAAATCTCCTTGTTCCAAATGCTAGCTCAAATTCCACTAGTCGGTTTGAATGCCCAATCAAAGAATATAGATAAAATCTAGCTTATTTTTCTGAATAAATCTTTAATCGCCTTTTTTTTAATTGCCCTCCTAGTCCTCTTATATTAATGGTTAAAATTTTCATCAACCATTGTTTTTCTCCCTCTACCTTTTTCAAACTTCATTTTATCCTTTTCCTCCAAAGCAGGTAGCATTGTCAATATTTCATCTTCATTTCCTTTCCTGCTTAGACCAATCCTTTCTCATGTTCTCCACATTTCTTCTACTCCATGTTTATGACATCTTGATGGTGGTACTGAGAATGAACATTGATCAAATTCAAAGATGTGTGATTGCTGGTTCTATTGAGTGGGATATCACCAAGATGAATACAAAAATTATTCGAGTCAATGAGAATCTGCTTTTGTTTCTTCTTCTTTATTACCTTCAAATCATTCCTCTTCTTTTTTCCACTCTTTTTGATCTTGTTGTTTTATTTGTCGTTCCCCTTACTATTCCCCTTTTTCTCAGTGGGGACAAAAATTATTTCCACTCTAAGGCTAGGAACGTGAACCTCAACACTACAAGGTATTAATTCACTATCATTATTTTCAATAAAACACAATCATTTCTTTCCATTATCAACTGGTGGGTATTCCAAACCATCATTAATGCAATTGGGAACTGAATTATCCCTCATCAAATCTCATAATTCACGGTTCTTATTCACCTCATTAACTCTTCTTAATTTTGAAAGCTGATTTTGAGAACTAGCCATAACTCTTGCACATATTCCTTTGTATCCCAATTGGCTCTCTTCTGACCCTCCTCCTACGCCCATGTCTTTCAAAAGCCAGGTGTTCTAGCGACTCTTCAACTTCCACCATATTGTACAAGTGTTCTAGAGGCATTGGTGAGTTTTGAGTGTGTGCCATTGTTAAACCTTGGAATATTAGCAAAGACTTTTTGTTTCCAATCCATATGTTCTACAACTTTTGTTCTAGTTCTCTTTCATCTGATAAAAGTGAACTTGTGAGCACTTCTGTTCCATTTTATTGGAATAAAGAAATCCCTAACCTTCCCGCAATTTTGGAAACAAGTCTAAAGGTCTTTGGTGTTGTAATCATATGGAAAATTTGTAACATAGAAAATGATCTCCTTGTATCCTTCCACTATATGAGATATTGATTGTAGTAGACTCGGTCACCTTTGGAGGTCCTCAAGTAACTCTCCTTTGAAGATATGTATTGTTGATTGGGTCATTCACAAGGTAATGTTCTGTCTAGATTTTTGGGTTGGTTCAGAATTGGAAGTGTTTTCTCTCATGAATGTCTCTTTGGTTTGATGATCTCTAGGGTTCTCTATGGGATTCTCTTATAGCCTTTTTAATTTAAATCTTATATCAAATGCATTTTTCTTTAAAAATATAATTTTAATTGAAAACATTATCTTGTATTTGTTTTTTCATACATTTTAATATTTTATATAAAATTAATTGTAACTAATAATTTCGTTGAACTTGAGTTATATTATAGTTTCTTAAAATTTAAACTTGAAAAAATAAGTGAACTCTCTCGACATAGTAGTTTATACTCGTATTTGTTTTTTCATACATTTTAATATTTTATATAAAATTAATTGTAACTAATAATTTCGTTGAACTTGAGTTATATTATAGTTTCTTAAAATTTAAACTTGAAAAAATAAGTAAACTCTCTCGACATAGTAGTTTACACTCGATAATATGTATATAATAGTTTTTTAATTGAAAATATAATTTTATAATTTATGTTGTTGATACATATATGATTGGACATATAATTATAATTATAAATATTATAATTATTTGTTTTATGACATGTTTTAATATTTCTTATAATTATAAGTCATATAATTTGACTATTTCATTTTCCCCTTAAAATTTTAACTTAACACTTATGAACATCTAATTTTATTCAACATTTAATAATAAAAATTAAAACTACAAAAAATTAAAATAACAAGAAAATGATAATAAAGTTGAAAACAATATCTTGGATAATTTTGAAGAAAACCCTTAGATACAAGAATGGGAGTACTAAAATCGAGTTAGCAAAACACCCTTAGATCGAACAACCTTCATGATTACAGACCACACCATCTCCACTAATCTTATCACTCACACTACAACTTCCATTAACATTGAGCTTCAAGAATTCAAAGCTCGGTTCGAACCACTAGAGACTTCGAAGAGAATCAGCGGTAGTAAGGATGGCCAAATTACACCAATCTTTGAGGTATTGACGAACATTTATTACCTATAGACCTACCAGACACTTGCAAGAAATAAAATCTCATGAGGTCGAGAATTCTCTACTAACTAGTGCAAGAAGAAACGAATTTCCCAAAAGTTATGATTGTCAAAACCAATATGAGAGTGCAAAGTGTCAAGGATTGTATTAGCAACGTTTGCTTATGTTTTGATGGAAACAATGAATTAGTTAAAGCTTGAAGAAGGCTCAACAATCAACATGTCGAGGGCTCAAGTGGTGTCTTATTAGACTTATATTATAATTCTTTATTATCTTTTTAGAAGTCTAAGATGCTTGCCATAGATATTGAGTCTAGGTTAGGTAAACTTAGGTGTGAGTCTCACAAGACTTAATAAAGTAATTAATCCACTAAAATGAGACATCATTTAGAAATATATGATAATTAGGTTCATGCATTTGAATACATTGATTTTGTGCATTAAAGGTATTATATTTTGGAAATCATGTATTGCATGAACATATATCATATAAGTAGTTTACCATTTAATCATGTATTAAAAATACACTGGTTAATCGGTTAATCGATTAACGTGTATGGTTTTCTGCTGTTTCAACAACATAACTAAAAAACCGCTTTTAGAGGCAAAAACTGCTTTGTATCAGCAGATTCTCAAATTGATTCACGAAATCAATGATCCACCTTTAGTAGATTTTCTAACTACTTCACCAAATCGATGGTGCACCTTCAACAAATTCTCACACTGCTTCACCAAATTGATGATCCGCCTTCAGTAGATTCTCGCACTGCTTCACCAAATCAATGGTCCACCTTCACCACATTCTCAAACTAATTCACTAAATCAATTATTCACCTTCATCAGATTCTCAAACTACTTCACCAAATCGACGGACCACCTTCGAAAGATTTTGGAACTGCTTCATCAAACCGATGGGCCACCTTCAGCAGATTCTCGAACTACTTCACGAAATCGATGGTCCACCTTCAGCAAATTCTAGAACTGTTTTACTCAATCGATATTCCACCTTTACCATATTTTCGAACTTGTTAACAAAATCGATGGTATGCCTTCATCATGTGAATCTAATATGGCAACTAGATGGGATGAATTAGTTGATGGGAGAAATGGTTAAAAAAAATTGCGATTATCAGAATGTAAGAGCATCTGAAAATTATTGCAGAAATGAACCAAGTTAACCATAAAATGTAAACACAAGAAGAGAGAAGAAAAAGAGTACACCGAGAATTTTTATACTGGTTCACCTTCTTGTCCATTGAAGATAACATCCAATACTCTTGTCGCACAAGAGATTTTTCCATTACATACTTTAAGTTGCAATTTCAATTTCTCTCCCTAAGACCCTTGTACCTTATACACTCACAAATATCTCACCCTTGGAAATCAATCTTTCCAAGTCAACTCTTCCCCTTACCACCACACCCTTCTAGTGACAAATTTACAGTATGATGAAGAATAATAATAATGGATAGATTGCCTTTACAAGATATAACAATGATATAACTTGCAATCATTTGACTCTCAATAAACTTAGTAAACAAATGCTCTTGAAAAGTGTGTAAGAAAATTTTAAGAACTTTGCACTTTACCAATTGTATGTAAATTGTGCATTCTCAAATGAGTGTTTCAAGGCCTTTAAATAGGCTTCCAATCAACAATGGTACCCTTCCAAAGGTTGGGACACGATTTGGAATGAAACCATTGAGTTTGAATGAAAATATTTCATTTTATATTTGAAAATATGGTTTAACAGTAGTCTAATTGGTTACATCATTGATGTTACCAAAAATTAATATCTTTTGAAATAATCGGTTACCCAATTTGAGTAATTGGTTACACTATGATAGTTATTTTTCAAAATGTTTTCATAGTCAAATAACATGTTACGTAATCCTAGTAACATGTTACCAACTGTCACATAGTACTTGTAACATGTTACTCTGATCAAGTAACACATTACTTGATATGTGAAATGTTTTTCCAATAGATATCAATTCTTTTCAAAAAATACTTTTAACTTTCTTTGAGCATTGTTACTAACTATACTTTGAGTTATCAGCATAGAAGTACCTCAAAAGACTTAGTATATGATTAATCCTCAAAAGACTTACTAACTATACAATAATATTCTGCGAATTTTTCAAAAATATATGTCTAAATATTATAGAATCAAACTCACAACTAATACTCAAATTTTAAATAAAATCAATCAATTATATATTTGATTCTAAATAAAAAAATTACTTTATTGAAGGTATTAATAAGGGGATTCCCTTTTGTTTTTGTCAAAGTTCTCCTATAAATCTATCTTGTGCACATGGCAAATACATTAGAAAAAACCAGAAACACATAGAGAAATATAGAAATATTGAGAAGTACCAAAAAGTAAGAAAAACATAAAGAATGAGGGGGAAGGGCATCAAAAGTCATTGCAAAGTGAAATTGACTAGTTAGTAACTCTCTACTGAACCATCATTTTCTTTCATACCATTCATTTTTTTAAAGAGTAAATTACACTGACCCCATGAGTTTTAGTCAAATTATACAAATCACCTTTCACTTTTTTACATCTACACAAACCTCCCTTAATTTTTATACTTTCATTACACTGACCACCCAAATGTGATAAATGCAATTAAGTTAAACAAAACATGATATATTGTGTAGACAAGTCTAAATAATATACAAATCAATGTGTCTTTATTGTTTTTTATTACAAAATGCATCAACAATAAAGAAATATTGTTTAAATCGCTCTTATAATATAGTGTAACGAACCAAAAATAATAAAGAAATATTGACACATATATTATTTGGACTTGTCTCCACGATATATCATGTTTTGTTTAACTTAATTGCATTTATAACATTTTTTGTTTAAAAGATTACACTTATTTCTTATGCAGGGTTGGTCAATGTAACGAAAGTTTAAAAACTATGGGAGGTTTAAGTTTGTGTAGGTGTAGAAAAGTGAGAGATGGTTTATATAATTTCACTAAAACTCAAGAGGTGTTAGTATAATTTACTCTTTTTTAAAGGAACTTATACCAACTAATCTTCGAATTACTTATTTCTTATAATTATCATTATCATCTTTCTTAAACTCAAAACTTTTATAATAAACTAAATAAATATAACTTATTTTCTATAATAGAATAATATTTTCTAATTAAAAGTATATTTTCAACCAAAAATACATCATTAGTATAATGTGACAGTTTAAATTATACTTTGAAAGTATATTCAACGATAGAAGGTTGTATTATTAGATACAATATAAATTTATGCTTTTTTCTCAAAACAAAAAAATATGTTTTACTAGAAGTAGGAAACACTGAAATTGGTAATTAACTAAAATAAAAGAAATTTAAATTCATTTAATAAGTCATAAATATCTGAAACCCAAGCCGGAACAAACAAAAAGAGGTTCATATTACATTTAAGGTATTAAAAACTGTCCAATCAGACTGGGTGATTTATATAATTAATAATTAACTATAAACATATATTTTATATAAATGTAAAATTTTATATGATTAATAAATAAGTATACTTATATTGAAGTAACATTTCTCCATCTTTTTTAGACCGTAGTAAAATAAAATATTAGAGTAGTGTTCTGATTTTTTATATTCTTAAGTGGACCATGCAGTTTACTTTCCAGATTATTGCGGTTTAACCGGGTTAAACACAACTAGGCCAGAATTTCCACAATTCTAAGTTGTCCAACCACTCATTCAGTTAAGAATGCAAACCAAAACAATTTTAAGTCCAGTTAGTGATCACATTGGTTGGATTGTCCAGTCTGATCCTCACCACTTCATTACAAATATAGCAAGGATTGAAACTACCACATCAACATAACATTTATCATAGAAAGTAGAAACCATCCATTTTCATCTAATAACAAAGTACCTAAGATTGTCCCTTTTATCTAGCACAAATTAAAGCCAAACCACATATCAACTTTAACCACAAAATATATATATTTGCTTCATGCAAAGATCACATCACAATTCCAAGTTGCAAAGTATCATAGAGCATAAAGAAGATCAAAACATCAACTTTATCATGAAGGTTTTGTTTCTTTGTGCTCTTCTTCTAAGTATGACTATGCTCAACCAAGGTGTTATGGGTTTCAACATAAAAGGTGAATTATGTAAAATAACTGGAAATAGAATGGCTGGTTGTAAAGAAAATCAAAAACCTCACTTCAAGAAACCAATTTATAACAAGGGCTGCTCTTCTAGAAAGAAATGTAGGCGTAACTTTTGATTCAAGATGAAGAAAGATGATTTCCAAGTCAACAACATTGCATCAAGGGTATGTTCCACTATTGATAATATTAATTTCTTTTGAAATATAAGATTGTCAAAGTTATTTATATTTCTCTTAACATAGTTCTTTTCAACCACACGCTAGAGTCAAATTCTTCATGCTTAGATTAAATAACTCTGCCATTTAGTGTTAATGGTACATATTTGTATTTTTGTTTATCATTACTACTAAACCTGCAAGTTTATTGACATTTTTTCATTCATGTTGTAAAATAATGTACTACATATAATAAACTTGTTTGTGGTTATATGGACTTGATGTTTTATGTTAAACTTTATATTATAGAACATGTAGTAGTAATAAACTTATTGTTGGAAATTATAGTGATATATATTTTACATTTTCAATATTCCCGACAGATCAATTATATCAAATGGGCTTTAATTTTTGAACTTTTATTGTGTTTATATGAACAGAAAAACATACATGTTCATTGGTAAATATCATCTTTTTATTCAACACACCCTCTCTTAAAATTAAAATATTTCAATATTAGGAAGAAAGGCAAGATGAATTTGAGGATGAAAGACATAATACATGAGGTAAACCTAGACCAGAACTAAACTTAGAATTGTACTTGAATTTATTTTGTAACTATATGTAATCGATTGTGTTAATCAATTAATAGGTTTGAAAAATTAACACAGAAAATTGATTAAGTCCATGTTTAACCAATTAAGTATTTTGAAAAATAAGTTCAGGTAATCGATTCAGGGCTTATATAATCGATTAACACTTTTTGAAATTTCTAAGGTATTCAATTAAAACACAGAACAATCGATTAAATAAGTCATTATCACATATTTTAGCACAATTCGGATTTGTCTCAGGGTTTACTAAGAGAACACTAGAAAGAACCTATCCTAAGCACTTAATACACACTAGACTAGAGCCAAAACACATGAAAGCATGTACAATCAAGAAAGCATGCATTTATTGGCAATAAGTGCGATTCTTTAGGATTAGTTAGGCATATAGTATACATGCAAACACTAAGCATGATATCAGGCATAATGTATGATAAAACAGCAGAGAACAAAACATGCCTCGGTATTATGGTTACCTCTTTAGCTTTACCTTTTTCATCCTTATCAAGATAACAAGAAGTTGCCATATATTAAATCTTCTTTAGCCTTTCTTCAAGTTCTTGATTCTTGTCTTTCTCTTCTTGCATAGTATATCGATCTTTTAGAATGTGCATCCTCAAGAGCACATGCAAAACATTACACATACCTTTCCTATCCTCTTTTGGAGATGGCTCGTCAAATATAAAAAATGTATAAACTTTTCAAAATGGTCATTGTCCTTAACATAAAGTAGACTTATTGTACTTTATCATGAGTAGCATACCCTAGAAATATTTCTACATTCACTTTTGAATCAAACATGCTTAAAAGGAGGTTACAATTATTTAAAATGAAGCATTTGCATTCAAAAGCATGTAAATGAGAAATATATAGTTTTTCACCTTAAAAATGATATATAGGGGTTTTTTAAAAAAATTGGTCTCACTAGTATCTCATTTAATAACATTATCTATGTTACTTAAAATATGTAAAACTTAGAGTTAGAAGAGATACATTTTTACCTTTAGAGCATAATCTTTCTAACTTCAAGCATTTGACTTGACAATTTTCTCCATAAGTGACATTGTCTTCTCCTTAGGTGATAGGTCAATAATACTTGATCTTCTCACCTATCATGTGCCTAGAACATCTATTATTCAAGTATGATTTGATGTCCATATGTCCTTAGGCACACCTACAAAACAAGTTTACTTATAAGACTTGGGTACGCAAATGATCTTGGGTCCCTTGATGTTTAATAGCTCGGGACCTTGTCCCATAGAAATCCACATATATTGTCCATTTGGTACACCATGCATTCTAATATGACATGAACTCAAATTATAACCATGCATACCATAATACAAACAAGTAGGGGACTTAAGATATGAAATTTTCAAAAAATCTACCCATTTCTTGTAAGATTTGTTCTTTGCATGCATATCTCCCAAACCGGACATATTCCCAATATTTTTACATGTAGCAAATAAGTTGTGACTAATTGTTGTGAAATTTCCAACTTTGTATTTTAAACTTTTACTTTCTTTTTCCAAGAAAGTGCAATTTTCACAAGTAGGCATCAAATTAACTTAGTAGAACAATCACATGAAGAGTTAGCATAGATAAGATCCAAAGTTTCATTTTCTAGTTAAAGCTCATGAATACAATTTTGCAATTCACAAATTTTCTTTTCATTTTCTAAAATCAACTTTGTCCTATCTACGTACTTTTTCGCTAACTTTTTAAGTTTTTCATGCATTTCAACATAAGCAGCATAAACCATATCATATCTGGGGGAATCATCGGAATTAGAACTAGAATCGGAAGAGCTTACCTCACTAGATTCATCTTGCTCACTTGCTTGACACGAATTCGGATTTTGCGTCATAAAGCATAACTTGTTCAATTCTTTATCTTTTGAGGTGCTTGTTGGTGTGTCCTCTTCTACTGCATCCCCAACTATATATGCCTTCTTAGATTTGATTTCCCCATAGTCTTTCTTATCATGCTCAATCTTATTGATAAAAGTGTGACATGTGTACCTCATGTACCCTACTTTCCCACACTCATGGCAAGTCACTTTGTCTTTAGGATACATGCCCTTCTTGATCAAGTCTTTTGCATATTCTTTCTAAAACATTCTGAATCCTCCCTTACTTCTTAACAACTTTCTGAATTTGTTGATAAGGAGGGACATAGTTTCGTCATCCATATCAAATCGAACTCATCATCGCTAAATTTTTCTTCTTGATTCTTTGAATTAGATCTGTCAAAAGGGGTCGGGCCTACTAGGCTAGCCCACCGAAGCCCAAAAAAGTATAGGACATGGGTATCTTATTATATGAATTTTATTGAAACCAGGCATTTTAGTCCGGTCCGGGCGGGTTCGGATTGCACATTCATTTTTATATCCGTTGTACACTGGTTTGGCACAATAACAAAATAACTTTTCTTTCCACTTCCCATTTGCGAAGGGAGAAACAAATGTAGTGTTTTTTCACTCTCTCAAACTTAAGTAAAATCGAAGACCTTTCAATGTCTCTCAAATTTTCAAATACAGTGTTTCTTTCTCTATCACACAAAATAACTTCAGGTTAGATTTTCCTTATCTTACTCCATTTTTCATTGAACTCTAAAAATTTGAAAATATATAAATTCCTTTTTTTGCAGGATCTAGGACTTAATATGGTTACCCACTCATGCGAGATATCTCCATGCTTCCCATATTCCACCTAATCTTTAACTTATATATACTTCAGTAATGATTAAGATTCAAAATTACTGTTACTAGTTGTTTTCTGACCTAATGGAGCACACTGGATGTTGGCCATAGTAGGATTATGCTACCCATCAAGTGAAAGATCATGAGTATTCTTGACTTTGGGAATCATGGTGGAACATGGTTACAATGAGGGTTAAACGGTTTCATGAACATATGCTATCAAGAAACTAGAATATATTTTTAATGGAACATGTGCACATCTCCAAAAATAGTAATGCAAAATCTTTTGATTTAGGTAAACAGTTTTTATAGAAGTGCTGTAACTAGATAAAATGAAAATCATGTTCAGACTGTCTCCAAAAATAATAATGTAACACCTCTTCAATCTTGTCTGCTTGGGCTCTATTTCTAGATTATAATCATGAGATGAAAATGCATGTGATGTTTGTGCAATGAAATGTGTACTGTCATTAAAAATTGTAGTTCAAGATAAACTTATCCAAAATTACTTATAATTCTATTAAAATTTAAGAAAAAATAATTATAAATTTGGTAATCATTTTAATCATCCTTAAAACCTCCAACTCCAAGCGATGATCATTGGAGGTGGAATAATATAATTCTGACAATTCAACAAAAAACAAATATGAAGAGAATATGACTATTGGCTAGTGCGCAATATTGATAGTCTGATGCAACCAAATAACACAAGTATGAGCCATCTACCTTCTTTAGTTTGTGCTTTGTTTGTTGTTGAACATAGCACAGATTGATATAACTGAAACAATATAAATTTCGATAACATAAAAATCAAATTTAATAATTAAAAATAGGAGGAAAAAAACTATTTAAAATAATCAAAGTATTTTTTTATTCAATGATGTTATGCAGGCTGGCCTGCCACAGCTCGTGGCCGGCTTAAAACGGGTTTGGGTAGCAATTTTGTATCTATAAATTAGAACTGGGTTTTTTAACCCAGTCAAATCTAGACCGAGCCTGATTCGGGCTAGCCCGAATCCGTCTAGGTAGCCCATTTTGACAGCTCTACTTTGAATGTGAAGATGTGGCTTTGAAAGAGATTCATTTGTTGTTCTTGTTCGTTTGTTCATAAAGTGTCAAGCGTCCTAGCTCCATCTCGTGTTCTTGAAGCTTTCTGAAAAGTGTTGTGAGTGACATAGAATCCAAGTCTATTGATTCCATTATAGTTGTCACCCTTGCTTGCCATTACCTATCTAACATCTTAAAACTTTGTTAGTCAATACATCTTTAGCAAACACTTTATGTAATGCAACAAGAAGGTTAACAATGTGAGTAAATCGCATTTGCATATCATTAATAAATTCATAAGGAAACATGCAAAATAAATCATACTCATGTGACAATGCATTTAATCTAGTCCGCTTGACCTCACTAGTGCCTTCATGGGTGATAGGACAAATCGCAGGTGCACGATTATGTCGTCAAATAATAAAATATTGATCCCACGAGGATTGAAAAACTCATTTAATTATAACAATTAATTTATCCTTAACTCAAATAGGAATTAAAAGTGAATTTAGAACAATTGAATAATTGACAAGAATAATTATGAAAATAGTAGAAAGGTATTGAAATCTAATTTAGGAGAAATACATGCTATATGTTTTTCTTTTTTCTAACTTTTAATTATGATTTTGTACTTCTTTATAAAATTAGATATATATTCTAATGGAAAATATTTGAAAAAATTGTTAGAAACAATATGTGATTACTCATTCCCTTCCCTATTGTCATTTTGGAGAAAAAATGTTTTTATTTACCTATCCATTTCTAACTTAGAAATTTAATAAAGTATGAATAACTACTTTTTCAATTATGTCATCAGCATAACTTATAGTAGGATTTAATTAGTGAAGCAATATTAATAGTAATTAATTTAGAAATAAATATATGAAAAACAAAAAAAAACATTATGAGATTTAACTATATTAATTAGCTACATCGTTTTATGTTTATATCCTACAGACAGGTAATGGGGAACACAGAAAGCATTATTCTTGAAATGAATTTGAGCCTTATGAAGAAAATAATGATGTGATGTTGATTTGTGAGAGTTTTATGAGCTTTAAATTTTGTGGTGGATGCTATGCAGAGAAGTGTTGAGTTTAATGTTTAAAACAAATGATGATTTAATGACAATTTGTGAAAATCATAAGTTTAGTGAATCTTAACTATTATCAATACCCATTCATCCAAAAAAACACTATTAGGAAAATCCTAAGATCAAGTAGCTATTATAGCAATACAAATTTGCAATTTTATAGTTTATTGACTCAATAAACCACTAGAGTCATTTGTTGAAAAAATTAACTTGTAACTTTTAGTAAAGAAACTAAATTTTCCCGAAAATATATCAGCTTCTAATAATTTATTGGTCAAATTTACTATTTTAAAATTTATTATATCATATTAATTACACCAAACTAAAATAAAATTACAAAATAATTTCTAAAAATTGTAAGTTAATTATAAATAGTGAATAAGTAAATAAATATAAATTGATAATTATCAGAAATAATTACTAATAATTTTAAAAAATGATGTAAATAATTATAAAATTACTAATCATTTTCAATGGAAATATTATAAAAATATGAAAAACTAAGATTTTTCTAATTACATTTTTTTAAATATTAGGACTAAGATCTTTGTTCAGACTAAAAAATTCAGAGTATAATATAATTACCTTATTCAAATTTTATTTTGATTTTAATATATTGTTCAAAATTTTCATTGTACAATAAAAAATCATTATACAAATTAAATATATAATTATAAAATATTAAAGTTTTAATCAACAAAGAAAAACTCAAATAATAAGCCAAAAGCAAGGCCACTTATATACAAAACACACTCTATTGTTATTTATTTAATTGTGATATTTTATTGGCAACTTATAAAGCTAGTATATCATTGAACAACATTATTATCTTTATCATTTGGATACAATTTTTATGTAATTGAAGAATTACATTATTTATTTTTTTGGTTTCTCATAGGTATCCTCGCACTGGAGGCAATCTTGTCTGAGCCGGGAACATCCATAGATATGTGGGGCTAACTCTCTCAGCGGGCATTTTTTCATCCACAAGACTCGAATACGAGACCTTGCTTAAGGGGAATCAAGCATGTATCACTTGAACCAACATCTGTTGGTAAGAATTACATTGTTTGGATATATGACAATATACTTTAATGTTGGTTCATCTAAGTAATGACAATATACTTTATTTTATTTTATATTCAACAATTAAGGCGATGATCTAGTGGTGTAACGTTTCACTCGATTCCTATAATGACCAAAAAGTCTAATGTTTGATTTCAGAGAATCACACTTATTGGAAGATCACAATTTCCAAAAGAGATTAATTATTTACTCATTGGGTGAGGGGATACCTTTGCGTATAAAAAAAGAAGGGGAAAGTCTACAAAACCCCCATAAACTTTATGTCTTATGCAAATAACTACTATGAACTATTTTTCTTCCTAGTTATCCCTTAAACTTTACTTGTTGGTAAAATTGGTCCCTGCATACAAATAATTTAATTTACTTTTGTATGATAATCAATTCACCTCCTACAATATTTGTTATCAAAGGAATGAACTTACTCGATAACCATTGCTCTAATGTAGCTTGTTTGAACTTGATTTATTTCTTCTCATGTACCTTGTTATGATCAGAAATGTAGCAATAGGTTATATGTTAATGATAATAGTGGATTTTCTTTCTTTCTATTTTATGCTTCAGTGTTGAGTAATCGCAATGTATAAAAGTTTCATAACAATCACAATATATTTTTAACACTCAGATTCAGCAGATTAAAAAAAAGTGTAACTGTAGAACGAAATACAAGTAATGATTATGGTGCCATTTAGTGGCCAAGACGGTGAAGAATATGGCTGACGATCATGCACAGGTAGTCCCAATATCACTCTTCGTCGTTGTTCTGTGTCTATGCTTGGTCATTGGTCACTTGCTCGAAGAAAACTGGTGGGTCAACGAAACTATTGTTGCCATTATAGTAGTAAGTCATAAGCTCTCACTGTTTGAATCAATATTGTTTTGATTCTATCGTGACACCTCCTTTTGCAATTGGGAAATAATGAAGCATAATCATATAGATTCTTCTGAAAATTATTTATCTTTTACTTTCATATCTTTAGAGAGATTTTCAAAGTGTTCTTTTGAGAAAGAGAAAAGGAAGAATCTTTAGAAAGATCTCCAAAAAGAGCTTCATTGTAAAATCTTTTGTAAAAAGAAACCTTGCATCGCATGTTTTATGTATTCTGAGTTGTGAGATTTGTAGAGGGGTTCTTAGATTCAAGAATAGTGATTATTCTGCACATATAAGTGCATCAATAACTTGAAAGATTTGAGACAAGGCATAAACATATTCTCTTGGTGTGTTTAGTATCACCATTGAGAGAGAATTGGTTTGGGAAAACCCTAGTTGCGGTTAGGTAAGTATCTTCACGAAAGAAAGAGGTCTTGGTTCGAACGAAACGGAGGCTGGGGCTACAGTCATGAAAGGTGTGAGTATCCGAGTAAGCGAGCTGAGTAGTTAAACCAAACTGAGAGCCTCATCGGTTCCAAGAAAGGAGCGTCTTGTTTCTTGTATTGGAAGTTTTTTTGTAAAAGAGCATATAATTTCCATAGTGAAGAAAAACCTCCCAAGCTCAGAAGGGGAGGCCTGAACGTAGTTTACAAGTGCGCCTGAAAACAAACCAGGATAAAAGCTACGTCTCATTCTTCTCAACCCTTAACTCTTTACATTTATGTATTACTTGATTTAATTAACTAGACATGCATATCATTCTGAATTATTTGCATATTTTGTTCTGTGCATTTATTGTTCTTAATTATCTATAAGAAGTGCATATATGTTTAGTTGAATCTTGGTAATCTTGGATATCAAAGAATATTGTTTTCATAGAACAAGAACTGAATAATCGATTAGGTTGTTTAGTTAATCGATTATCTGCAGAATGATTTAATTGATTAAATTTGGTGTTAAGCGATTAAACAATGTGTGAATTTGTATAATCTATTTGTTTATCGAGCAACGATAATTGTATACCGTATCACCTATTCACCCCCTTCTAGGTTAGTTACAGAGTCTTATGGGATCCAAGAAGTGGTATCAGAGCTAGTATGATTGTGCTAGCATAACCGCTTAGATCATTGATCTTTGGCACTTTTACCATGGGTTCTTCTAACCCTTTTAGCGGGGATGGCGCATCTATCAACAACCTCCGATTTTCAGTGGCGAGGAGTACGCCTACTAGAAAATATGTATGAGGATTTTTATTGAGGCCATTTATATAGATATTTGGGATGCCGTAGAATATGGGCCTTTTGTTCCATTATACATGGTAGAAGGAGAAACCGAAGAGAAACCAAGAAGTCTCTTGACCAACGAGGAAAAGAGAAAAGTGCAGTTTGATTGGAAAGCAAAATATATTATAACCTCCACACTTTCTTATGATGAGTTCTTTTGGATTTCTCAGTGCAATAGTGTCAAGGATATGTGGGACACTTTACAAGTAATCCATGAAGGAACTAGTGAGGTCAAACAGTCTAGATTTAAAATATTGATGCATGAGTATGAGTTATTTCGCATGTTTCCACATGAGTCTATTTATGATTTGCAAAAGAAATTTACTCACATTATTAACCATCTCATTGCATTAGATAAATCATTTTCCAAACATGAACTACCGAATAAAGTGTTGAGATGTATTGACAGGAAATGGCAACCCAAGGTGACTGTCATCATGGAGTCAAAGGACTTGGAATAAATGACGCTCACAATATTATTTGGCAAACTTCAAGAACATGAGATAAAATTAAGACGCCTGACACTCAATGATCAAATGGATGAGAACATCCAAGAAATCACTTTCAAAGCGACAAAATCATATTCAAGAAATCAAAAAGATAAATTTGATGATGATGAGTCCAATTCCGACATTAATGATGAAGCCATGTCCCTCCTCATCAACAAATTCAGAAAGTACTTAAGAAAGAATGGAGGACTCAAGAAGCTTCATAAGTAAGATAAAGAAGGTTCAATCAAAATGAGCAAGTATCCCAAAGACAAAGCAGCTTGCCACAAGAGTGGGAAAGTAGGTCACATGAGGTATACATGTCCTACCTCTCTCAAGAAGATTGAACATAACAACAAGAAAGACACTCGGGACATCAAAGTTAAAAAGGCATATATCGTTTGGGATGCATCCAAAGAGGACACTACATTAACAAGCATCTCAGAAGATGAAGAATCATACAAGCTATGTTTAATGGCTCAAAATCTGAATTCTTGCCAAGTAAGTGAGTAAGATGAGCCTAGTGAGATACACTCTTCCGATTCTATTTCAAATTTCGATATATTTCCCACGTATGATATACTTTATGATGCTTATGTTGAAATGCATGAAGATCTTAAAAAGTTAGCTAAAAAGTATGTGGATAGAAAAGGGTTGATTTCAGATCTTGAAAAGAAAATTTGTGAATTGCAAAATTTCATTGATATGCTTAAAAATGAAAATGAAACAGTTGATGGTAAATACGCTAACTCTTCTTGTGATTTTACTACTAAATTAAATGTGATATCTACTTGTAAAAATTGCACTTGCATGGAAAAGGAAAATAGTGCCTTATAGGATAAAGTTAACTCTCATCTAGTAGTCACAAAATAAACAACTTACTTACTACATGTAAAAATGTTGGGATTAAATCTGGTTTGGGATATATGCATGCAATGAACACATTTCACAAGAAATAGGTAGATGTTTTGAAAATGTCATATATTAAATCCCATACTTGCTTTGATTGTGGATTGCGTGGTCATACTTTGAATACATGTAATATTAGAATGCATGATGTTCCAAATGGAAATTATATGTGGATCACCAAGAGACAAGATCCCCAAGCTATGTTGAAAGGCTATCTCTCTTTTCTTGTGTTTTCTTCTTTTTGGTTAAGTATGTGAACTCGGTTTTATTCTTTGTTCGCCATCTCGGCTTTGTTGAAATAAATTCCAACGCCGGTATAATGGTTTCAATAATATTTCAGTTACAACTTACTTCTAATAATCATGTGAGTAAGTTATTCCTTCTTTGCCCCATCTCGGCTTTGTTAGAATAAATTCTAACGCCGGTATAATGGTATCAAAGCAAATACTTATTACATAATTATTAAGTACCTTTGAATACCATCTCGGTTTTGTGGAATAAATTCCAACACCGGTTTAATGGTATTCTAATGTGCGAAAATTAGTTGTTATAAACAATTAAATAAATAAAGAACAAAAGCATAAAAAAGTTAAGTGACCTTTATTTTTTTACTCCCTTTCGGGTTCCTTTTATTAACAAACCAAACTTCTTCCTTAAGGAAGGTTGGTATTAAAGAATAAATAATTGCGGAATGTAAATAACAATAAATAAAAGTTAGTAAGTTAGTTTCATCACTTTTGTATATTAAAAGGTGTTTCAACAAATAAATTTATTGATAACACTTTACTATTTTACAATTTACACCTCTTTCAAGATTCAATTGTAGTATAGTATATGGTTACGTCGAACCACAAGGAATTGCCTAATAGAATGAATCATATGAACATGTAAATGCACAAATAATGAGTGAACATATTTTGGTTGTTTTTTATTTAATTTGATATGCACATAAACACTTAACAAGAAACATAAACTAAGTATTAACAAATTCTTGAGGAGACAAGATCATTTTGAATAAGGAAAAT
>NC_032017.1:2741414-2793704 GCF_001865875.1 Lupinus angustifolius | reverse complement strand
CAAATAAACTAAGTAGTGCAACTACTTCTTAGTTTATTTGTTAAGTGTTTGAGACAAGTAATTTTTCATGACTTGAAATCGGTTTTTAGGTGATCAATCTAAAAAGAGCATTAAGAACTTCTCAAACAAATAAAATTAACCAAAGCACCAACTTGGATGACTAAAATTCAAATTTAGAATAAAAGAAGAAAAAGAAATACATAATCAACTTTCAAATGAAATTGTTACAAATGAGATTGGATGCTTTAAGTTCCAAATGAGATTACAAAATGGATATTTGCATCTCATTTGCCTTCTCCTTTCTCCTCTTGAATTATAAACTAAAAACTATAAAACTTACTTACAAAAGCTTCTATGAACCGAGCTTTCAAACTAAGAAATAAGAAGAGAGAATTGTGTTTTTTCTTAAGGGAAGAAGTCATCCTTCAATGAAGGAAATGCCTTCCTATTTATAGAGTTTTCCCTGCCACCGTTGAACTGTTTCTTTGCACCGCTTAGCCGCTGACCAAACCCTTCAGCATGGGTTTGGTCACTTGGTCAAGTAGCTTGGTCACCTCCTTAAGCTTGACTCACCAAGGCTAGTTGGTCAGTTTATTTTGATTGTTGGAACTGAATTGAACTAGTTATGAACAGTTTGGTTCGATTTGTCGGTTTACTTTTTTAATGGAACATATTAAATTTTGTCACATGCTTATGAATTTGGTTATATCTACTCAAAAAATGCTTTTTGGGTATACTAGTACACGAGAGAGATAGAAATCATATTATTCTATATGAAGTATGACCTAATTATTAATTGTTCATTGAATTCGCAGTTCTGTGCCCTATAGAACCATGAATTGAACCATTACAAACGTTTTCTTCAAAAATTAACTGAAAGGTGGAATGAGATGAACCACATTTTTGAGTTTGGTTCAGTTTAATTCCAATAGTATAACTATTCAATACGAAACCACTTACACCCATAAATATTGCGTAAATACCTAACTTACTACTTTCATAAATTTGGGGTGACTTTTGTGTGTTATGACATGTTGTGAGGAATAAGGATCCTCTCCATTAATGGAGAGCCAAGTACTTGATTTCACTTGTAGTTTTAATGACAAAAGTATTATTCTATTATATATGAAAAGATAAAAAATGCCTTATTATATTATGTTATTCTTTGTAGTACTTGCTTCTCCATTAATGAAGAGGATTCTTACTCGATGGTAAGTTGAGTTTTTGGAAGGGAATGAAAGAATAGAGAAGACTTCATAAACCATATCACAAATATATTTCATGAACCTTTCTTTTCCATATATTACCTTCTAAAAATCAATTCGCATCAATAGTATAAGGGTGCATAGAATTAGTCAATTATGTTTCAAATACTCCAAAGTCACTTTCAATGCAAACCCATAATTTTTGAAGGGTACTGCACACTTGCACAACAGCTTTGTCTAAGTGCCACTGTCCCTTATAACAAAAGACAATTTCAAAATCAATATTCAAATGTAGTTTTGTATTTTGGTAAAAATAATATACAAGGAGTGAGAATGCAGCAACAGTAGCCACAAAATTATCATACAATTCTTACAGAAAAAGCATGTAGTTACATAGAACTGTTTCCACATTGTACTTGGTTGCAATGAGGAGCTAAGTTGTTCATAATCTTGGTGATATACGAGGGAGGTCCCAATCTGTGACTATGTGATCACGAGTGATTTCCTTAAGCGAACGACATCCACTTAAGGCCAAGGTTAGCTCGAACTCATCGCGTAGCATTTGAAGTACTTTTCTTACACCAGTCTCTCCTTCAGCAGCCAAGGAGAACACCACGGGACGTCCGATCTGACATTAAAATTTGTTATCATAGTTTACTTATAGTTAAGATCCAAGTTACATTATATGCGATAGTAGTTCTGGGGTGCGATACCCATTTTTATGTATTATAAGACTTCTTTTATAAAGAAACTGATATGTGGTTTGTCATATGCCGAATCTACTACACAAATAGAATTGTTATATGATTCTGGTTTTTTCAGACAAAACTTAGGTCCACTTACTTATATACTTCCCTAGCTATATAGTTCTTGTAATAGAAAACATACTTTGTATGTACATGCCTACTTTGTATGAATCAAAAATCAATATTTATTCCATATAACCAAAAATATGCATACTATATGAAAGTATTGGATAGCAAAGCTATGAGGCATTGGTGTAAGTTTTGTCCATTTTATTATATTTCAGTTCTTGCATTTTCCACCTGATAATGGTGGAGATGATCTAAACCCATTTTCTAACAAAATCACATAGAATAAGAGAAAAAATGTATGTATTGACACAGTTTTATATACTGTCAATCTATAATTGACTTTTCGAAAAAAGTAATACAAATAAATAATGCATGATGTAATAATTATGTATAAATCTATATATTAACGTTGCATAGATATTACACTCATATAATAAAATTTGATGATAGAAGACTTATTAGTTTTTAATTCTACATGGTATATTTGATGTGAAAATGAATAAATTGTTGTATTTGTATTATATATGATAATTCTATCAGTTCTAGCAATGAATTGAGAAGTGCATAAAATAAAACAAAAGTCATTTGAAAAGCTGAAGTTTTGGATGAGGTTATGATGTACTCACAAATATTCCAGAGGCACCCAATGCCAATGCTTTGAACACATCAGTTCCACGACGTACACCACCATCCAAGAATACAGGAACTCTACCTTGAGCAGCTTTCACAACCTATGTTTTAATAACAAAAGTATATAAAGATCCTAAGAAAGGGTGTCTTGTAATGTGTTTGTTTTAAATTGAGGTCGTAGTTTACGGAAACTCCTGAAACTACAATATTGCTAGTGTGTGGTACAATTTGAAACACTGAAGTTGAAGTTGATGCATGTATGTACCTCTTCCAAGGCAGTAATAGTGGCTGGGACATAATCAAGTTGTCTAGCTCCATGATTGGAGACTATTATTCCAGCTGCACCAGCTTGTACTGCTAGCCTTGCTGCCAAATTAACATGAAGGCATTAATAAAATATTCCCAATAAACAGTCTTTTCGCTCGTGAGATAAGGTTGTATATATATACCATCTCGACCACAATAGGTGGAGCCTCGTACACAAGTCACCTTTTATTTCGTTAATATGATATTCTAAGAGTGGAAAAAATGAAAACAGGTTTTGTTTTTCTTACTATCCTCAGCAGTTAGCACACCCTTCACCAGAATTGGCAGCTTGGTGATTGTCTGAAGCCACTGCACATCCTGCATAATTAACAAAGGATTCAGATGGTGACCTATAGTTTATGGACCCTAGAAAACTCCATAGAAATATATATATATATATAAAGAGGGGATACACTTATTCTATGAGAAGGTTAAAAAAACTTACTCTACATTTTAGTCATTTATTCTATGAAAATCTAATGGTTCAGATCGATGAAACCAAATGCAAACTTAGATCGACGGAATCAAACTGATTAACTAGAAAGAAAACAAAATATTTTTTATTATCTGACATACCTTCCAGCTTAGAGTACGATCAATTTGACCAGCAACATATGAAGCAAGTCCAGAATCAGAAGCCTGAAAGGACCAATATAATAATTATTGATAGGTAAGAATATTGACATACAAAATTAGTTTTATCATGAGTCATCTTACTTCGTCCATCTTTCCAAGGTCCAAACCTTCAAAATTCTTCAGTGTCAAAAATGGTGGTAAAGTAAATCTGTATCAAACAATTAATAACTTTTAATTTCAAGATTTCAACATCTAACAAGCATAGTAATGGCAATTACATTAGCTGCACTATCACGATTTTTTATGTCTTTACAACAAAATATGGTAGGAAAAATGTTCTATCAGGTGAGAGAGTCTAACTTAAGTATTATATTCAATTTATTATGCTAAGTAATGTGAGACTCCTAACATTATAATCCTTTAATGAGTCGACGTCCATGGTGTTTTTCTCTATCATACCTATCCAATTGTAGCATTTTCTCTTTTGTCGGCTTCATTCACCTATCCGTATTATCATTATTTGATAATATACTTTAATTCAGCCTATAGGTAGCCCTTTCAGTAATACAATCTCAATGAAAGCACCAATTATTAGGACTTAAAACATATGAGAGCCCAACATAAAAGACTAATATATTACTAAGTAGGAAAACATCATACTATATTGATTTTATTATGTTACACAATGTGAAACTCTTAATACATCGTGGCCACAATTGAGGCCACATGAGCACACTTTCAGACCATGTTTTGCAATTGCCTTATACGTGATATAATCGCAACCACAATTTACGAATGACGTAACATCATTGTAAGCATTGTACCTGTTTTTGATATCAGCTTCTCTGCGTCCTAGCCTTGGGGTATCAACAGTAAGGGCAATGGCTTTGAATCCAGCCTTTTCAGCTCTTCTCACAAGTTGAGCAACAACATTTCTATCCTTGTATACCTAAAGAAATTTTCAAAATGGAGAACATGTCATGTAAGAAAAAACAAACTACTGCACCAGAAAATTCTAATGAACAATAAATTGAATTGAAAGGAAGTTTCTGATGCTTACATATAGCTGGAAAAATCGAATGCCTGGTCCGGTTGAAGCTACCTCTTCAACACTTGAAGTAGCCCATGAAGACAAAGTCTGAAAGAATGAAAAGACTACTCATGAATAAAGAACATGAAATCATTCATCCATATCATAGAGATTCGAAAATGTTTTAAGTTAGCAGTAATATGTAGTCTAATATCACAGACACAAATATAATATAATATAATATGACACACAGATACAATAAATTGTAACTCCTATTATACTCGTAGTCTTTAAAGGATGAGAACCAAATACTTAGCATCTTCATTGAGAATTTAACTATTGTATACGTTATTAGTCCGATCTGAACTAGCAAAAATAACAAACTTGAAAATATTAAGACATGTTGATTACTGTACAAAACATAGAATTAGTATAATACCGTAAAAGCAAGAGAAATAATATTTTAAAAGTTAACATTGTGATAAAGCAACACATTTCCTCATCAAATTTCCTAATTGCAAATTACAAATATGTATATATGATGAAAATTTTAGATAAAGAAGTGCATATTCCCGATAATGTGATTATAAATTGCTTATTATAAGAATAATTTGGCTATATAAACATGAAAGAGCAGTACCATGATTGTTCCAGCTGCAGATGCAGCTCTTGCAGTTGCATATTCTCCTGCATAAGAAGAAAATCTTTCATCAAACACAAATCCGGGCTTAAGACTTTGAGTAAGAAGTGTGGTTGACCCCAAAAAATGAAGGTTTAAGACTTTGAGTAAGAAGTTGAATATAATTTCTTTGATAAGTTGGCAAAATCATAAAGATTTGACAAAGTTTTACATTAGCTGACAACTTTCACCTTTTATCCGGGCTTGTGACCGACCATATATACCATGAAGCACACATATACAGGTTTTTCTTTGATAAACTAATAAGTATTAAATACAATTCATGAAATTTTGTTGTCAGTTTATCTAGTATGTATCATTCGTTAAGTGTAAATTCATTTGCAAGGATTTATCTTGCTGAATCTGATTAAAATTAGATTTAGAAATATGCTTATAAAACAAACCAATCAATTATTAGAAAGTAGAACACAATCTTCTTAGTCCTTTATTCATTCATTATACCTTCAGGATGAGCCATTTTCTGAAAGGCTGTTGGGGCAATCATGATTGGCATGGATATCTTGAAGCCAAGGACAGTTGTTGTCAGGTCTATCTTGCTCACATCAATAAGAATACGCGGTCGGAACCTGCATGTATAACAACCATAGTTTCAGGACATTAATATCAGTGTTTTAAATTATCGTTACGGCCGCGGTTGCGCTAACTGTCATTGTGGTTATTGCAGCCGTTGTGATGCAGATTGCGGTCATTGTGATGTCAATTATTTTGTGAGTAAATGTGGTCATTGTGATGTGAATTATTTTGTGAGTAAATGCGGTCTGATGCAGTCTGATGTCACCCAAATGCGGTCCAATGCGGTTGTGTTGCGATCCATTACGATTGCATCATTGGGATTTGGTGTGATACGGTTGTGATGGTCACCACAACCGTAATATTGTGGCCGCATCACATAATGCATTCTATAATTTGAATAACTTCTGCATAGTTTGGTGGTAACTACTGTGAAAAACATTAAAGGAAAAAGTCTTACAAAATTTTGGAAAAGGCATTTCTGTTTTCTTGCAGAGTCCATTGGTCCTCAGCACCAGATGCATAGTAGTCATACGCCATCTTTGGCAATTTCTGCTTTGCAATAGCCTCATACTCAGTGACATTGGTTATCTCCATTTTTAAAGCTACCTGTTAATGTTGTCCTTCAATGATCCTACAAGTCATCAATGTTTAGATAAACAGCATGAGTTTTCATCCATCAGTTCTGTCATCAAAATATGCAGGACTGGATCTAGTGGTGTAAAAAAGTTCGATTCCTGGGGTCTAGTGGTGTAAAAAAGTTCGATTCCTGGAAGCATGTTGGAAAGGACAGTCACACACCCTGAAATAGATTAGTTCTTTATCCAAGGAGTTGGTTATATAAAAAAAATGCAACACTGCATCTACAATAAGTGAACATATGAAATGAACTTACTATCCAAACCAAAATTTTGATATGACCATAATCAATTTTAAGGCTGATTTGTTGAAGAAACTTAATAGATCATAATCAAAATTTTGATATGACCATAATCAATTTTTCCCTCTAAAACTTAATAGAATTTGGACATTTAAGGCTGAATCAGTTACTTCTGATGCAGCAATATTGAATTTCAAATGGAAAGTATATCTTTATAGCAAAAATAGTAGCAGTAAAATGAAGAAAAAGTTACACCATACATGTTTCAGAGTTATAATGAAAAGCTTCTTATCATCTTTGCATGGCTGTGAAACCTTACCACCAAATTCTCAAAATATAACATTTCCTCAACCTTGTGAAAAATATAAGTATACATACTATCAAACCAAAGAGGACAAAAAAATCTTGTAGAGATTGTCTCTAAAATGAAAAAAATAAAAGTTTATTCACCTTAGTAAGTTAAGACCATGACACACTTTATTAAATTAACCATCGATAAGCCTGAACTTTTTCACTCTACCCTCACCAGACCCTGTTAAGTGGGAGCCTCGTGCATTGGACCGTCCTCATAATTTTATTTCTGAAAAGTCTTATTAATCCATATATCAAAAGGAAGAAGAAAATAACATAAGCAAAGAAAAATACTGCTATCTGATCATAAAACTTGATTAGTAGAATAAAAATGAACCTAAAACCCATGCACAAAGTTAGTTTCACATATACAAAAACAACTGAGACTGAAAACCATGCATATACACACAAACACTACTCATCAATCTTCTTTTCTGTCATTGAGCATGGAAATAAACTATATAACTGGTGTGAAACAAATGCAAACCTTGGTATCCAAAACTATGCTAGAGTGTACATGCAGAGGAACCAGTGGAGAGAAGCTCCAAGTGAGGATAAGAAATAGAGCAAGTAAAAAATAGTTGGAGTTGCTAAATAGTTAAATATTGGACAAGAATATGGTGTCCCAGGCCATATTCCGGATCAATGATATTGAAGTAAAAATAGAAAAATTAATAAACATTTAATCTTTTAATTAATATGATATATTTTCATTGGTTCAAGATATGTTTTGGGACACTGTTTGATACAGCAGATCCTTGTCCGTTAAATAGTAGCATAGAGACAAAGTAGGATGGGCCATAAATTGTACTAATGTGTATGCTTGTGAGTGAAAGAGAGTTAGAATTATCAAGTGGATGAGTTTTTGGAGGTGAGCATTATTTTGAACCAAATCTCATCAACAAAGTGAGATAGCTTTCAGCCACATAAACCTTGTGTGTTTCACAACCCTCTTTTTTTTCTTCATTATCCTTCATTATCAATCTCATATATAGTCTAAATATGAAAAAATAACCCAAAAAAAGAGCAAATATTTGTTTCTTTCTCTCTTTTATCATGTTTGAAGTCTTGAAAACTGAAGAGTAGTGTAGTACATCTCTATCTATTGCCAATGCCATTGCTCATGTATGATGAAGAGTGATACAAATTGGTCAGGCAATGGACACAACTGGAATATGCCTTTGAAGATATGTGATATGTAAAAAATGTGATGTTATTTGTCAGCAAAAAAAGTCTGCCATTACTCTGATTTTAATCATTTTCTCGTTTGAGCAGTGTTTTAAATTGCAGTTGCTATTGTGATTATAGTCATAATGTGGACTGCGGCCGTTGCATTGTGAATTAATTTGTATTAAAAAATTTCAATCCGATGTAACTCAAAAGTGATCCGATGCGGCCATATTACTATGATTTAATTTTAAATCGCATTTTCTTTGTTATACAATTGCGGCGGTTACCACAACCATGATATTACATTCATATCACATAATATGTTCAGCAATTTGAATAACTTGTTTAAGAAGCCATGCTTTTGTTGTTGTAGGGTGATATCTACTTGAAGTTTTTTAAGAACCTAAAGTGGTTTAGAAAAGATAAGTCACTTATTAGTACCATTGTTTTGAGATAATGCTTTTTATTACATAATTATGTAAATCTATTGCAGTTCAGCCACACATGTCAATTTTCACATGTCCACCAACTTTCTAATAAAATTGTGTCTAAACTATAGAGACCCTTTTGGTTTTTAGAGAGTCATGTCTTCACCTTTTTTTATCCTCCCATCTTTTTAATCACTTTTTTATAATTTCTCTAAAATCCCTTTTTTTTAAACTAGTCTCGGAAATACTTGGTGCAAGCTTAAGCTAGTGATGTTAGATGAATATCTAAGAATAAATTGATATCTTCTTTGATTTTTATTTAAAAGATAAAATAAGCTATACACTCATATTGAAAATTCTTTATATTATCCATGCATCATCTATTACTAATGTGTTAATTATCATTGAACTGTTAAATTTAAAAGTAGTATAAATTATTGTTAAATGATATATTAATAATATAAAAAATCTTACCCTTTTGGTTTTAAATTAAGATTCAATGACTAACATTGTAATTCAAGGATAGCAAATATATCCTATGTTCTGGTATCCATAAACCAAGACTTGCAAGAAATATTTGTAGCTAGGTTATAACATCCGTCTTATGTAATCTTAAAAAGGAGTAGAAAAGAGGTGTAGTTATACATAATTTAACTTTGTATACATTTTATTCAAAAATGTATTATAAGTTAGGTTTTAAATATGAGATAAATGTCATAAAAAATATTGTCAATTAAGATAATTTTGGCAGTTATAATGTCATCTAAAATTGGTTCTACTAGACCTCGCAAATATACCTGTCTAGGTGGCAAATTATACGCCCAAACTTTATTTTATCCTAGGAAACCCTCTTCCAGACTTCATTGATGAAGCAATCAAGTTTCTCAATTCGGGTGGTATCTTTTATCAGAGTAAGACTCCTTTCTATTATTGAGATGACATTTTCCCATAACTATCTGGAGAGGAGTCTGGCTCATTTTGTTAAGTCCTTTAATTAAAAGTAGTCATCAATATTGTGACACAACAATCATGCTAGGAGCAAAACTTGGATTTATCTCTCTTAGAGAGAAAAAAATTCAAGACCTTGAGCCTCCATATTCCTCATAACTTCCTCTTCATTACCCCTTTCATAATTTTCTCTTTGAGAACATTAAGATGACTACATTTGGAATAGAGGGTTTATCTACATTGTTATGTTTCTTTTGCCTTTGGACTTGGAGGGTTATTGTCCTTTGTATTTATGGGAGTTTTGAGGTGGTAAGGTGGAACTCTTTTAGGGTATCTCCTGTAAGTCTTCTTTCTTGAATTCTTGATGAACATATTAGGTCGTTGTATCACCTTGTTGGAAGTTATAAGTGAGGTACCAACCAAGTCAATGGGGAATTCACTTATGCCCTTCAACCTTGTCAAGAATTCTTTGGTATAACATGCAAGATAGATCCTGATGCATGTTTTTATTCATGTCTCAATTTGTGTTCTCAAATTAGAAAATTTCATTTCATTAAAAATAAAAATCATAAAAACAAAATTTTATATTTATATATTATTTTGTGAAGTTTAATTGACTAAGGACATGAGACATGATTTTCTTGGGACATAGGATTCTTATTACTCAGAACATGATCTTGCCCGATACTCTTCGAATTATTTGGTCTAACGCGAGCAAGATTATTCAAGGGTTCTTAGGGTCCATGCACGATCTCTATCATAGTACTTACGAATTTGGCTTGTAACTTGCTAGTGGAATTTGGCCTTAAGGAAGTTAACCATATCATGGTTGACCCTGAGTGTCAAAGACAAAGCTCTCTTATACGTTTTTTAGTACTACTAAGGTTATCCCTTCACCTTATAGATAATGAATTAATCTTTTTCGGGGTATTAGCTAATGATCTTACATGCCAAGACAAGCTGACCAAGGCAAATCATGTATCAAGCAATGCACCAAGTCAGGACAATCTAACCAAGGCACAAGTAGCATATGCATCACGCCTGACCGAGGCATATGCATCAGGCCTGACCGAGGCATATGCATCAGGCCTGACCGAGGCATATGCATTAGGTCATGCACCAAGCTAGGACAAACTGACCAAGGCAAATCATGCATCAAGCCATGCACCAAGTTAGGGCAATCTGACCAAGGCACAAGTAGCATATGCATTAGGCCTGACCGAGGCATATGCATTAGGTCATGCACCAAGCCAGTACAAATTGACTGAGGCACATGCATGCATATCACCCAAGTTGGTCGAGGCAGATCATGGCCAAGATTATGTTGAGGCTAAGCCACACTAACCAGGGGCATCCTCAGTTTGGCTCGGTCTAGCCCAAGTAGTGTGGGCTAAGAGGACTTGGTTAACTTATTAACCAAGCAAGCTTCCTCTATCTTTATTTAACATGTGTTTTATTGTATTTTTGGTTAGTTAGTTGTTAGTTAGTAGTTGCTAATTTTTGGATTACTCTATAAAGTAATTCCTTTATCATTTTGTAATCATCAATTCAATTCATCATCAATAAAACTCTGAGGTATTTTTTTCAATTAATCATTGTGTTTGGAGTTCATAAACTCCATTGTTGCTCAAAGAGCCTTCAAATTCTCATATGGTATTAGATCTCTTCTTAGAAGAGCTTTGTTGCATTCAATAACCACGAGTAATCCTTCCATGGCTTTAACAAATTCCGCAGCAGATTCATTACAAGATAATATCTCACCTTACATTGTTCACCCCTCAGAAAATCATGGCATCACTTTGGTCTCACCCGTATTGAATGGGAAGAACTATCACTAGTGAGCAAGAGCCATGAAAGTCAGTCTCAGCACCAAACAAAAGTCTCCCTTCGTAGATGAATCCATACTCATGCCACCCAAAACTGACCCGATGTATCCAACATGGGAAAGGGAAAATAATAATGTCATTTTATGGATTAACGGGTCAATATCTCCTTCCATATCACAGTACTTTGGATTGATAAAACATACGAGGTTTGAGAAGAATTGGAAGAAAGAGTTTTCCAATGCAACCTCTTTAGGATTTCTAAATTGCAAGAACCCATTGCTAATTTTAGGCAAGGATAATTGAGTGTGTCAGATTACTTTACCCAACTAAAAATCATATGGGATGAATTACATAGTTTTAGACCCACCTAGATGCACATGCATTGCCTTGACTGATATAAAGAAATGTAGAATTGAGGACAAGGTGATCAGATTTATCAAAGGCCTTAATGATGTTTATGGCTCTGTTAGATCCCAAATCATATTGCTTGAACCTTTTCCACATATGAGTGAAGTACTCTCATTGTTCACTCAACAAGAAGGACAACTATACGCTCAAGATTCTGATACCAAGGTGATAACAGTAGGAGGATATTGGAATAGGGGTGGTTTGTCCAATAAACAGTCAAATATAAATAGGAGTCTTGGAATAGGTTCTAGTAGTTCTTTTGGAAGAGGATCTTGGAGCAAAGGATCAAGCAATGGAAAATTCTGCACTCACTGCAAGAAAAATGGTCATACAATTGAGACCTACTATAAACTACATGAATTTCCACCCAATTTTCAGTTTACAATATGGGAACATATCAATTCCGCAAGAACTTATGATGATGAAAGTGACAATACTTCCAAGAATGACCAACAAAAAGGTCATGGTAAGGTGGGTCAAAACAATACTATCCATGGGTTAAGTCATCACCAATACCAAGGACTTGTTAGCATGCTCCATCAGACAAATCCCATGAGGTATACATCAATGCAAAATGACAATGGAGCATTTGGAGATACAATCAATGCTATGTTTGTTGCATCTGCATCACATGATGAGGAATCACCAGTTATGCCTATAAACCAACAAAGGTCATGGATTTTGGAAAGTGGAGCAACTGACCATATATGCTCCACTTTGTCATTGTTTTCAGTATATTACAACATTAAGCCTATCGGGGTAAGATTACCCAATGGAAGCCAGGTGATTGCTAAAATATTTGGCACAATACCCATCTTGCAAAATTTAATCTTACACAATGTACTATATCGGGCTACTTTTCCTTTAATTTGATCTCAATTCCTAAATTGGCTTTGTACACATCATATATTGTATCATTTGATGAAACTTTTTTGTAAAATTTAGGACAATAATTTTTCGAGGTGATTGGTACAGCTAGGATCTTCAAAGGATTGTATGTCTTAAAGGTTTCAAAGTTCTATCACAGAGTTAATTTTTCTTGCAGGACTAATAATGTCATATGTAATTCTGGAATTTGCCACTATAGATTAGCTTATGCCTCTTATAACTTTATGGATACTATTGGGAATGATTTTCCCTTTATTACTTTTGATAAGAAACATGTTTGTTATGTTTGTCATCAAGTAACACAAAAGAGACTTCCATTCCCTATAAGCAAAACCCAATCTTTACATAGTTTTGACATTATACATGTAGATATATGGGGGCCTTCTCTATAACATCCATTCATGGAGAGTAAGGATGAAACTTCACATATGCTGCAAAATTTTGTAATTCTGATAGAAACACAATTCTCCACCAAGATAAAGATTGTTAGGAGTGATAACGAAGTAGAATTTTCTATGAAATCTTTCCATGATTCAAAAGAAATCATACACCAAACTAGTTGTACCTACACTCCACAACAAAATGAGGTGGTTGAGAGAAAATACCAACATATATTGAATGTAGCTAGAGCTCTCCTAATACAAAGTCAAATACCTAAGGTATATTAGTTACATGCCGTTAAGCATGTTGTGCATATAATAAACTTCTTACCTACTTCAGTTTTGCATAATAAATCACCCTATTCTTGTTATACAAGAAACAACCTAATACCCTTTCTCATACAAGAAGTAAATTTGACCCTAAAGCTTCTAAGTGTGTTTTCCTAGGATATAAAAGTGGTGTAAAAGGGTATGTTGTTCTGAATCTAGTCACTACGGCTTTAGAACTGAGTAGGAATGTAGTGTTCCATGAATTGATCTTCCCATATAGAGCTAGCTGCAATATTATGACTGATGAATCTATACTTATTACCATTAAAAATGATTCTCATTTTTTATATGATAATGTTTTTCCTCCAAGATTGGTAAGTAGCAGACCAATAGAAACATCTGTTGAATCACTCAATGATGATTTACAGCAAAATGATAATTAAGCTCACATTCCTTTCTCACCTAGTATTCCCAATCAGTTGCAGGCAATAAAGATTCAAAGAGTTTCCAAATCTCCTACATATCTAGAGGACTATCATTGTGCTCTTATGTATAACACAGAACCTACTTTAGGTATCCCTTATCCTCGTATATGTCTTATCACACCTTAGCAGACAAACATAGGTCCATCATAATTTCTTTAGACACCAAGTTGAACCAAAGACATATGCCCAAGCTATCTTAAATCCTAATTGGCAAGATGCAATAAATAAGGAACTAAAAGCCCTACAACTCAATGAAACATGGCTTTTGACTAACTTACCCATAGACAAGTCTGCTATAGGATGTAAATGGGAATTTAAGATAAAATACAAGGCTGATGGGAGTATTAAGAGATATAAGGCTATGTTAGTTACTAAGGGATATACTCAACCTGAGGGGAGTGACTATATAGAAACCTTTTCCCATATGGCCAAGATTAGTATTGTAAGACTTTTGATAGCTTTGGCCTCTATTCATAAGTGGCATCTTAAACAATTTGACGATAATAATGCTTTCTTACAGGGAGATCTCATTGAGGAAGTTTACATGGTTCTACCTCCTGGTTTGCAATCATCTATACCTAATCAAGTTTATAAACTTCAAAAGTCATTGTATGTTCTTAAACATGCAAGTAGGCAATGGTTTACCAAGTTATCCAATTTTCTTACACAACATGGCTACAGAAAATGCAAAGGTGACTACTCTTTATTTGTTAAATGGAGTTCTAGTTCTGTTGTTGCTATTGTTCTTGTCTATGTAGATGATATCATCTTATTAGCTAATAATCTTTCTGAGATTAATCAACTTAAGTGCATGCTTGATAAAGCTTTCAAAATTAAGGACGTAGGTGATTTGAAATTTGTCCTTGCCTTTGAAATTGCTAGAAATCACACATGTACATCCATGAATCAAAGGAAACATGCCTTAGAAATCATTCGTGATGCTAGCTTAATTGGCTATAAACTAACAATTAGTCATATGCTTCAAGGGTTACATCTTTATCAAGATGTTAGTGCACCCTATTTAGATCGTTCAGCCTACAAAAGACTGGTTGGAAGGCTTATTTATCTAACAAATACAAGACCATATATTTCTTGTTTTGTGCAGCAACTGGCCCAATTTATGGCAGCACCAACTATCTTACATCACAATGCAACCATAAGAGTCTTAAGGTATAAAGGGATCTCCTTCTTTAGGTATTTTCTTTATTACTAATTCTGATATTCAATTAAAGGCCTACAATGATAGTGATTGTGCTTCTTGTCCAAATACAAGAAGATTCATATTAGGGTATTGCATATACCTTGGCCATTCTTTGATGTCTTGGAAATCAAAGAGACATAAAATTGTTTCAAGAAGTTCATGTGACGCTGAATATAGAGTCATGGCAATTACAACTTGTGAAATTACATGGCTTAATTATCTATTATTAGATTTGCAACATTCTTTTTCCAAGGTTATTTTATTATATTGTGATAATCAATTTGCTTTGCATATTGCTTCTACTCTTGCTTTTTATGAAAGAACAAAACATATAGAATTGGATTGTCATACTGTTAGGGAACAATATGCAAGTGGTCAAATCAAACTTCTACTTGTTCCTAGTAGTCTTCAATTGGAAAACACCTTAACTAAGGCTTTAGGACCTAAGGATTATTCTTCAATCCACTCTGTGTGTGTGTGTGTGTGCGTGTGCGTGTGCGTGTGCGTGTGCGTGTGCGTGTGCGTGTGCGTGTGCGTGTGCGTGTGCGTGTGCGTGTGCGTGTGCGTGTGCGTGTGCGTGTGCGTGTGCGTGTGCGTGTGCGTGTGCGTGTGCGTGTGCGTGTGCGTGTGCGTGTGCGTGTGCGTGTGCGTGTGCGTGTGCGTGTGCGTGTGCGGGCGTGGGCGTGGGCGTGGGCGTGGGTGTGGGCGTCATATTTGAATATGTCTTTACTCATATAATAATAATGTTATTAGAAATATTTTTGTAAAACAAAATTTATTTTTAAGCAATACCCTTCAATTTTCATTGGAAAATATTGTATGTAATATATTGAAAAATGTTGTGTATAGTTGGTCAATGAAAACTTTTTAAGCAATTCCAATAACATATATTAATATAATAAAAGTGTTGGGTTTACTTTATTTGGTGTTGGATTTACTTTATAAAATATTTTTGTAAAATAAAATTTATTTTTAAGCAATACCCTTCAATTTTTATTGGAAAATATTGTATTTAATATATTGGAAAATGTTGTGTATAGTGAAAACTTTTTTAAGAAATCCCAATAACATATATAAATATAATAAAAGTGTTAGGTTTACTTTATAATAATAATGTTATCAAAAGTAATTTTGTGAAACAAATTTTATTTTTAAGCAACCCTTCAATTTTCATTGGAAAATATTGTACATAATATATTGGAAAATGTTGTGTATAGTTTGTGAATGAAAACTTTTTCAAGGAATACCAATAATATATGTAAATATGTAAATATAGTAAAAGTGATGGATTACTTTATTTATATTTTCCTTTGAACCTAAGGTTGTCTTCAACTTTTGCTTTTCATCATAACGCTTAACCCATGTGATTACTTCTCAAAAGAATACATATGTAACTTCTTTGTTATGTTAAGATTTAGTTTCTATTATATATATATATTATATATATATATATGGTTTTGCTGACCTAGGTAAATAAATTTTTTAGTTGGAGCAGATTAACATTGTGCACCAAAAATTTTGGATAAAATTAACCTTTGTATTTTAATTATAATAAAATTAATATTATGGGTAGTTTTATAATTTCCATTTCAAAAAAATCCACCCCTCATCCCTAACATTCTTTCCCCTCCCTCATTAACTTACTCATCCCAAAACACCAAAATCTCCTTCACCACCATAACCTCTGCCACCACTGCACCGCTACACAAAAGTCAATTTAAATGACTTTTTGATAGAGAATTATATGTGTGGGACTTTTTTCAAAAAAATTATCTAACCAAAATAAGACTACTAACTTGTTTTTGTTTTTTGGTTAAAAAAATAATTCATTGGATAACTTATCATCTCTTGATTCTTTTACCCAACACATTTTAATTAGCATTCTTCTAACAAGTTAAAGAATTAAAATTTTAGTGCTAACATTTAAAATGTGGGATAGTATAACTTTTGTGTGTGCATAAATGATAAAGAATAAAGAAAAAACTATTCCCTAATCCTGACAAAAGAAAATGTCTACAACTTGAATAAGGTAGTATTTTCACAATTAATGTGGAGTTTATTTTGACCAAATGATATCAATTATTGCCTTTATATTAGCGTATGAGAAATCACAACTTTCTTTTCTGTTTTTATAATTTTTCTTTTTAAATTGAGTTTTATTATTGACTTGTACATTAAATGGGATATGAATGGAGACATATGTTTCTCATCCATCACATCAGTACCTCTTGCTAAAAACTCAATTTAGGGGAAGGGAAAAACAAAATAATACTTATTTTTACTTTTATCTTTTTAACATAGAAAGATGATAAAAAATTAAAAATATTTTGTTAATATTCTTCCCCAAAGTTTATATGGTGATACATTAAAATAATTTTATACTATCAACTTTTAATCCACATGTTAAGGAATGAAATCTCCATATAATTTATTATTTCCCTACAATACAATAAAATAATGTTTTTTGTAAATATATATTATTATTGTTACATGATACAATCTAAGACTAATTGATAAGAGAATCATATTAACTCATAATATGTCATTTTGTATGGCATATGGTATATGTCATGAGTTGTGTTTAATCAAAAAAATAATTTATAATTATATTTTTATTTTAAATATATTTTCTTTAACCAATCACAATCTGCGATGAATTACATTTAGTCAAAAAATAATTAATTATTATATTTTAATTTAAATGTACTTTCTTCGACCAATATAATCCTGCCACTATAAAAGATGATTCATAACACACATTAATTTGTTCATCTTTCTCGGATCCTGGATAGTTACGACCCGACCCGTTTCTGAAAACCGGGTCCAATTAATATTCAGATTTGAAAAACAGAAAAAAAAATCACTGTAAGAAAAAAACAACAAAGCTCCGTGGATTGCAACAATGGCGGATCTGAAGAAGAAGGATGGTATCTTGACCTATGCTTACCTTCTTCTATACATTGCTCTCTCTAGCGGCCAAATCTTCTTCAACAAGGTTACTTTACCATTAATCTCTTCAAACTCTCCATTGCTTCCGTGAAAATTTTGATACCGGGAAATTCGGCGTTGAGATAATATTCGTGAAAATTGATAACCGGAATCTATGCTGATTTTTTTGTAGAAGATATTTCTGTGATTATAATGGTTATTTTATAATTTTGTAAGTTTTTATTGGGGTTAGGTTGAATTTGATACGTGAATTTTAGTGTTTTAAATTGTGGTTGCAGTTATGTTTGTTACAATTGCGAAAAACTGCTGGAGAATGTATTCGATGTGCCACAATTGCGATCACGATGTTATTGCATAGACTCCATAAACCACAATGTTGCAGCTGAGATTGCGGTTGTGGAGTGAAATTTAAAACATGGTTAATGCTATGTAATTGGATAAGACTATTAGGGTTTTGTAAATATTGACTGGTAATTGAATATTTTGTTCAGTTGTAAACGTTTTATGCTTGTCTGTTTGAATAGGGTGGAATTTAAGGTAATTGAAGCAATTAAGCAAATTTTTATAGCCTGTTTTATGGAATTTTTGGTTGTGCAATGCTTGTGGTGAACATGTAGGAGTAATGCCACGTAGCCATCAAAAGTGAGTTTGGGGAGAATTTAGCTTAGGGTGAGACTCAGCGAAACAGTAAGATTGTTTGTCTCGTGACCTAAAGGTTATGAGTTCAAATACTAGAAACAACATCCTCACTTGTGAGGATAAGGTTACATACATCTACCCTCCATGGACTCCGTCCGATGGGAGTCTCATGCACGGAGCCAGTTAGTGTAAACTATAAGAGGTGATTGTTGGGTGGATTACATAGTTACCATGAATGGGGTATGGGAATGGGAACACAATTTATATGTGGTTGCTCCTTTTAATGTTATTATTATAAGTCTTTTTTTTCGCTCCTATTGTAGAAATGAATATATTAGGGAGAAAGTTGGAGTAGCTCCTATTGTAGAGAAGATGTTAGAGTTGTGTCTTAGATGGATTGGACATGTGTGAAGAGACCGATAGAAGCCCATGCAAGGAGAGTCGATCAAATGGAAACTAATCCAATTCCTAGAGGAAGAGGGAGACCAAAAAAAACTGTAGGGGAAATGATATAGAAAGACTTAGGGATCGATGTTTTGTCAATGAACATGATTTATGATAGAGTATTATAGCTTCGTTCAATCATATAGACAATCTTACCTGGTGGGATAAACGCTCTGTTGTTGGTTGTTGTATTATAAGTTTTTCTTTAATGCGACCCCAGTTAGCGTTACATGTATCGCCAAATTTGGTATGTGGTACATATCATAGTTACATGGTACGCAGTATGGATATGGATAAGTGCTTCACTTGTGGTACATATATTCACTTTTTATATTAATTTTATGAGATCTTATTTATGGCGAACCAGTATGTGGAATTACGTGCATGATACTTAGGGTAAACAAGAGAATTATGTAACTGTGTATATATGGTTAATAAGAATGCCCAATAACTGTGGGATGGAATAAAGTGATAGATATCACTTGTTTATTTGAGAGTTAGAGTATGTGAACTCCTCCGGAAAAAAAATCCTGCTAAAAAGGTCTGTCTGTCTAGCATTTTTCAATTGCTAATAGATAGCTAGTAACATCATGTCAGCTTGTTGTCTGGACTTTAATGTTGGTCTTGTATTTGGAAGTATTGTTGTTTTCTGTTTTGTCCCATTTTTGTGCTCAATTTTTAGTTTTAATCAAGGATGAAATACATAAAAAGTACTGTTGTTATGATGTAGCTGATGTATGTTTTGTTTTGTTTTTCCAATTTCTTAATTTCAGTGGGTTTTGTCCTCAAAAGAAATAAACTTTCCTTATCCTCTGGGGTTGACTCTGCTTCACATGATCTTTTCCTCTGTTGTGTGCTTTGTATTAACCAAAATTCTAAAGGTATGTGTTTGTGTTTGATGTAACATTTTATTTAATCAATTACTGTTATACAATCTGGATAACTAATCCGTTTCTTGCAGATTATGAAGGTTGAGGAGGGAATGACTCCTGAAATGTGAGTAATTAAAGAAAGCAGATCATAACTGATTTTTAAGTTGTTATTATTAGGAACTTTTTGGTTTTATCATACTCTATTCTGCTGTTGGTGACTGAATTTATTAGCAAAGTGTAAGTAGAATGTTAAAAAGTGAGATCATAATTCATAAGACATTTATTGATTAAGAAAGATAGGGAAAACTGGTGATAAGAAGCTCCCGCCATGTGTGGGGTCCAGGAAAGGGTTGAACACACTGCATGGATTTATGATAAGCAGCCTTACCTTCCATTTGCAAGATGTTGATTCCATTACTCGAACCCATGACAGCATGACCTTATAGTCACATGGTGACAACTCTAACAATTGTGCCAAGGCTCTCTTTCAGTGATTGACAAAGAATATTAGCTAAAAATTTCACTGGGTACTCATGAAAAGGATTTTAGGAAGAAGTGAAATCATTGAAGATATATCCTTTTAAGAAGTATAATCTGATGATTTGTAGTACTGAATATTGAGCGTCGAGCAATCTAAGGTTCAAATCTTAGGTTTTAATTTCTCTTTCTGTTTCATTCATAATGATTTTTTTTAATGCTGTAGCATGCTCAGTCAATGTCAACCCAGTATTTCATATAGTTTTGTGGGATGGATTGACCATGGATGACCAACAATCAAATAATGCAAAATACTAGCTCCTCTTAGTCATTTGATCCTTTTGATCTTAGTTCTCAAGGTTTAGTGATGAAAGCCCACAATCTATGTTAAATGTGTTGCCAAGGTACTTGGCATACAAGATACAACGATGATAATTTTGGATTTACCCTTCATGAATATTTTTGTTCTAGGGATGGGACATTATTATGAGAGTTCAATTTCAAATTAACTAATGTAAATTGGATAGCAAAACCTTCAGTATGTTGTATTGACTATTTCAAGATGGGGATTTAAGCCATTTGTTTGATGGCCATTCCAAAAGTGACATTCTATGTGTTAGTCTTTAAGAAGTTCAACTGCCACAGTTTGATTTGAAAACTAACGCTATCGTTCGTCAAGTTAGAAAGTGACTGGCTCCATAAATTTGTGATTTTTATATTTGTTGATTAGGTTCTTCGGATTTCATTTCTTGATGCTGTCGTCTTTTATATGATTTGGTGTTGTAAGAATGGGCTGGTTGAATACTTGTGGGTTTGCATATACATTGTGTGTGTATTTAATAAGTTCATTGACATTGATGGCTACGTGAATTAATAGTTGATTTCATCTAATACTTCTGAATATGACGACTCCAAATCCCGCTTGTAATTAACTCTAAATTATTTCAGATATGCTACTTCAGTAGTGCCAATTGGGGCTATGTTTGCAATGACACTCTGGCTAGGAAATACTGCCTACCTGTATATTTCTGTTGCATTTGCACAAATGCTGAAGGCAATTAGTAAGTTGGTTATCCACAATAGCTAGGTATCTTTAGCCATTTATGGTATCTATCAATGTAAAGTATAATTGTTAAAATTTTATGTTGAGGCATTCAAAACAATCAGATCGGTTGGTTAATCAACTTGCTGTAGTTGTGAATTATATGATGATTGTATATTGGTACAAACAGTGTTGCCCAATAGCGGCGGCCGTGGCAGATGGCGGTGGCATTTTTTGGGCTACCGCCATTAGCCATTTGGGAAATCCCACCATATGGCCGTGTCCGCCTTTTGCTTGAAAAAGCCGCTATGGCGGGGCCATGGCGGTAATGGCAGCATTTTGGCTTTCTGGTCATTTTTTTTAAATTGGGCTGGGATGGAAATTTTGGTTCCATTCATGAGTTAAAAATTAAAACCCTAACCCCTTTCTATTTTTGCCTCTTCTCCTTATTGCTTCTATCTCTCTCATAACTGAGTTCTTTGTTGTGTGCTGCCTCCATTGTCGTTGCCACAATCACGTTTGTTAACTCTTTTTTATTGTGTTTTCCCTTTCTCTATTTTATTTCTTTCTTGTTTTCTCATTTCTTTATCTCTTTTTCATTCCATTTTTTTAATTTCGTTTTTTTTATTTACTTTCAAAATATATATTTTTTCAGATTACTTTTTCCCCACTTTTTTTTTTCAATCTACGTTTTTTTATTTTTTATTTTTATTTTTTTCCCTTCAGTTTAGTGTATATACAAATTTAAAACGATTATTCAACAACAGCATAGTGTATTCCAAAAATAGGATAACACACAGTATGAATGTTTTGCATTTTATATTTGTGTCTTGCTTTGATTTTTAGTTGTGGCTATTTACAAGACTTGTTAGTATTGTTTATTTTACCTTTTACTGATCTTATGATGTTACGAGACATTGATACTTAATAATTTTTATTAAACTTTATGTTATTGTTTAATTTTTGTGTTATTGTATTATTATTTTATTTTTTCTATTATGTTATATTTTTTATTTATTTTTGCCAACCGCCATGATGATGTTTGCTATTTGTCCGCAATGCCATCCGCCATGGGCAACACTAGGTACAAATTATGTTCCCTCCGATATCGCGACTAATTTTACATTTGTTCTGGTTCTTTGGATGTCAATTACAGTGCCTGTGGCTGTTTTTGTGCTTGGAGTAGCTGCAGGACTTGAGGTAATGAGCTACAGAATGCTTTTAATCATGTCAGTGATTAGCTTGGGTGTTCTAGTAGCTTCTTATGGAGAGATAAACATAAACTGGGTTGGTGTGGTTTACCAAATGGGAGGTGTTGTTGGTGAAGCTCTAAGACTTATCTTCATGGAGATTTTTGTTAAGAGGAAGGGTCTTAAGCTAAATCCTATATCCGTTATGTATTATGTTAGTCCCTTCAGGCAAGTGCTTCCTTTCCAAATTTTAGTTGATGCTAACACAATTTAAAATAAATTTACGTATACCATAAATTAGTGAATCTTAAAAGAATTCCTGATTGTTCTCCAGTGCACTTTGTTTATTCCTTCCATGGATTTTTCTCGAGAAGTCAAAGATGGACGATCATGGGCCATGGAACTTCCCACCAGTTTTGCTCATCCTCAACTGCCTTTGTACTTTTGCTTTGAACCTATCAGTTTTCCTTGTGATTACACACACAAGTGCTTTAACTATTCGCGTTGCTGGAGTTGTCAAGGATTGGGTGGTTGTCTTACTGTCTGCTATTCTGTTCGCTGATACGAAGTTGACAATCATTAATTTGTGTGGTTATGGAATTGGTAGGTATCTGATCTTGTTTGACCTTCTAAATTTTCCCTTCTCCTTAGATTAGCCTCGGATTTTTTTCACGCCATTTCTTGCAAATACTATAGTATACTTCAGTACTCCAGAACAATTATTAGCTGATTAATTGGTGCTCCCTGGAAATCTAAGCATATATAAGTTTTCTAGACCCAGCAAACAAATATAGACCTTGTTGTTCATGGTTTCCATACAGTTAGGTGTTCATATAGTTGGATATTAACTAGTAGTATGAGGTGAAGATCTTCTCCGGTACTAGAGAGGACAATGCAACAAAAGTAAAAGAAAAAATAGCATTGTGACACTTTTATCCTTTAGATATAAGTTTAATGGCATTTTTACCCTTACAAGGAAGTGTAAAAGCAACAGCTCCCCTCTCCAGAGTCTTTCTCAGTAGTATGTTATTGAAATACAAAAGTTTCCCCTTTCCCTTTATCTCATTGTTTTCACGGTGAGGGTGGAGAGTGATGTAGCCTATTCCATATTTTTTCCAGGTTATTTAATAGGTATTTAGATTCACTGATATACTGATTTGGAATGTGAACAGATGAAGTTAGTTAAACTGATCAAGATAGATTACATGATTGATATTTGATAAAATATTTCTCAGGGTCTGTTTGCGAGTTGGTTATTGAAGGGGAAAGAAAGAGAAGACTTCATAGTCATCTCAGAGTGCATTTAATGGCGTTGAAGTCTTGTCTTTCCCTTCCAAAACTCAACTCGCAAACGGATCCTTAGAGATATCAAAGGCTGTAATCAAATTAAAATTAAACTGTTCAATGTAAAAAATTACAATAATTCTAAGTTTGGATATGAAGCAGCTATAAATATATATTTAAGAAAAAACAATCTCTTCTAATCAAATCAATGTTGTAAATTTCCATGCAGCCATTGCAGGGGTAGCGGCATATAACAATTTCAAGTTAAAAAAAGAAGCTTCTAGAGATCCCTCCGATGCTTCAGATCACGATGAATCTTCCCAAAGGCAACAATCTCAGCTTTTACCAACTAGATAAGTATCAGAATTTGAGTTACTCTCAGAGGTATGTAATGAATTTTAACATACCATTTTTCTTCCCACTATTTTGCTTCCTCTTACTGAAATTTTTCCTTTATCCCTTTTCCAGTTATCCATGCCCTTTATAGAAGCCGATGCGAACATATATAGTATATAAATGATGACACAACTCTCACATAATGTTGCAAGAGGGTATCAATTTTTCGCGTCGTCGAGATTAAAGTATAAGAAATCATCAATCTTTAGCTTGTTCAATCATATAAACAGTTGCAGCTGATTATAAATCAGGGAAGGTAATGTGCACTCGAGGTATAAAAACTTCATCCTTACAAATAGAGTTGCTTGGCCATTGGCCATGGCATTTGATTTTTGAGGAATTTGAAGTCATTCACAATGATTATTTGTTTGAAACAATTTCCAGTTTCAATGTTCATGTAGTAGATTAAAGTATTAGCAAACATCAATGTGAGGTTGCTTTTGGCCATTGGCCATGGCACTTGATTTTTTTAGGAATTTGAAGTCAATCACAGTTATTATTTGTTTGAAACTATTACCATTTTTATTGGTCATGTAGTAGAATAGAGTATAAGTTTAGTTTGCTATATAAAATAGAAATTAATTTAATTAATTAGTTTGGTTATTTATTCGAATTGTATCTTTACTAGTTAGTTTGATTTTATTGTTTTCCAATGATAATTAAAAACTAAATTTTAAATTTATTTTTACAGTAATAGTATAATAGTAAAAATTTGAAAATATTTTCATGAAAACTTAGTAAAAAAATTAGTTCAGGTGAAGAGTAATGTGCCCAATTTATTTTTTTGATAGGATTAGATAATTTAGATATTAAATTCATTTCAAGAGTGAAAAGAGCCACTAAAAATATTTTGACACATATCATATGTATGTGCTCTTGTGAAATTGTTCACATGGTCCAGGTTCCTTAATTTCATACTTAGTGGATGGAAAATATAAATATACACCATTTTGTATTTAAAAAATGTTTCTAGATGCATGGATAAAAATGCATGTACTTTACAGTGTAATTCAATTAAGTGAATACAATATAATGTTCAGCAACATGACATCTCACTAAAGACAAAGCCCAATGCTGAGAATTCTATAAGTACAAAAGTTGCTATGTGATCATAAGTAGTGAGATATGATATGGTCTAATTTTAAGGATATTATCTGTATTTTATGATAATGGGTTATTTTTGTATGTTTAAATGACACTTCAACTTCTTTATGTTGATTTGGTGATCTTATGCTTTAATCATTTAATTTATCTATTTGATATCTCAAAATAGTGATATTATGATTTGTGCTTATAATCATAATGCTTTAAATTGATCAAATGCATTTTAGTTATAGTATTTATGCTACATAATCTATGACAAACACTATAATAATTTTGGACAATAGACTCAATGCTTTAAGTGTAAATACATTTTATTTCCAACCAATTGAAAGTGTGACCGGTAAAGCTAAGCCAACAAGGCTATAATGAAGGGTGCATTGGTTGGGCCAATAAGGCTGCAATGATCTGGAACATCCTTGCTGAAGTGAGCATCCTGGTCCAGACTGCACAAGTTGTAAACATCATCCTGGCTAGCTTTTCCAGCCTTGGTCATAACCTGCATGCAAATATGATTAGAATGAGATATATTAACATTATGCTTATGTCTTAATGTTGAGTATTCTAAGTGTGAATGAAGAAGTCTCACATTGGACAAAAAAATGAATGAGTTAAAGAACATATAAGTGGATGGACCCATAGGCCTAATGTCTTAAGGTTTTGGGTTAAGATGTGGTATCAAACCTACTTCTATGCTTATTTCACTTAACCCATGAAAAAATATTGCAACTCATAGATGAAGATCTTCCAAACTCATGTATTGGCCTAGCCTGACCGCCATAGTCTAGTGCTGCTTTATCTGTCATAGACCTAGTTTACTTGGCTAGCTAGCTAGCTTGTTTAAGCATATGTTTGGCCAATCCCTAAGATTCTTTTCATAATATTTACTATTAAATGTACACTTTTGGATTTGAAGAAGCTATTTTTGGAGAAAATGCTTCATTATATATGTTTATATTATTTGTAAAAGAAACATGTGCATCATCCAATCTAAAGTTTATATTAATTGGTTAAGGTAAATATTTTTTTTTTAAAAAGATTCTTTTAAAAATAAAACAAATATAAATTAACCTATTCTTATATCAACCTCTAAACTTGAAAATCAAATAGATGTTTTTGACAAAAGGCAGTTCAGTGTAGTTATAGATTTGAAAACGTAGTTGGAATCCATCCAAGTAATTGGGAAGATTTTCAAAGTTAATAGAAGCTATGGGTATGGTTGCACTTCTTCTAAGTCCACTTGGAGTGTAGAATGAAGCATCTATTTTTTCTGAAAGATAGTGTTCATCACCATTTTTTTGTTTCCCACAGGTATCCTCATATCGGAGGCAATTATATCCGAGTTGAGAATATCCACAAATTTCATCAGCATCTTTGACACAATGCTTATTGCTTAAGCAATCCAATAAGACCCACAATGTACTTTAATGTAAGTGAAGTGCAATCACATATATTAGTTCCTTACTTATAAGGAAATACTATGATACATTGGTTATACCAAAAATTATAGCATTGATTTCAAATTGCAAACTATGAATCATCTATACTCACTATTATCCCCTTTCACATTAAACAAAAAGAGCCATCTAATTATAAACAACTAATTAAGTTCAATTAAAAAAGAAGTTATTAGAATTTTTATCTAAATATTATTTTGGAATTGAATGATACACAAGAATGAATGCTAAAAAATGGGATGCTTATAGAGAAAAAATATATATCATGAAAATATACATCTTCATTCTATTATTCATAATTTATTGTTAATTATTATTGACTTTTTAAAATAAATACAAATAAATGATGAATATATATTAATTGTATAAAAAAAATTTATACTACCAATATATAAATGAGTGTAAAACATATACATTGACAGTATAAAGATTTATACACATGAACTTTGTCATCCACCATTCATTTGTATTAATTTTTCTGAAAATTCAATAATAATTAAAAATCAATGATAATAATAAAATGACAGTGTATAAAACTCATATTCATTACTGCACACATATTTTTCTCAATATAAATATTGAAGATTGAACAGAGATAACAGAAAATCACTAAATTTCATATGTAATGGTTGATTTTCAACTTAGTAATTTATTGCAACCTACTCACATTCTCGGAAAATCATGAAATAGAATGTGAAGAGTTTAAGAAAAATATATCATTTGACATAAAATTTTGAAACATTTCAGAAAATGACAAATTATAAGGAGAGTGTAATATATATATATTATTGGGTAAATATTTATATATAATGCACCATCTATTATTTATTTGTATTACTTTTATTAAGAATTAATGATAAGTAAATATAAATTGTAACAGTGTTAGTACATGCATCTTTTGCTCTCATAAGAAATAGATTTCATGATAATCTTATGGAAAATCTCCTTAATGAGATATAATTCATTCAGGTAAATACCAAATCATGCCATTGAGAGTTTATGGTATGTGCATTTTTTCCTATTCTACACTTCTTTTAAAAACAACTATATTAATAATAATTGATTTTTAATTGTAAAATTTTGCAAACAATAATGACAAAACTGAAAAACTCTATTTAAATTAAATAGCTACGCACGTGTTTTGACTGGTATTACATTTGAACGAATTTCTTTATAGCTTATTTTTATATTAAATTAGATATTTATTATTCAATTCAATCTTGGGCAATTAATAATATTAAAATATTAATGATGAACAATATACTATATATATTAATCATAAGAGTCAATAATATTAAAATATAGATCATAAATAATGCACCCATAAGGTAACAAATTCTTAGATTATTATTATAAACAAATTTGTATTTTATGACTTTTGATATACATGTAGTTGCAATATAGTTAACAATGTGTTGGTCTAATGATGTAAGGCTGTGAACGACAATTGCTGGGAGGAACAATTACATACTCAGAAAGAGATTAGTTCCTTAGTTATAGGTTAAGGGATACCTTTGGTAGTATAAAAAGAATAGTTTCATTATCAAACATTCATTTCATACTTATCAATAACTCATTTTTGATACTATCATATATATATCTTTCTACTTGTGATTAATGAACTAATCATTTCAAGGTGCTGACATTCCCTTCTGACAATTGCATTATCTGGAATCAAATCCTTTCCCTTTTGATATTTCTGGAGATCCAGTAAGGATCGAATTAAATTCGGCATTATCTATACTATATATAAAGTTAAAACTTGAAATAACTTCTTTCATGTTGTAATTTTCATTTTCCTATATTGCTCTTAACATTATTTATTTTTTACAAAAAAAACTATATAATCTTAAGCAACTATCACCAATACATTAATTAACCACATATCTCACCTTAAATTAAACATCATCATAAACACACAAAAAATATAATATAAAATACACTGAACACAATAAATACATTTTAATTCAAAAAAATGAAATATATAAAAATTAAATATATAGTATAACATAATATTCGTCAGCAAGCACTTTAATTCAAAAAAATAAAATATAGAAAAATTAAATATATAGTATCACACAATATTCGTCGGTATTAATTAATGAAATATGAAGTGCGGACGAATATTAAACTATATATAAGGACGAAGAAATGAAAAAACGAGATAAGAAAATAAAGCATAAAATTAAATCTCTAGATTTTTGTTTAAACACCATTACTTTCATTTTCTCTATCTGAAAAGAACGCGCTAGAAGCAAAAAACACTAACACAAATCAGAAAAGGGAAATAATCGTGTGAAGGTTGCGCGGGATGCGATTTGCGTGGTGGCGGTGCTCACCAGGGTCCAATGCACCGAATTACGCGGCGGCGGAAGTTTGTTGTTGCCGTCGTCGCCACCGTTGATGGCCTTGCAGATGACGTGGCAGCCGAGCCTCCTCAGTGATAAACGCAAAACCGGTCCTCCGTTAGGGCTCAGAAATCTCGGCAACTCTTGTTATCTCAATTCCGTTCTTCAGTGCCTTACATATACTCCTCCTCTCGCTAATTTCTGCCTCCGATTTCAACATTCTTCTCTCTGTATATATATATATTTAACAAACCCTCACTCTTTTCATTTTCAATTTCATGTTCATTTTTTATTTTCTTCATTTTGCGTTTTAGCGGTATCCTGAATCTCATTTTCATTTTCAATTTCAATTTCATGTTCACTTTTATTTTCAATTTCATTTGCAATTTTATTTTCGATTTCATGTTCAATTTTATTTTCTTCATTTTGTGTTTTAGCGGTATCTTGAATTATCAATTTCAATTTCAACACTGAAACCTTCGCTCCTTTTTTCATTTTCAATTTCATGTTGAATTTTATTTTATTTTATTCATTTTGCGTTTTAGCAGTATCTTGAATCTCAATTTGAATTTCATTTTAACCGTTTCTTCAATTGCATTTTTTATTTTGAATTTGATTAACTCTAACCCTAACCCTAACGGTTACGTTTTTCCCTCTTTCCAATTTCAGGTGATTCTGCTGCTGCTTCTTCTTGCCCCTTCTGTATACTCGAGAAGCAAATTGCGCGCTCCCTGCGCGTGGATCTCACGCACGACGCTCCTTCAAAGATCCAGAACTGTCTTCGGATATTCGCCGAGCACTTTCGCTGTGGCCGCCAGGAGGACGCGCATGAGTTCCTCCGTTACGTGATTGATGCATGTCACAACACCTGCCTCCGCCTGAAGAAGCTCCGCCGCAAAGGCGGTGTTGGTGTTGGTGATGGTATTGGTGGTAGTGGCGGTGGAGGGAGCTCGATTGTGAAGGAGATTTTTGGAGGAGCGTTGCAGAGTCAGGTGAAGTGTTTGAATTGTGGATATGAGTCTAATAAGGCTGATGAGATAATGGACATTAGTCTTGATGTTTTCCATAGTAATTCGCTTAGAGACTCCATGCAAAAATTCTTTCAGCCTGAGGTTTTAGATGGCAACAATAAGTATAAGTGTGATAGGTAAGTTTCTTTTCATAATTCATTGCTTTCAATGCCGTTTTAAAAGTGAATGCCCAAATTTGCCTCATGAGAAAAAAAAGAATCTAACTGTTACCTAATATACAGTATATTTGGTTATGTGGTTTGTCATTTTTTACATTATTATTGCAACTTTCTTTAAGATGAACCCTGTATGTGGTAGAGGTATCGTGAATTCGGTGCGCCATATGCAGGGTTAAAGAGAGAACACAATTACTATGGAAAAAATGCTCCTCTCAATTTAGTTCCTCAGCAATGAAAAATCACATGCCTCTGAAATACGTCGTGAAAAGTATTGATTTTAACGTGTTTAAGAGGTTTAGGGACCAAGTTGGGCTCTCATGGACTAAATTTGGGTATTTGTTCTGGAGAACACATTTTTTCCAGGGATGTCTTTTGGGTATTTGCTTATTTCTAATTTTTTAGTTTTGGACTTGGTTTTAATTAAAACATGAACTTCTGGTTGTTGTTATTTTGTAGTTGTAAAAAGTTGGTTGCTGCTAAAAAGCAGATGAGTATACTTCAAGCGCCTAATGTCCTTGTGATACAACTCAAGGTTGGTTCATAGGTGTAGTGTAATATGTTTTTGGAAGTTTGGATTAATGGGAATTTTGGGTTTTTTCATGATATTGTGTTGTCTTGTTGAATTTTGGATTGCAGAGATTTGAGGGCATATTGGGTGGTAAGATTGATAAGGCTGTTGCATTTGAAGAATTTTTGGTGCTTTCTAGCTTCATGTGCAAAGCAAGCCAGGTATGTGGAATGTTCGATTTGAACTAGTTACTAGAAAGGGTGTGTCTATTTTTGCACTTGTATGCTCACATTGACATTATAAAAGTGTATAAGGCATGTTAGTTGGATACTTGTGATTAGTTTTTCATTTATGCTTGTGAACCTATAGTCTCCAGAATTTGTTATTCCTTTATCCTGAAATGGCAAAAAAATCAGGGGTAGAAGTCAACTATGCATTCATGAAATTACTTATGGGTAAATAATGTGATTTTTGACAATTGTTCGAGGTCTTACCCATGAGTAAACTCTAGTTTTAAAATATAATATTCCATGAGATTAGTCCAAAGGATTCGTCCTTGAAATCATGGAAGATGAATCAGGTTTTTAAACAGTGTGTATCCTAGTTTGTAGATTTCGAAAATGGTATTCATATTTAGCTTTGTTGGAAAACATATATATGTGAACCTCTCACAGACACAGTAAAAAGTCTTGGTTTGCATTATTGTGCAGTTTGTAATCCACGAGAAGGATGGAAATAATTAATGATTGAGGTTTGGAATCCATGAATTTGTTTGAAAACATTGTAGTCTGTATCAAATTTGGTTTTCTCTATTCTTCCGGAACATATTGAGATTATGATATAAAATAGAAAGTGAAACTCATGAGATGTTGAAGAACTGGGAAGTGCATTTTATCATAAGTATTTAAATATAGACAATTGCATAAGTAAAAAATAAAAAAGTGTTTGTCAATCTGTTATTATATTATTTATATATAAGGTGAATGTGAAAACACGCTTGTGATCCCTTTCTTGTACTTGGCTGTCGATTATAGGACATGAACTATCGGATGTTCAATACAGTGTGTTTCGTAATATGCAGTGCACTAAAATTTTACTTGCTATTCTATGCAGTGTGTTTACTTTTGGTTTTAGACTTGTGTGGACATATATTGTCTCATTTGGATTGCTTTTTGTTTCATTTAGTGTGTTGTATGGTGGGTGAGCCTCAGTATAATGGCGATGTTGTTTGCCTTGTGACCTTGAGTTCAAATCCTGGAAACAACTTCTTCACTGGCGAGGGTACAAGTGTACACATCTACCTTCCTCATACCCCACTAGGTGGGAGCCTTGTGAGTTAGGCTGACCTTGTTTTTGTGTGTACTGTATGGTGCTCTTTGCTTTATAACTGTTGTATCATTGCCTTTTGGGTTCTTCATCTAATTAAGAGGCATTATAAAAGGGGTATATCTTATTTGTGTTCCTGCCAGATGATATTTTATTTTAAAAGCATAGCTAGGCTAGGACTTTAAACTAGTTGGTGAATCTGTAGTGTGGCTTTAGTTCTATATATGAAAGAGCACTCACTGTACAAAGCATTAGTTGTTTGGTGTAGGCACATGTTCTGTAAGATGTGTGCTATGCGGCTAATATTGGCTATTTATTTTTATTTTTTCCATGCTAATATTATATTTAGTTTTTTTCCCCTTCTAAAGTCATATTTGTGCAGGATCCATTACCTGAATATAAGCTCTTTGGTACTATTGTGCATTCTGGCTACTCCCCAGAATCTGGTCATTATTATGCTTATATAAAGGTTTGTGAATTTATAGTTAATTTGTCATCTGTACAGCTATGGTGTTTAACCAATAGATTGATTCCCACATATTATGGCCTGAAAATCAAATTTTATGTTCTATTAATAGGATGCAATGGGTCGGTGGTATTGCTGCAACGATTCTTGTGTAACACTTGCAACACTGCAAGAAGTTTTGTCTGAAAAGGTTTATATTCTTTTTTTCTCTCGAACTAACCAAAGGCCAGTGCCAATTAATAAATCTCCTGCTTCAAATGGTGGAAAGCCTCATCATTCCAATGGTAGTCAGGCATCTGACTGCCCAAAGGTTGATGTACCACCGAAAGCAGTGCGTGCAAAATCAAATTCTGAGCAATCTCAACATAAGGATATGCCAAACATATCTAAGATTGGTAAAGTTCCTTCCAGCTCACGAGTGAAATTTGACATCAATGGAAATTCTAGTTCCAAAAGAGTTTTTGCTTCTGCAAGTGTGAACGGGAAAGATGTAGTTTCTAAGAATCAGTCATTAGCAATAAATGGGCATGCTAAAGTGTCAATTTCTTTGGAGAATGGTAAGAAAGATCCTTCTTCACTACCAACCAGGAATGGCTTTGAGAAAAATAAAGTTGATGTTGCTGACAACTCGGAAAAAAAGGAGGCAGTGTTAACAAATGGACACACTGAAAATCAAAAAGTTGATATCCATTCTGTAAAATCAAATCCTATGGAGGACACTGATAGAAGCAGGGTAACAATGGTTAGAGGGCCTGACACCTTTAATCAAGAAAGCAATGGCCTCAACAACAAACCTAAAATATTGGGGAATAAGAGAGAAATACAGGAGGCTCCATGCATTTTGCTCGCGCAAGACATTCAATCTAGAACAAGAGTTGAAGAACTAAAGAACATGTATGATTTACTGGGTTTCAAGTCGTGTTTTAATTTTCTCTTACTAATTTTAATTGTTTATTTGAATTAAATGTAGAATTGTTTTATAATAAGGCCTATCTATGCTTTGTGTTTTCTGATATAGATTGATAGTTTTGCTTATACTGTAAGTTAATTAATGTTTGACATTGTTCTGTCGTCTTAGTTTTGATGGGGCAATGATATTTGTCGTTGTTATTGTTTGGATAACTTTTTTTGTTGGGGAAGGCAATACAAGGATATATATGTCTGGTAACCAAGTTACTTTGCCATTCCAATTTGAAATTTTGAAAGAATGATCCGGCGATCAATAACGTTAGTGGATGCTCCACGCAAACATTTCCTCCTTCATTATTGTTACCATCTTTTACATTACAGAACATTTTTACACTTGGTCATGTTTATTTGCTTATTTCTTTTGACAATCAGTTTGGCATCTTTACATTCTAAATTATTCATTACTAGTGTGGTGACAGACACTTTTTGCCTACCGACCCACATTCTTACTCAAGTATTCAAGTTTTATATATTTTATTTTGGAGAATTAGAATATCTTTTTTGCATTGAATATATTTTATTTTGTATTTTTATATTGGGTGTACTTTATATTATAATTTTTTGTTTTATTGTAATGTTTAACTTAAGGTGAGAGAGTCGGTTAATATGTTGGTGGTGATTAAATATGATTATCTGATTTTTTTTAGAAATTTAGAAGTGTTAAGGCAAAATAGGAAAGTAAAATTAAACCATGGTGGTAGTTACACCATGTTTTGCCTTCATATATAGTATAGATATAGATATATCTGATTCTGATAGTTTTCTTTCTTAAAAAGCCATTATATGCTGGTTTCTGAAACTGTGTTTTTCCAAATCTTTTTCAGTCTTGGGAAAGAGGCGAAGTCAGTTTTGATGTCATGTGGCTGGACAGATATGGTCTATGACTTCATGCGTTCTAGAAAGAGGTTGTGCACAGAAGAAGCTGGAAATTTAACCAGTGGAGATGAAGCAAGGTAAGTTTGATGAGATTCTTCTTTGCTTTATGAGTTGAGCCATTGATACTCCAGGCTGTGACACAAATCTTTGAACAGTTTCTCACTGTTACTTTCTAAGTTATAAAATTGATTTCATTTTATTCATATTATGTCAATATGGACTATATGTGGTTTGGCTTAGTTCGGAAATGTGGAGGTGTATTATAGAGTTAAGAAATTGTAGTTCTAAAGTTAAAACTAAATTATTTTCCCCTCAACTCAATTGGTTAAGTTGCGGGACATAAAATGAGAGTACCCAAGTTCAAACCCCCAGACGGACTCTTGTCCCTCTCCCCTGGAAAATAAGCTTTGGTTATAAAAAAGATAAAAAGTATTATTTTGGGTGTTGGGGGAGGGTGTGTATGGTGGATACTGCTGGCAACTTGTCATCTTATGTAATCTGTAATTGATAATGCTAGATTTGAGCATTAATTCCAAAAAATGTGTTGAAATTATAGGGTTTAGATATGGAAGGAGAAGAAAGAATGCTCAAAATAGTTAAATTGTATTGATAATATTGTAAGATGTAAGGGGGCTATTGTATTCAGTGGTAAGCCATTTTCTAAAGACTAACTGTTTAGGATGTTTGCATACACATGTCTATCTGTGTTTGTGTGTGCATGCCCATATGCTTCATTTATACTACCGGAAATGAATAGAATAAAGGAAAGTTCCTACATGATATTTCCAAGGCCTAAGCACAATTTATTTATGTCTATACACCTAAAGTTTAATAGTGCCCATGTGGACAGGGGTTTGTCATTACTTATCCTCTTTTTTAATCGATTGCATATCCATTTGTGGTCATCTTGGTTCAGTTGATGGTATTAGAGGGTTCATTGTGTGGCTTTGCCTTCGACTGTCACCGGTTGTAATCCCCGACTTGAAGGTGTGTTATATGCGATGCAGGAAGTCCTTAATAGGAGATGCAAAGGCTGCTTTCTTATCCAAGATTCCCGAGTCTTTGAGAAAGGATATGATCGAACGCCTCCGGTTGTTTAGCGAAGAAAAAAGTACAATTTGAAGGACCTTGATCAGAACATGGTATGTGGTGATCTATTACTACTACTACTATTACTATAATATTATATGTAACCAGTGATTTGATAGATTTTTATATTTCCACAATGTTGCAGCAGCTTGATCTGTCTTGCTAGTGAGAAGCTTGGTGTGTATAGTCTGTATTTCTATTTACTGTAGTGATGGTGGTACCCGTACCGATGCTCAGTTTGGTTTTGTTAGATACTGACTCTTCGAGCTAGCGTCGTCAAAAGCAGGAGAATATGGAGATTGTCTTCCTTGTAGTGGCTTTTTTACGCATCTAGTTCCCGATTTCAATATAGAAGTTCAGATTTCATGTCTTGCCATTAGAGAGCGTATCAGGAATTCTTTTCATTTTGTACAATATCTTTTTTAGTATTGTATTAGAGAGCAAAGTCTTTCTATAAAATTGCTCAACAAATTTTGCATCGAAAATGTGGCTGTGTATGATTTGTGGGTACATGCTACATAAAATATGACCTTAAACTTTCTGGTATTACGTATAAAACATGAGATGCATTCAGAATTGTGGTGATTTTGATATGCGCTGCTTAATGAAAGAATTGGGTGCTGTGCAATGTCATATGGTAAGAAGAGGTACTCAGTTTTAGTGTCATCAGCACTTGCATAACATACTCTTGTATTTTGATACTTTAACTATTTTACAGTGATTTTTTTAGATTAGTTATGTCAATTTGGTACGGGTGAAAATTGTTATTATATAGTAAAGTATAAATTCAAAAAATAAAGAACAAAATGATCACTTTTTGTCTTCATAATGATATCTCTTTGTTGTGCAGTCAAAGTCACTAACAATTAAAGCTAACTACTTATGAACCTGTTGGCAAGTTAATTATCCATTAGAGTAAGTTAGAAACAACACTATGTTTTAATATTTCCCTTGCCATTCTAAAGGACTTTGCATTTGACGACATTTAATGGATTAGTTTTGTTCGTATCATAAACTATAAAAGGGAAATGTGTAATTATTAATAATAAGAAATATAATTATTTAAAATAATGACATTTTTTATAACAGTTGGTCTTTTACCATTATTCACAATCTTATCAATTTTAGCAACAAAGAAAAAAATATTGCAAACAATGCTGAAGAAAAATTAAAAAGATGAGCAATTGTGAAGTTATGGTATCTCATCTTTATCTTGAAGCAACTAGGTGGTTTTATTTTTCCCATATTGAATATACTAAACAAACAAGTACAAAAGACCAATGTCATGAAAGTTTTGGTTCAACATAGAAATACCAATGAAAACAAGATATGTCAATTAAATTTTTTAAACTTTCATTTTTATTATTATTTTTACTTCATTATTATTGGTACGAAATGACAGAATTTGAGACAATATATCTCTATTTTCATGCAGTGATGACCAGTACAATCAAAAACATCTAAGTAAGAATGTGAGTTTTCATAGAAATGCCATCATTTTTCTATTTGTAACCAGTAAGACACGACAATAACTAAATCTTAATTTTATTAGGTAGGATTGGTTATTTGTAACTAGTTAGAAACAGCTACAAATAATAACCAAAACAATATCATCACTACAATTCAAAGCTGTATAAATCTAATAGTTGGGGAAGATTTTTGTATGTTCAAACTCACTATCATAGAATTCATAGACATAAAATAAAGTACGCTTGATTAGAGAAGAGTGAGATGTGCTGTTACCAAATAATATATATGAAAACCTTGGGAAAGTAGCTAACCAAAAAGGAATCAGATTGCACATCTTTTGTACCATAATATGTGTCGCCCCATATATTATGAATTGTGATTGATTGAAGAAAATACATTTAAGTTAAAAATATAATTATTAATTATTTTTCTAACCAATCATAGCTTATGACACATGAAGTGACATATATTGTGAGAGAAAAATATATGCTAATGTTGCTACTTAACTATGTTGTATCTGTGTAGGAAAATGACTATGCAGGTAAATTAATTAATGAAGAGTTTTAATTTACTAATGTAGCTAGTGAAAAAAGAATAAGTTATTCATACAGTAAAAATCACATTTTTCAGATTTTATAAGAAAGATAATTTTATAAAAAATCAAATTTTGTTGGCTTATGCCATTATTATTCAAAATAAAAGAGAGAAAAAGAACCATATGTTTTTAACAAAAATCATTTACATTGGCTACAACCTTGGATCTTATTTTTTTCTTAGAACATAACAAAGTAGAAATACAATTTTCCAAAGCTAATGTAAGATGATGCATCACTTTTATATCATCATTACAAAAAATTGCAATTCTTTCCTTATCTTGTATATGATTCTTACAAGTATTTCAAGAGTCTTGCATTGAATATTTTCCCTCTTTACAAGGTGCTGAAACTAATATACTTTGTTTATATACACTGTAACAGCATACAATAAAACAAATCACTTTTAACTAAGATCTTCAGCAGCCCAAATATTTTGATGTTGGAATTGTCACCTTTTGGCATGAAATGTCATAACATCAATTGGAGAGAGTGGTGCAACTTTTTTCTTCAGCAGTAAGGCCAAAAATGCATTTGGACTCTGTCAAAAACATTATATGAATCAATGTCATTGTAACACATCATTACTAGTTGTTCTGTAATCATCAAGCTCCTACTCCTTCCACAGCAGCTGCCATTGATGCCGAGGCCTCTTCGAGAGTTCGCTTCTTCTGAACTTTATTGAAGGCTTCAACACGGTCACCCTCTTCCCAATCATTGTAATCTTCTAATCCAAGTCCACACTCAAGACCAGCATTTACCTGTTGAAGAGGAAGAGAAAATGCATGTGAATTCAAGCAGTAGATACAGTAACAAGGAGAAGCAACAACCACCCAAGAAACAAAATACATATTCCGCTAGGAAGGAAAAATACGGTAAATATCGGATGCCGGTATGGCAAGGAAAAAGCAACCCTCGAACCCGAAGTGAAGAAAATATAATCTACATGCAATCAGTTGTTTCAAGTGTTCTAAATAGCACGAACAAAAAAAGCTATTATAATTTACATGTTAAAGAGGGAAAATTTACAAGCATTCCTCATAATAGCCAATTCATGTGATAGAACTCAGAAGAAATCTTAAGGAACACAGTATAAGCAAAATATCAATAGTTTAATCTGATTCACTGTCCATGTAAGAAAGTGTCAAATTGTTTGACTAAGGTAATTCACTTGAAATAAAAACCTTTCATAGTCCTTCACATGGGGGCATCATATAGTCCTTCATAATAGGACCTATTTCTTTAGTCTTAAAAAGAGTGACCCTCTAGTGTGATTTTGACATAAAGTTATCCGTGATAAGCTGAAAACTAAAAGATGAATTTCAGCCTTTTCCGAACATTTTTAGTAATTGTCTGATCAAACAAACGTAAACGTCAGTAGTTTTTTATTAAAAGAAAACTCAAACTTTTAACATTAAAGTAAACAAAAATTTGATCTAAATGAGAGTGGGGCTTCATTGTTTTCAGTTTATATACTTAGATTCTGAGCAGCCATCTGACATTAAGACCGGAAAACAACAAAATGATTGTATAGCGGGTCACATAGCAGTAAGATGATTCTTACTATGCAACAACTTAACTGGAAATCCATAACTGCGATTATAATTAAGCACATTCATGCGACAAAGCCCATTGTTATATAGATACACTCATATACATATACCGGTTGAAGACAACCAATCCAAGTTCCAACTATGAGCATCCGGCGATATCAATCAAAGCTCCATTAGAAGGAAAAAAACTAAAGGGGTTGTCAATTTTGCTAGATTTACAATCAAACACCTATATTAAATCAACTAGTACAGCAATAGACAATTCAGCAGCAAATATTGCGTTATCATTATTCTAAATCTATTATAATGATATTTATCCATTATAGCATATTTGATGGACAAAGTTACCAGATTTAAACATGATCATTTCTCATTTATATAAAAAAGCGTGGAGCCTATGCAATTGGTAATAACCAAAAGCAAATGAAGATAAAGTCATATAATTTAGAATGAATCGTTGTTCAATCATCTTCATTCTTGTATATGAATCATAAAAAATGGGAAGTAATACAAGAAGCAGAATCATACCTCTTTAACCATTTCCTTCACTCGTTTCAAAGAATCAAGGACACCAACATGAATTACTTTTCCCTTCCGAATGACACGAATACCACAGTCTTTTGTCATCTTTCCCTCTGTAACCATGCATCCCGCAACACGACCACTACCACTGCTGAATGTGGCCCGTACTTCTGCTGAGCCAATTGGTATTTGTTCCTGCCAAAATATAGCAGTTAGTCTTGGAGCTGAAACTTCGGTAACTTTTATGTTCAGAAATAACACAAGTGATAAGCAACAAAGTTTTCCCTAGTATTCATCAACTCTAATTCAAAATATCCCTGAACCAAAAATGTCGAGGAAGGACAAGTTGATACTACCTAATGCACATTAGACAGTATATTACAGTTACAATATACAATTATTATGAGTTGATGAAATAAAACATGAAAGTAAGTACATAATGAATCTACAAGTATGTTTTAGGAAACAAGGTTTTTAACATGATTCTATGTAATTTGAGATATTTTCTTTACAACGCCACTGCACGTAAGAGACATATAATATTAGTGTCTATTCAAACAAAAGTGTTTATGCATAATCTATGAGAGGCTGCAAATTCAAAGATCTGTTTATTCACCTCAACAAGATCCAAGAGTCCTTCCATTGCATTTCGCACATCGTCAATTAATTCGTAAATAACTCTGTATAATCTAATCTCAACAAGTTTATTCTCCGCATAGCTTTTCACAGAGCCTGGTGCTTTGACATTAAATCCAAAAATAATAGCTTTGCTTGCGGTTGCGAGGTCAACATCACTTGTGTTTACATCACCTGTTGCTTCCAACAAAAACTTCAACGTGACATTATCTTGTGGTAGCACCTGCAGCGCTTGTCTGACAGCTTCAATGGATCCCTAGCCACAACCAAGAAGAATGACATTTAATTGCAAGTATAGCGGTAACTAAAGTCGTTATCATAAAAAATGTTGTAGTAGCAATTTAGGACAATACAGGAAATGCCGACTTCTTTGTATGACTAACATTGGGAATACAACAGTTTTGTGTATCTATTATCAATCCAAGAATTTGATTGATTATTGGTAATTTTTGTGCTTCTGGGTATTTAGAAGTGAAAGCTTTCTCAAATAGGCTACACTTAGAAGTTAAATGAACACAAACATGCATGCACACATATTATACGCCTTAACCAATATATATAAACAAGCAATGCTAATTATTAATAGCTATCACTATCTAGGCCTATTTTTTAAAATGAGCTTATGTCAGGGTGTTAGTAGGTCATATTCCGAATTTTTAATAGCTATATTAGACTCCTTCCTATTGGCATACGCATTTTTGCCTGCAAAACGTACTTAAAGCCCTTTTGTGGTAGTAAATGGCATATGATATGTTCATATGATAAACATTCCAGGTAAACATCAAGTCATCAACATGATGCTTTACATATTTTAGTAAAACTAACAGCAATCATACCTGAAGATCAACCTTCAAGATAATATTTAGTTGGTGCAAGTCTAGTCCAGATAGCTTTCCCGATGAAACTGCAGAAGCTAAGGAGGAAAGGGTGACCTTGCCATCCCCTGCCTTTGCTGAAATACGCTCATTTCGCAATGACTCAGCACGGGACTCCGCCCTTTCACGTGCAGTATCAAGGGATTCGACAACCTCAAATTCATCACCAGCATGTGGAACATTATTCAATCCAATAACCTACAGAGATGCAACCACGTCAGAAAATTTTGAGCAAGATTGACTTTTGGCATTCATCCAGAACCTTACAATTTGCATGGTTATTAAAAAGTAATTGAAAACAAACACTAGGATATTTGCAAGTCTATATTCTCGACCATTGTAAATATTTTCTTGTGCTACTAACAGCAACAACAGTGCGACCAAAAGATTGTAAACCTTTCATTCTTTATCAAAATCCACCATTTGAGTCGATTAGTAAATTTATACTTGACACATGCCTGTGATTCAATCCATGCATGTTTTAGGGGAAACCACAAAGTTGTGGATCTGAATCATATAATGTAGAGTCACGGCATTGATATAGCAGATTAGTTACCTCTTTCTTGTACTATGCATTTTCTATGTTATGCTATGCAATTTCTTAACATAGAAACTTTCTCCGGAAAAATTAGCAATGCATCATATGTCCTATTCTGTACTATGAATTGACAAACCTGTACAGGCATAGAAGGCGTAGCTAAATCAACACGCTTTCCACCATCATCAAATAAAGCCCGCACCTGTAAACGGTAAATAAAACACATTTGCCAATGCAGAGGGAAGCAGATCAGATTGTGACTAGAATTCAATGACCGAAAGTTAAGGACACTGTAACATTGAATTTAAGTTCACATATCTACCAACCTTTCCAAAAGCTTCTCCACAAACCACTATATCTCCCCTTTTAAGGGAGCCATTCTGCACGATAAAACTAGCAAATGGTCCTTTTGATTTATCTAGACCTGCCTCAATGACTGTACCCTTTGCACTTCTATTAGGATTAGCTTTCAGCTCTTGCAACTAAACAAATGATGCTTGAGTTAGAATAAATACCAGGAAGATAAAAGAAAACCCAAAAAAGTGTAGAATTTAACCAAACACTGCATCAATTAGTCAATAGTCTTTGCAATACCACAAAAGCACAAAAAAATAATACGGTTGTCCAGAACATGAGACTTCAGAATGCTAGGACACCTTAACCATAATAGTTATTTTATGTGTTTTTATGCAGTATGCATCAATGTGCATTGTATACCTATTAAAGATGGGAAAGTGTGAGGGTAAGACACCATCTATCTTTGTGCAAATATCAAGAACGACTTAATGCGTGTAAAATTACTGTGATACTGGTTTATTTCTTGCTACTGATCACACATTATATGCCAAAAGCAAGATTTTCTATCTATATAATAATTATAATAAACGAAATTTGAAATAGTGAATTAATCAGATAAAGAGAAAGAATGGTCGAAGAATAAGTCGAAGAATAATGTGAGTTAAACTAGTCATGACACCAAAAGAGAGCAAGTTACCTCAGCAACAAGCATAACAGTTTCCAAGAGATCATCTACATTCTCCCCTTTAAGAGCACTTATCTATTGACAAGAGAAAGAAAGTACAATATAACCTCCGATACAGAAACATAAACAAATATGATAATGATTCCGATTTCCAACAAATAGGAAATATATACCTGGACCATTGGGACATCACCACCCCAGTCTTCAGGCATTAGACCAATTGAAGAAAGCTCTTGCATAACTCGGTCTGGATTTGCTCCATTTTTATCTATCTGTTTTAAATTAAAGCACAATAATGTGATCAACAATTGCTGAAGTCATCACCGAGTACAGCATAAGAACTACACATGAAGTGGGCATGCCTTGTTTATCGCAATGATTATGGGTACTCCTGCTGCTTTGGCGTGAGCTATTGCTTCGTTTGTTTGAGGACGAATACCATCATCGGCAGCCACAACAATGATAGCAATATCTGTTACACTTGCTCCGCGAGCCCTCATTGCCCCAAATGCCTACAGAACGGTATATAATAGATATCATCTAAGGAACAATAGGTACAAAGGGAGTTACGGTTAACGATGCATATAAGAACTACACACTAGCATAAGTCAGCAAGTCATCACATTGATTACCTGACCATGATTGAGTAGAAGGAAATGTACAAGTAGTTTTGCATATGCATCAGAAAAATATTAGCAGTGAGAGTAGTGGCATGGCATTTGATCTACGAAAAGAGTAAGTCCTATAATGAATTCAATTCCCAATTTATATTCTATTCCTAGTATTCAGACCTTTCTTTGTTTTTATTTTATTTTTATGATATTTTCAACCTTAGAGCATATATTAACTCATATGTTTTCGGTCGTATCAATTGTAATTTCAAAAGTGAGTATACCTCATGCCCAGGAGTATCAAGGAAAACGCAAGGCAACTCCTTGCCATCAAAAGGTACTTGCACTCTATAAGCACCAATTCCCTGTGTGATCCCACCAGCTTCAGAAGCAGCTACCTGTTAACAATTGGTACACGAGGATTGGATTAAATTATATGCCATGAATATCAGTACTTCGAATTTTAGGCCTATGCTTCTTCAAACAAACAAAAAGCATAAAGGTTGTATTAAATTTTCACCATACCTTGCTCTTCCGTATATAATCCAAAAGTGTTGTCTGCGAATTGACAACACCAACAAATATCAGAAACCAGAGGAATCCGGGCTGAAAATCAGATATAAAGGAAGAATACAAAGTGATGTACTTACTTTGCCATGATCTACATGGCCCATGATAGTAATGACCGGAGGTCTATCTTTGAGTTTGTCAAGGTCACCTTCATCAAGGATTTCCCTTTTCTTTGCCAATGCTTCAACTTTGACAGGGTCGGCATCTATGACTTCCACATCATATTCTTTACAAATCATCTTCACCATATCTTTGTCCAGAGTTTGTACCCCATCTGGTTTAATCCCCCGGGAGTATAGAGAACCGAGGATTTCACCTTCACCGATTGCCAAGTTGTAGGCCAACTCCTCCACCAGCATACCTTTATCACTAACCTCGAGAATTTCTGCTTTGACAGGAGCTGCATCTCTGGCAGCTTGGAGTCTTGCTGCCTTTCGACTTGCTTTACTCCACTTCCTTCCTTTCCTTGCAGCCCCGGGAATAGAGCCCTTCAATTCTGATGTGTCATCATCAGGAATGGCATCGTTGAGTTTTCGTCTTCTTGCTCCACCCCCAGCCGGAGCACCTTTCTTCCGGTAATCGTCTTTAAACTTTCCTGGCGGAGGGGCCTTCCCTGGTTTTGGAGGGGCAAGAACAGCTTGAGCAATTACAGGATCAACAACTGGTTTCTTGGAAGCAAATTTGTCAATCAAGATGGGTCCCTTCCTTTCTTTAGTTTTAACCGGTTTGTCAGTTGCCCCAGTGTCCTTCAAGACAACAGGCTTTTTCACGGGTGGTGGAGCTGGGGGAGCTATAGAAGGTCTAGTTAGCAACTTCGGTTGAGGTTTTGGAGGAAGCTGAGGAGGGCGAGATTGAGATGCTAGTACCTTCTCCCCTCCCCCAATTTGAGATTCATCCCTTCCATTCTGGTTACTACCCGGCTTAGGTACTTCCTTCACAACCTTCTGCACAGTTGAAACCGTATCCCCTTTACGCCACACACTCTTCACAGTCTTGGCCTTCTGGTTTTTTGTTGAATTTACCGTTTTATCAGCTCTCAGATTAGCATTGACATTAGATAACACTGGTTTATTCACCGGCCCGTTATTCCTTTTAGCATCATCCAACTTATGATTACTTTTCCCCAGCTTTTCCGCCTTCTCCAACACTTCTCCAAGTGATTCAATCACTTTGTTCCTCTCTTCCACATCTCCACCGACCTCACTATTCCTCGAGTTCACGCCTAAAATCGCATTACCCTTCCCACCCAACGACTTCAAAACAGGCTTAGGGGGAGGCTTAAGTACAAAATCAGCACCACCATCTCCACCCTTATTACTACTTTCTCTACTACTGTTAGAATCAAGGGACACTGAATTTCCTTGATCAGCAACAAAATCAGTTGTCGTAACCGAACATCTACACATGGACAAAGACACACAATGCCAATTTTTCTTACCCTTAGAGCTCCCTCTAGAGAAAGACACTCTCCTCACACTAGAGTGAGACCTTCTAGAAGAACTCACACACATTAGGTTCCCCAAATTCACAGGGGAAGCTAGAGAACTCATTGCTCCTTGCACGTTTCCCACTAATATAAGCATATTACACTCCACACCACACAAAAATTAAATAAAAAAAATTAAAAAAAATGCTCCAAATATGCAAGGAATTCTTAACAATTGATCATTATAGTACACACCCCAGTTAAGAATTCAATATACCCAGAAACTAAAATCTACTGAAAATGACAAAGTAATAGTAAAAATGATTTTCTTTGCTCCAATATAAGATTATGAATATGGTACCTCGGGTTTAAAGATTGAAACTTTATGTGTGAAAATGGAAAAGAACATGCAAAAGGGTTGTGGGTATTGCAGAATAAAGTGACATTAAGGAGAGAAAAGAGAAGGAAATGAAGAAGTGAGTTTGTGTTGTGGATATTGAGGTTGAGATAAAGTTATGGGAAATTATGTGAAGGGGTTTCTATGTGGATGGTTATATGCCTATCAAATTTTGTGTATGCGATAAGGCTTTTGATTTTGTTTTTCGTGGCTATTGATGCATATATGGTTTTGTTCTCTTTCTTCTATGTACTTACAAACATATAATGTTATAAACATAACATGATGTAATTAGATCTACAGTAATAGCCACTTATTAAGAGAACGATCTCATAATCTAAAATGAATTAATTTCTAGCCTTTACAAAAAAAAGCTAATAAACATGTTAAACTAGGCATGTAATTTTCCTTTCTACGAATCATGTAACTAATTCATTTTGAAATGTGTGGTTGTCTCTACCAATAATTATTGTTCACATAAATTGAATTATTGACATTTTGGTTTTTCTAGGGATTTCATGTGCTTTACAATTGATAACTAGGAATAAAGCTTCTTCATGGGTTATTGTATTTTAATTAAAAAATAATTATTTATTTTATGTAAGTTCAATTATGGGCCAAAAAAAAATACTATTTGCATTCTCACTTTAAATTATTTGCAATGACAATATTAAGCTTTTTTTATTATTGGCACAATAAGTGAGTAATAGATAATGAAATGAAATATACAAATAATATTATTGATAAACAACTTATTTTTTCCAATTATTATAGTCAACATTTTTTTTGTACTACCAAATATATTTATCACATTTTTGGGGAAGTAATTAACTTTTTCTTGGGTTCATGTCTGCTCCTCTAATAAGTATCACTCCCAAGAATCGAAACCTCGACTTTGGGGATTCAATGGACTTGGAGCATCTACAATGGTGCAACCCATTTTTTGTTCTTAAATGGGCCCCACTGATTATTTTATATTTGTTTACACATTCCAACAACTTAAACAACTCAAGCCAAAATCACCTCCAATGGTGCAACTATATTTCCGTTCTTAAATGACCCACAAACCTACCACATGTTTATATTTCACATTAATATTGATTTCTTCTCTCTCTTCTTAATTTTATAAGAGTAAATTACATTGTCACCCCCTGAGTTTTAGCGATATTACATAAATCACCCCTCAATTATTTACACCTACACAAACCCCTTATTTTTATACTTTTATTACACTAATCACCCCTGAACGTGAAATAAGTGTAATCTTTTAAATAAAAAATGTGATAAATGCAATTTAGTTAAATAAAACATAATATATTGTAGAGACAAGTCCAAATAATATATGAGTTAATACATATTTATCATTTTTGGTTCGTTACGATATAGTATAAGAACGATTTAAACAACATCTCTTTGGAATTGTTGATGCATTTTGTAACAAAAAATAATAAAGATACATTGATTTGTATAATATTTGGATTTGTCTCAACAACATATCATGTTTTGTTTAACTTAATTGCATTTATCATATTTTTTGTTTAAAAAATTACATTTATTTTTCATGCAGAGTTGGTCAATGTAATGAAAGTGTAAAAATTATGGGGTTTTGTGTAAGAGTAAAAAAGTGAGAATGATTTGTGTAATTTCACTAAAACTCAGGGGGTGTCAGTATAATTTACTTTTTTTTTAATGTTGTCTAAACTATAAAAACAATGCTTATTTAGTTCACTGTTGCGAAATAAGCACAAGAACATCTTCTCCAATTGTGAAATTAGAAGAATAACATTCTTATTTAGCTATAAACTCACTTTTTTTCACCATTGTGAGGCTCTTACACTACTAAATCAACTCATTTTTCTTTCAACATGTTTCTTTATCATAGTAAGTATGATTTGAACTTCACATACAAAATAGATAATTCAAACGTGTATATATTTCTAAAATTTTAATCTCTATTCTTGTAAATGGAGTTATGTACTATGGCTTTAATATCATGAAATCTTTTAGATTCTTCTAATAACATAAGTGTTAATGCTAAAAAAATACGTAGAAAGCTCACATGTTCAATTTTAATTGTCTTTGTTTCCTGAAAAATAGAGAAATTTTATTATTTGTAGATGTTATTGTTTTAATTAACTTTTCCTCACATAAATATGATAGTATCTAATTTATGTAATTTTCTATATTATTTATTGGTACTTTTCGACAATTGATTACGTTGTTCTTAATTGGCTTCATTTGAATATGATTTGTGGATATGTAATTACTAAAGTCTCATAAGTAATATTATACTTTCAGCTACATTTTGGAAGAAAAAACAAAGTATTCAAGTGAGAGTTATATCAACAAAATTTCAACACCACAATTTAGGTTTGTAGCTTCAACATTCTTGTTTCCCATTGGAGGGGGAGGCTTGGAGATGAAAAACACTACAATTATATGGAGTTCATATTGGTGATCTTCCATGAAGGGTTATTATTATCTTCTCTTCTCCATGTGTTGGTTAGCATTGAAATGAGTACTTAAATCATTTCTTGTTGGGATTGATCTAGCTATTAACTTCTAGGTGTCCATTTTGGTTCATATTTGGATACTTTTATTTCCATTCAATTATTTTTAGGATTTAGTATTTTTCTTAATGCTTGATCACATAAAGCATGATTTTGAATATTACAACGCTGGTGGAAATCATATGCTTGATTTGAACTAAAATATCTCATCTACCTAGTGGTTCTGATTTCCATTGTTATGAAACTCGATCTAGATATCAAACTGAAAAATGTCGTCTATTAGGTTTAGTCAATTAAATTGTGTGACCAGTGTTAGAATTTCTTACAATTTGTGGGTCACAAATATAATTCTATAATTGTGTTATGACCATTATTTAATTAGTCAAAAATATAAAATGGTCTTCAGTAATTAATTTGGTGGCTAATGGCATATGTGACATGAAATATTATAGGTGTAGATACATTCAGACAATTTCTGATTTAATGAAGGGACTGAATTAGAACTATTGCAACTTAAGTAGTAACCGTTTCAGTTACTTTTACGGTTTATGGTTCAACAGGTTTTAGTTGAGTGATTAAGGAGAATAAAGATGGATAAGAATAAAGTTATCCATAAGGGGTTAAGATATACCATCAGGATATCTATCACAACTCCATCAGGTTCATACACTCACTTGAGCTTTCTCATTCCCCTCTAGAGAAGCAGAAGGAAATCCATCAGGCTCTAACATCTGGAAGATCATCACACCCACATACCTTCGAGATTCCAAATGGCTAATCAAGGTATGCTCTTCTTCTTCACCATGAAATCAATTGGGGTTTCTTTGGTCTGGATCATGGTTGTTCCATTTGAGTTTATGTATGGGCATAAACATCATGTTGTAGGAACAAAACCATGATCATCAGAATTTCCGCATTTTGTTTAAAGGAATATTAATGGAGAAAATATCAAACAATTGGTATCAGAGCCGCCCTAATTTGATTCATGTGTGAAATTAGGTTTCTTGTTTTTTCTTCCCCAAAATCTGGATTGATTTAGGGTTTTGGGTTTTATATATGTCATGGATCGATTAGGATAGAAATTGATTGTTTTCCATGTATATAGCTATAGATTCGAAATGAATCGATGTTTTTCTGGTGTTTTCTTGAATTTTTGGGTGTTTTTTTCCGGAAAAGAACGATGCAGAAAATGCCATGTTCGTATTCTATCGCAGTGCTCTCGCTCAAGCGAGAGCTGCCTCGCCCAAGCGAGAGTGCCTCGCCCAAGCGAGAGCTAAACAGTAGCATTGGCTTCTATTGCGCTCAAGCAAGAGTACCTCGCTCAAGCGAGAGTATGCTCGCCCAAGCGAGAGTATAATAAGATTTATGGGGCTTTGATATCTCTGTGCACTAACTTTGATTGTTATTTGGTTATCCATTAAGTTGTCTGCTATTTCAAGTGAGCCAATTGAAGTGAAATGTCGCCAAAGTGACCCCTTTCATAGATATAACTCATGAGGAATAGTGGATGTAAGTGTGTAGGATTATTCATGCGAGTATTGACTGGCCAAATGAAAGTTAATATTTGGCCGAAGATCATACACACCTGTGATGATAAACATGTTATAATTCTAAATTTTTTATACATGTGAATGATGAATCAATCCAAAGAGGGATTCGTTAGTTGACATGCCTTATTATAAATGTTTGATCATTATAACAAGAGTATCACTTGCAGTTAATATTACTGTCCAAAGACTTGATATTAATGGTGCACTAGGTATGTTGAATTGGACATACCATTATTTAAGCACATTGATAATTTTAAGTTGTGAACATAATTTAATATTTTGTCTTTTGTTCTGTTCAGCTACATCAATTGCTTCTATATCTGCAAAATTAAATTCGGTTTTGGTCCATATTGGAGAAAATTTAAGGACTGGAAAGAGAACATGGAAATTGTTCTTGGCTGCATGGATCTAGACTATGGATTAAGGGTAAAACAACCCCCTTCTTCTTCGGAATTCAGTGTCTCTAAAGAGATGAAGGATTATGAGAAGTGGGATCGCTCTAATTGCATGAGTCTAATGATTATTAAGTGCGGCATTCCAGAGGTCTTTAGGGGTACTATCTCATATGAGATAAACAATGCCAAAGTTTTCCTTGCTGAAATTGAAAAACGCTTTGCAAAGAGCGATAAGACGGAAATAAGTACTCTGTTACAGAACTTGATTTCCATGAGGTATCAAGGCAAGGGAAACATAAGGGAGTACATTATGGGAATGTCCAATATTGCTTCAAAACTTAAGGCCCTTAAGCTTGAGATGTCGGAAGACTTACTCATACATTTGGTCTTACTTTCCCTTTTTGCACAATTCAGTCAGTTTAAGATTTCTTATAACTGTCAAAGGGAGAAATGGACTCTAAATGAGCTCATTTCATTTTATGTGCAAGAAGAGGAAAGACTGAAGCGAGAAAGGACTGAAAGTGCCCATTATGTTAGTACCTCTAAGGACAAGGGCAAAAGGAAAAACACTTCAAAGCCCAAGAATGAAGGTGTTAAGGGTCCAGTGCAAAAGAAGCAGAAACAGGTTGATGTCTGCTACTTTTGCAAAGGAACTGGACATCAAAAGAAGAAATGTGTAAAGTATCACGCCTGGCGTGCTAAGAAAGGTACATTCCTTGCTTTGGTCTTTTCTGAGGTCAATTTAACTTTAGTACCTGGAAACACCTGGTGGTTAGACTTCGGTTCAACTTCTAACATCAGTGTTTCAATGCAAGGTTTCCTGAGCTACCGAAAGCCTAATTATGTTGAAAGATACATCTACGTTGGCGATGGAAAGTCGGTAGAAGTGGAAACTATAGGGCATTTTAGATTGTTATTATGTACTAATTTTTATTTGGATTTGAAAGACACTTTTGTTGTACCGTCTTTTAGACATAATTTAATTTATGTTTCTTATTTGGACAAATTTCGTTATTGTTGTTCATTTGGAAACAATTCGGTTCAATTGACTTTAAATTCAAATGTTATTGGAACTGGTTCACTTATGTTGAATGACAACCTTTATATGCTGAATATCATAACTGATTATAGCGAAACCCTGAATGTGGAATCACGTGGTACTAAGCGTAAAATTGAAAATAACAATTCAGGTGCATTATGGCACAAGCGCCTATGTTACATTTCTCAAAAGTGAATTGAGTGTCTTGTGTCAGATGGGATTTTGGATTCCATTGACTTCACAAACCTTAATGTTTGCGTTAAATACATAAAAGGAAAACAGACCGAACAATCGAAATCTGGTGCATATAGAGCTTTAGACGTCTTGGAATTGATACATACAGATATTTGTGGGCCATTCCCTACGGCTTCCTGTAATGGTCAACAATACTTCATATCATTCATAGACGATTATTCTCATTATGCATACATTTTTCTAATTCATGAAAAGTCCCAATCGGTGGACGTGTTCAAAACTTTTAAGGCTGAGGTTGAAAATCAACTCGGCAAAAGGATTACGTGCGTCAGATATGACCGTGGTGGTGAATACTATGGCAGATATGATGGTTCAGGTGAACAACGTTTAATGCCTTTTGCCAAATACTTAGAGGAATGTGGTATAGTCCCACAATACACCATGCCAGAATCGCCTAGCATGAATGGTGTGTCTGAAAGACAAAACCAGACTATCTTAAGGACATGGTAAGGAGTATGATTTGTCACTCTACCTTTCCAGAGTCACTCTGGGGAGAGGCACTTAAGACAACAGCTTATATTCTTAATAGGGTGCCAACTAAGGCAACTGCCAAAGCACCTTATGAGCATTGGACTGGGCAAAAGCCTAGTCTAAAGCATTTTCATGTGTAGGGATGTTCAGCTGAGGCAAGGCCTTATAGGCCTCATGAAAAGAAATTAGACTCACGTACAGTGAGCAATTACTTTATTGGTTACTCTAAGAAATCAAGGGGCGATAAATTTTATGACCCAAATTTAAA
>NC_032017.1:2740827-2741314 GCF_001865875.1 Lupinus angustifolius | reverse complement strand
TAGATCCACTAGAGAAAGGAGAAATGCAATTTCGGATGATTACATTTGCTTTCTTTTGGAACATGAGGGTGATGGCTTAATGGATAATGATCCATTAAACGTTCGTGAAGCCATCCAAGGTTCCAATTCAGAAAAGTGGATTGCAGCAATGAAAGAGGAGTATAAATCCATGCAAGACAATAAAGTTTGGGACCTTGTCCCGTTACCAGAAGGTAAGAAACCCATTGGTTGCAAATGGATTTTTAAGACCAAGCAGGATTCTAATAGTAATGTGGAGAGGCATAAGGCGCGTCTTGTAGCTAAGGGTTTTACTCAGAAGGAAGGAATTGATTATAAAGAGACTTTCTCTTCAGTTTCAACGAAAGACTCTCTTAGGACAATCATGGCTCTTGTAGCACATTATGATTTGGAGCTTCATCAGATGGATGTCAAAACAGCTTTTCTAAATGGAAACATTAATGAAAAGATTTATATGGTGCAACCAGAA